>NC_133336.1:33698339-34023969 GCF_042186555.1 Aquarana catesbeiana
ATGCGTTTTTAAACAAGCTCTATACACTTTTAAATAACCAATCCAATTTGTTTTTATACAAAATTTGGGTTGTTTATTATAGGAGCGGAGAATGTTCAATGCAAAGTGAATGTTAGTTGCCTGTTCAATAGAAGCACTTGCTGCATTGTCCACAATATTTTAATTCTTCTTCGCTGAGAATAACTTTGTTTAATAATGTTACAATTGGAGCTTTGCTGCTAAGGTAGATTCACACTAATAGCCCTTGCACACTGGGGCGGGGGGCGGCGTCGGCGGTAAAACGCCTCTATTGTTAGCGGCGTTTTACCGTCGGTATGCGGCCGCTAGCGGGGCGGTTTTACCCCCCGCTAGCGGCCGAGAAAGGGTTAAATACCACCGCAAAGCGCCTCTGCAGAGGCACTTTGCCGGCGGTATAGCCGCGCCGTCCCATTGATTTCAATGGGCAGGAGCGGTAAGGGAGCGGTATACACACCGCTCCTTCACCGCTCCGAAGATGCTGCTGGCAGGACTTTTTTTACCGTCCTGCCAGCGCATCGCTCCAGTGTGCAAGCCCTCGGGGCTTGCACACTGGATACACAGCAGCGGCACTTTCGGGGCGGTTTGCAGGCGCTATTATTAGCGCAATAGCGCCTGCAAACCGCCCCAGTGTGCAAGGGCTCATGATCCCCTCTCAAGCATCTCTTCTCCAGAGAGAATAAGTTCAGTGCTGACAACTTTTCCTCATAACTAATATCCTCCAGACCTTTTTATTAGCTTTGTTGCCCTTCTTTGTACTCGCTCCATTTCCAGTACATTCTTCCTGATGACTGGTGCCCAGAACTGGACAGCATACTCCAGGTGCGGCTGGACCAGAGTACATGGGAACGTGTAGCTATCAATAGATGCATTTTGGAGGGCACCTCACCAAAACACATTGATTAACAATTGGCCTCGACTAAGTGGTGCCTTACCATTGTGTATACTTGACATGAACCCACCCCAGCCCCAAAGCTCCAATTGAATTATTAAACAGAGGATTCCCATTGAGGAAGTATTCTGGACATAGGAACCATTGGGTGTGTTATTATTGGATATAAGAACCATTTGGTGTTCTACCATTAGATATCAGAACCATTAGGTGTTCTACCATTAGATATAGGAACCATTGGGTGTTCTACCATTGGATAAAGGAACTATTGGGTGTCTTACCAATGGATATAGGAAACATTGGGTGTCTTATCAAAGGATATAGGAACAACCGGGTGTCTTACCATTAGATATAGGAACCTTTGGGTGTTATACCATTGGATATAAGAACCACTGGGTGTCTGTACAATTTGCAGGAACCAGTCCTGCTGATAATGGACTTTACTGGCACCCACACGAGACAGAATCCAATTTGTTCAAAATATCAATCTTTATTTACAATACTTTAAAAATAATGCACAACGCGTTAGTAAATTGTAAAACCAGTAATATCACAATATGATACATATGTCCCACTTGGGGTCACTATACAGACACCTCCTACTATTATATTGGTACTCCAGACTTAGAGAGTGGAGGTGTGTGTAATTCATCCGCTGGTCTAATTTATTTGGTCTAACCATTGGGTGTCTTACCTTCGGATATAAAAACCATTGGGTGCCTTATGATTGGATATATGAACCATTGGGTGTCTTACCACTGGATATAGGAAACATTGGGTGTCTTATTAAATGATATAGGAACCACTGGATGCCTTTCTATTGGATAAAGGAACCACTAGGTGTTTTATTATTGGACAAAGGAACCATTGGGTTTCTTACCATTGGCTATAGGAATCGCTGGCTATCTTATCATTGGATGTTGGAACCATTAGGTGTTGAGCCATTGAACATTGGAACCATTGGGTGTCTTACCATTGAATATAGGAACAATTGTGTGTCTTACCATTAGATATATAGTAGGAACCATTGGGAATCTCACCATTATATACAGGAACCATTGGGTATCTTACCATTGGGTGTCTTACCATTAGATATAGGAACTATTGGGTGTCTTACCATTAGATAAAGGAAGCACTGGGTGTGTAACCATTAGATATAGGAACCATTATTGGGTGTCCTACCTTTGGTTATAGGAACCATTGACTATCTTACAATTAGATATAGGAAACATGGGGGCGTGGCCTGAGCAGGGCATGTGAGCGGTCGCACTACACGGAGCTCCCGCTGTTAATCCTCATCTGATCCTTCTCCCGCTACCAATTCGGACTCTCACCTACCCCATCTGCCGCCGGACACCCCCGTGATTCCCGTAGTGCTTACCCCGCGCTGCACGGTCCTCATGAAGCCCCGTATGGGGGATAAAGAAACCGAGAACGGGCACAGCATGGAGATCCAAGATGGCGCCGACACCCCTCAGGCGCAGAGGACGGCGAGAGGCTCCGCTAAACAGCATGACGGCGGCGGTAAGTCTCATACTGCCCAAAAGCACCAGGGGAAAGACCAGGGGAAAGACCAGGGGAAAGACCAGCCTAGAGACATGCTGTACTATGCACAGAAGTTGCAAGGGGCAGGCTGCTCAAGTCCTTCATCCATGCAGGCCCTTCCTTATGACACTAGCAGAGGCCGCAGCCCTCCAGCATTAGATGACACAGTGCCGCTGGAATCATCCCTGATCTCTACCCCTGATATGTTTGACATGCTGCAGGATGATTCACAACAACCCACACTGAATGATATATTGCGTGCTGTGCACCGCTGTACTGCCTCAGTGGATGGCTTAAAGGAGCAGTTTGGGGGTCTTGCAGAAACGGTCTCTCTATTAAGGCAAGACCTCCAGAAAATCAGGGAGAGAACCACAGCAGTGGAGGGCAGAATTAGCGATGTGGAGGACCAGATGCCCCCACTTACTAGAGACACCAGAACAGCACTACAGCAGGCGACGCAAGCTAACGCCAAAACTGACGACATTGAGAACCGTCTCAGACGGAATAATGTTCGCATTGTGGGACTTCCAGAAAAGGTGGAGGGCAGAGACCCAACGGCATTTGTGGAGCAATGGCTGCAGGACACTTTTGGCAAGGAGGCTTTACACCACTATTTGCAGTAGAGAGGGCACACCGCACACCGCCGCGACCCCACCCCCCAGGCAACCCGCCAAGATCCATGCTGGCGCGTCTACTGAATTAAAAAGACCGTGAGATCATACTTAAGCTAGCGAGGGAAAGAGGCTCCGTCCATTTTAATGGGACAAAAATCTCATTTTACCCAGACTTTTCTGCTGAGGTGCAGCGAAAAAGGGCCAAATTTGCAGAGGTGAAGAAACGCCTGCAAAAACTTCAAGTAACATATGCCATGCTGTTCCCAGCTAAGCTACGCATTACTGCCAGAGGTCAGGCTACTTTTTTCGAATCGGCAACGGAAGCGACATCATGGCTAGATCATAATGAACAAGACCTACGGAGACGCCGAGAGAATGAAAGGGGTGATTGATGGCTGGATAATAATCCTGATAAGGTCGGTAAGCTGTTGGCGGATGGTTACAATACATGGTTAACGGGACACTTCTCATTAAGCCAATTTCAGCGTTTTGAACGGGCTCAAACAAACCACTGAAATGAGCTCAATACCACAATGGGTGAGTCGCATCCACAAGATCTTGCAGATCACCAATAGGTCCCAGTTTCAGGGACAGGTTAACAGTTGCCCGGTTGGCACAAGTTCGATTGACTGTTATGAATCTAAAGAAGCAAGGGGACGGTCTACTTTCATCCCATATCGATGGGCCAAGGATGGCCATAATAACACCAGGGACTGTCTCCCCCGTTTCATTTCTGTTGCGCAGTTGCGCCTTGCTCTAAGTTACACTCTCTGCTGCATCATATCACTAAATCTAAATCTTGGTCAGTTTATGGCCATGGGCTATCACAAGGAACTGCCTACATTCTCACAGACATGGGACACTTCACCTTCCAGGTGCGAGGCCGGCTGGCTCTTGCTCCACCTGGATAAGAATTTAACTTACTGGATATGGCTACTACAATAATGGTGTCCTGGAATGTCCGAGGTGTACATGATCCACTAAAACGCACAATGATAAGTTCATGTTTAAAGAAGTTTCACCCTGCTATTGTGGGGTTGCAGGAGACTCACCTCACAAAGGATACAGTGGGACTCCTGCAGTACTCATGGGTGGGCAGGGCTTATCACTCCACACACTCTGCGTTTTCTCGTGGAGTGAGTGTGTTGGTTCATAAGTCCCTGGCCTACCAGGAATTAGACTCTGCTATTGATCCATTAGGTAGATATGTATTCATTCACTGCAAGCTGTTTACTTTGACCCTGATTATTGCTTTTGTTTACATTCCCCCCTGTTTTCTAGAGAGATATTGCAGCTCCTGCTGACGTACCTGGTTGACAAGCCTGATATACCCACTATAATTATGGGTGATTTTAACGGGTATCTTGACCCAAAACTTGACAGACATCCTCCGGTCCAAGCTCCACTGGGGGGAAGAGGCACTATTTTGAGCCGCCTGCTGGTGGAGGTTGGCTGGATAGATGTCTGGAGAGCAAAAAACCCAACATCCAAACAATTCTCATGTTTTTCTAAATCACATAGCTCGCTCTCACGCATTGACTTATGTGTGGGGTCCTCGCATGTTGTAAATCTAATTACCAAAGTTGAGTATTTTCCTAGAGGGGTGTCAGATCACTCCCCAATAGTAACACACCTGATAACGCGCCCTGAGGTCTCTTTGCCCAAAGCTCCTTGGAAACTTAATGCCTTTTGGCTAAAGCTTTTCACGTCCCAAGAAAGGGTAATGAAGCAAATTGAACAATACTTTTATGAGAACCGACTTCATCCGGATGGTGCAACTAAATTGGATGCTTTTAAGGCATGTCTTAGGGGCACATTCATAACAGAAATAGAAACCATTAAACATAATTCATCGGCCCTCGTGAAACAGGTTGAAGACCAGGTGCGGCGGCTTGAGTTATCCTATGTCACGGATCCTTCTGAATCTGCAAGGGAGGCGTGGATATCGGGACAGGATTCCCTGGACCGGTTGAGATCCTCCAATGCAGAGCAGAAACGATTTTTTAACTAAGCAAGCTTTTTACGAGGAAGGGGAAAAGACTGGTCGGTTACTGGCCAGAATTGCCAAGTCTCAGCAGTCGTCACCGGCTATAGGAGCTATCAGGTGCTCAAATGGGAGATTAGTAAATGACACTGAATCAATTATTAATGAACTAGCGTCCTTCTATCAAGATTTATATAAGCCATGTGAGAACTATACAGATGAGGCATTACAGGAGTACATAGACAAGATTTCCCTGCCTGTCCTGTCGTGTCAGGCGCGCATGGAACTGGAGGCCCCAATTATGCTGGACGAATTGAAGGAGGCGGCTGCCTCCTTTTCTACGTGCAAGGCGCCAGGGGATGATGGGCTCCCAATGGAGGTGTACACACAATACGGGGAGGCGATTTTACCGAAATTGCTGGAGGTATTCAACTCATCCTTTAAATCAGGAAAGCTACCAACATCCATGACAAGGGCCAATATTCCATTACTACTTAAACCCGGTAAGGACCCTGTAGATCCCAGTTCATACAGGCCTATCTCGCTACTGCAGAGTGACATGAAATTACTGGCCAAAATTCTGGCCCTAAGGGTTAATAGAGTTATCTCTTCCATCATACATCCTGACCAGGCAGGTTTTATGCCCAAGAAGTCAACCGCCACGACGACTCTTTCTGAACATGCAGACCCAAAGAGAGGTGACCGGCAGTAGGGCACTGTTGTCTCTTGACGCTAATAAAGCATTCAACAGTGTTAGCTGGCGATACCTGTGGGCTGTACTGTTCAGATTCGGGTTCGGTCCTAGGTTTATTACATGGGTACGGCTGCTGTATGCTTCACCGCAGGCAGCGGTGCGAGTAACGGACAGGATGTCACAGGTCTTCGCACTGGGTAGGGGGACCAGGCAGGGGTGCCCCTTGTCCCCCCTGCTATTTGCGTTGGCCATTGAACCACTTGCCGCACAGGTCAGAGAATGTCAGCAGATTAAGGGATTTAGATATGGTGAAGTGCATGAGAAGATAATGCTTTATGCGGATGATATGCTCCTCTTTTTGGAGGACGTGGACGCCTCATTGTCCCATGCAATGTCCCTGATTGCAGACTTTGGCCACTATTCAGGTCTTACGATTAACTGGTCCAAGTCTGCATTGATGTTTTTGGACGAGACTCCGGATTTGCGGGCGAGTCTCCCGTGTCCGGTCCCAGTTGTAACCTCCTTTAAGTATTTAGGCGTCTACATATCCCCCAATTTGAATGATTACTACAAACTAAACATATACCCCCTACTGACACGTTTTAGAGACAAAATAAATATATGGAACAGACTTAAAATATCCTTGGCGGGGAAGACGAATCTCATAAAGATGATTCTGATGCCCCAGCTCCTATACATGCTGCATAATACGCCGATAGTTATCCCCCTCAAAATATTTAGAGTTGTTAATACGCTATTCAGAACACTGCTGTGGCACAACAAGCCCCCTAGGATCAAGTTGGAGCAAGTGCAATATCCAAAGGAGGGAGGAGGTCTTGCACTCCCCAATCCTTGGATATACTATCTGGCGGCACAATTACAACATCTAATAGGGGCTATGGCTCCATCCCCTGCAGGCTCCTCGGCCAAACTTCTGCTGAGGGGAGCAGGGGTGGAATCCATACCAGAGGGACTAGAGGCTCAGAGATTCCAGAAACCCAATAAACAGATGCCAACTTACGCACTTCTCCAAAAAGTATGGAACAAGGTTAAACAGCTGCAGCATGTCACGGGATACACCGCCTACAGCCCAATATGGGAAAATAATTCCTATGAGGAACTGGCCAAAATTAGGCAGGGTTCTAGATGGCGCCCTCTGGGAATTACTCACCTAAAACACATATTTCAGAATGGGAAACTGCTATCTTTTGCAGACTTGCAGTCTGAATATGCATTACCATCTACTATGCTGTTTTATTACCTACAATTACAACATGCAATACAGGCGCAGGGTAGGGCAGTGGAGTGGGTACAGTCACCCACCCCTATTTTTCACATATTACAAGAGGCAACAGACACAAAGGGTATAATATCTCAATGCTACCTCATGCTTCTGTCCTCTTTTCTAGAGGGGCATCCCATGAAGGCGGTGTCACAATGGGAAGAAGACTTGGGACCCATTACAGGGGAGCAGTGGGAGGAGGCCCTTCAAGCTGTCAATACATGCTCCCTGAACGTTTCACAAAAAGTTTCCCAATTATATATTTTGCTGAGAGTGCATTATACACCAGTAAAACTACACAAAATGGGGAGGTTACAAGATCCACTGTGTAGCAGGTGCAGAAATGCGCCAGGTGATCTGATTCATCTCCTCTGGCGATGCCCCAAACTCCATAGATACTGGACAGGGGTTATGACCTTACTCAATAGTGTTTTTCAAACTAATGTTCCCCTTGACCCGTTGGGATGCCTTCTGGGAATACTGGAAGAGGCCATCCCGGAGAATATAACTAGAATGGCCTTTGCCAGAGCCCTATTTCAGGCGAGAAAAACAATACTTCTGCACTGGAAATCAGCCACACCACCGTTGGTTAAAATGTGGATCCAACAGATGGGTAGTACCCTGGTTATGGAAAAGTACATATATCAGCATAGGGGGAACCCAGGGAAATTTGATAAGCTATGGGATGCATGGCTGGATACCCCAGGTATAAGTCCGGTAGAACTGGTACAAATGAGATTACTTAGAGGTATATAGAGATGTTTGGGATTGTGAGCAGAGGAGATACTATGTGAATCCTGGAGCAATGTCATGGATGTCAAAGATATGAGACAGTGGTATAAGGGAGGGGGGAGGAGGAGAAGGACAACAGACATACTGGTTAAAAAGAAATTTATTAAAAATGTATCCGTTAATTTTCAGTTGTATATGTAAATGTGAACTTGTCAACAAGGGGAAAAAGGCCTAATTGAATGTACACATAACATATAACTGACTGTACAGAATGTGATAACCAAAATGTATAGTGATATTGTATGTTTTATGAGGAATAAAAACTTTGTTGATTTAAAAAAAAAAAAAAGATATAGGAAACATCGGGTGCCTTACAATTCCTCCATCTGTGGATGTCTTATTAAATGATATAGGAACCATTGGATGCTTTCTATTGGATAAAGGAGCCACTGGGTGTTTTATTATTGGACAAAGGAACCATTGGGTTTCTTACCATTGGCTATAGGAATCGCTGGCTATCTTATCATTGGATGTAGGAACCATTAGGTGTTGAACCATTGAACATAGGAACCATTGGGTGTCTTACCATTAGATATATATTAGAAACTATTGGGTCGCTTATCATTATATACAGGAACCATTGGGTATCTTATCATTGGGTGGGTGTCTTACCATTAGATATAGGAACTGTTGGGTGTCTTACCATTAGATAAAGGAAGCATTGGGTGTGTAACCATTAGATATAGGAACCATTATTGGGTGTGTAACCATTAGATATAGGAACCATTATTGGGTGTCTTACCTTTGGATATAGGAACCATTATTGGGTGTCTTACCTTTGGATATAGGAACCATTATTGGGTGTCTTACCTTTGGATATAGGAACCATTGACTATCTTACAATTAGATATAGGAAGCATCGGGTGCCTTACAATTCCTCCCTCTGTGGTAGAGCTGCACTGCCGACTATTGTAATTGAGCAGCCCCAGGACCCACAGCTGTCTGAATACCTGAACAGTGACTGCATCTGATAGGACACAATCACTGTTTGGCCAACAAGTTTCCACCCGGCTCATTCGATTTTAAATTGACTTTTGTTGAGCCGGACGAGGCCTGCATTGCCACCCGCAGCTTGAATTTCGGCCAATTCAGCAGGAATCTGATGAAATTTGAGTCGTCTAAGTCCAGCCTTCCTCATGCCTGACTGTTGAAAGCATGGAGACCCCATGGACAGTAAGTGACTTTCTTCTATGCTTTTACAGAACACTTCATTGTTTTTTTTTTTTCGATGTTGCCTAGGGGTTCTGTTACGCGTTCAGTGTAGATACATATAATTCTTAGTGTCGTTTTTCATTAATCTCGTTCTATTATTAGTTCTATTACTACAGCTGACAGGGCTGTGCGCCATTGCACATTGTCAGGAAGGGAGCGATTGTATCATCTTGGAGGTTGCACAAGATTCCATTCATCAGGTGTCATGTTGGACGTCGCGTTCTAGCGTCCAGATGATTTCTTCATCAGCCGGGAGACAGTCACTCCTCTCCAGAGCCCAATCACACATTAACGCTGTTCTGGACAGCGAGAATTGCATATAATGGAAAACTGAGAGAACAAACAACATATATACAGAAGTGGCTCACCAGCCACTTTATTAGGTACACCTTGCTAGTACTGGGTTGAACCCCTTCAGAACTGCCTTCATTCTTCATGGCATAGATACAAGGTGTTGGAAACATTCCTAAGGCATCACGCAGTTGCTGCAGATTTGTCGGCTGCACATCCTTGATGCCAATCTCCCGTTCCACCACATCCCAGAGGTGCTCTATTAAATTGAGATCTGGTGAGTGTGGAGGCCATTGGAGTACAGTGACCTCATTGTCATGTTCAAGAAACCAGTGGTGAGATGATTTGACATGCTTTTGGTGCATTATCCCGCTGGAAGGAGCCATCAGAAGATGGGTACACTGTAGTCATAAAGGGATGGACATGGTCAGCAATAATACTCAGGTAGGCCGTGGTGTTTAAACGATGCTCAATTAGCACTAAGGGGCCCAAAGCGTGCCAAGAAAATATCCCCCACATCATTACACCACCACCACCAGCCTGAACCATTGATACAAGGCAGGATGGATCCATGCGCCAGAATTCTGACCCCACCATCTGCATGTCGAAGCTGAAATCCTGACTGCTCAGACCAGGCAACGTTTTTCCAATCTTCTATTGTCCAATTTTGGTGATCCTGTGCGAATTGCAGCCTCTGTTTCCTGTTCTTAACTGACAGGAGGGGCACCCGGTGTGGTCTTCTGCTGCTGTAGTCCATCTGCTTCAAGGTTGGATGTTTTGTGTGTTCAGAGATGGTATTCTCCATACCTTGGTAGTAACAAGTGGTTATTTGAGTTACTGTTGCCTTTCTATCATCTGGAACCAGTCTGCCCATTCTCCTCTGACATTAACAAGGCATTTTCCTCCACACAAGTACCGCTCACTGGATATTTTCTCTTCTTCCCACCATTCTTTGTAAACCCGAGAGATGGTTGTGCGTGAAAATCCCAATAGATCAGCAGTTTTTTAAATACTCGGACCGGCCTGTCTGGCACCAGCAACCGTGCCACGTTCAAAGTCACTTAAATCCCCTTTTTTCCCCCATTCTGATGCTCGGTTTGAACTTCAGCAAGTCGTCTTCGCCATGTCTAGATGCCTAAGCCCCGGTTCACACAGGGGCGGCACGACTTGCAGGTCGCCTCACCGAGGCGACCTGCACACGACTTCCACGGCGACTTGCAAAACGACTTCTGTATAGAAGTCTATGCAAGTCGCCTCCAAAGTAGTACAGGAACCTTTTTCTAAGTCGGAGCGACTTGCGTCGCTCCTATTAGAACGGTTCCATTGTACAGAACGGGAGGCGACTTGTCAGGCGGCTAGGTCGCCTGACAAGTCGCTCCTGTGTGAACCGGCACTAAAAGCATTGAGTTGCTGCCATGTGATTGGCTGATTAGCAATTTGTGCTACCAAGCAATTGAACAGGTGTACCTAATAAAGTGGCCAGTGAGTGTACATAGCAACAATCTTATAGATTATATTATAAAAGGCAGCTCCCTGTTTCTTCTTTACATCCCACACATGTTCCAATCTGAACATGACTTCCTGTTTTGATAGGTTGTTTTTTTTTGTTTTTTTTTTTACAATCCTGACAGTTTAATGATTGCATTGTGTGTGTTGGTGTTTTTGGGATCCAATCATACAATGTGTAATAAGGACGGAGAACGTTTGTTTTATCTGTCTGTAACACGTGGCATGCTTCCAAGAATATTGCTGATCTGTAAGGATTATGTGAATGTGTCGCAAGGGCTTTTTCTGATAGTGGAATATATCATTATTAAACCCCTTAAAGCAGTATTAAACCTAAAAGCAAACATTTTATAATATTACAGCTTACCAATTCTTAGATGGGCCGGCTGCATTCGTTTTCTTTTTTTTTTTTTTTAGGCTTTCTTTTTTCTTTCTTCTTATTTCATCTGGTGATCCAGCCAGCAAGTCTGTTGTTTTTTTTAAAAGCTCAAGCTCTCCAGAAGAATGTATCAGTTTACATGGATGAGACAAACAGTTTAACACTGGCAGGGGTGCATACAATGATCAGCTTTTATTGATTTATGTAACACCTTTATCCCAAAAGGAAAATATTAATTGTTTGCTGTAACTGATTATAAAGTGTGAGCTGGAGTTTGGTTTCAATGAGTTATGCCGCATACACACGAGCGGAATGTCCGACAGAAAAAGTCCGACGGGAGCTTTTCATCGTATATTCCGATCGTGTGTAGGCCCCATCGGACTTTTTACGTCGAAAATTCTGACGGACCTAGAAATAGAACATGTTCTAAATTTTTCCGACTGAACCGATTCCTATTGGGAAAACCGATCGTCTGTATGCTGTTCTGACGGACCAAAAACTGCCCATGCTCTGAAGCAAGTACGAGATGGAAGGTATTGGCTACTGGCTAGTGAACTTCCGTTTTCTAGTCCCATCCTACGTGTTGTACGTCACCGCGTTCTGGACGGTCGGAATTTGGTGTGACCGTGTGTATGCAAGACAGCTTGAGCGGAATTCCATCAGGACTCCGTCGGAATAAACTCTGAAGGTTTTTCCGACAGACAACCGGCCATGTGTACAGGGCATTAGTGTATTTAAATCTGCTAATACATTGGGTTCACACTTGAGAATGCAGCGGCTCACAGCAGGAGTTGAGTCTCCATTCACCGTTTCAGGTCCGACTTGAGCCCGAATTTTGGGCTGAATTCGGACCTGAAACGGACCAAAAGACGCACAGGTCTCCTGTGCAATTCGCACCGGAGCCGCTCCGGAGATGTGTGAACCGGCTCCATAGAGAGCCGGTTACAATCTTCTGCTATGCGATTTGGAATGCGGGGAATCCCACATCCAATTTGCAGTAGTGTGATCCCAGCCTTAAGCTTCGTACACACGGTACGAAAATCAGAAGGGGATTGTCATTTGACAGGCTGTTGTCCGAAGTTCTTACCGTTAGTACGCTCCTTTCAACAACTGTTTTCCAATTTGTTGTTGGATGACAGGCTAGTAAATTTTTATCAAACGACAGCTCCACGTCAGATTTTCGGATGGTCAGTACACAAATCCGTCGCACAAAAGTCGAAAGTACAAACACGTATGCTCAGAATCAATGCTCACCAAACACAAAGGGGCCCATAGGGTGTCGCTCAAGAGCTGAAGAGCTGAAATTCCTCGTAGTACGTCACTACGTTCGTGTTTGTGGCACGACAATTTGCGTAACGTTAGTATGCAAGACAAGATCCTGGCACATGCCCTTTTGACAAAAATCAGACGCTCAGTTGTCCAACAATCGTACTGTGTGTACGAGGCTTAACACTCCTCTTCCCCCCCAGACTGACAATGCTGCTGTCCAAAGGTGCCCCCCTCTGTTCATTTATCCAGAGTGGGGGGCACTCTAATACAGGAGGTGTGTTACTGGCCAGATCACCAGGTGAGTGGAAAAAAAGCTTTAAAAAAGAAAACTAATGCAGCCACCACATCTAATGATTGGTAAGATGCAATGTATTACATTTTTGCTTTTGGGTTTAATTAAAACCGCTTCAATGCCGCTTTACAGTGGCCTGTTAAGTAGGCTTTAGGCCGCATTCACACTTAGGCTGGCCATACATGGTGCAATCCTGCAGCCAGTGGCAGACGGTAATGCAGGGTGCGCAGGGACGCCCCCCTCCTAATCCATGCGTGGATTCCAATGGGATTTTTTTGTTTTTTTTTTTTTGTTTTAGAAGCACGTGATTAGAGCCAGAGGCTATAATAGGCTTCGAAAAAGGGTGGGCTTGGGGTGCAGAGCAGGGACGTCTTAATTATTGATTGGACCCTGGGCAAAAATTTTCTTGGGGCCCCCCATGTAATTTCGCTCTCCACCTGCTCTGAGACATACAATAAATAGCAGCTAGACTCAAAATCAGTTTACTGTATCAGAACAGGCAGTGATTGCCAGAGGTTACAGCATATCATTACCGCATACTGACTGGTTGCTAGAGGTTACAGCACACATTATGGCTCACTGATTAGTTGCTAGAGATTACAGCACATGATTTCTGCTTGTTGATTGGTTGCCAGAGATTACTGTATAGTAATAATGCTCATTGATTGGTTGCTAGAGGTTACAGCACATGATCTCCTCACTGCCTGCACACCATGGGCTGGGGAGGTGAGCGGACCCATCAATAGACAGAAAACTCCTAGGGGTCCTAGAACTCCTGGGATCAGTGGCAGTGCTGGGGGGGAGGGGAGGGTGTGATCAATGGCAATGCTGATTTTTTTTACCGACTACCAATATAAAGGGGAGTTTCAACACATGGCCACCGATGTAATAGGGGTTTACACTGACCACTAATGTAATAGAAGCATTCACAGTCCACCAATGTAAGGAGTGATTTACATTGACCACCAATGTGAGGGGGACCTTCACACTGGCCACTAGTGTGAATGAAAGGATTCTAAACCAAGTCCCAATGTAATGAAGATTTACACGGACCACCAATGTAACTGAGACATTTAGCCTGCGTTCACATTTGTGTGTCAGGAACGCATGCAAAATCGCTTTCCTGACACCACAGAAATGTGCTGCCCTTTAGCAGATACACAGCAGTGCCATCAATTGTTAATGACACCCTCAAGCATCTGCTGAGATGTGCTGTGGCACTGTGTGATTTTGAAAAAGGGTTAGGGACTTTCTTCTGCATTTCTTTTTTTTGTTTGTTTACAAACTTTTTTATTAGGTGCAAAAAGTGGTACAAAACGGGTTATCAAAAATTTAGAGAAATACAGAGTAAAGAATTATCATTACAGTAAATCATGTTGATACATACAGTGGTTGAACATTTCCTGTTACATATAATTCAAGTGTTTTTGAATGAGTTATTGATACTGCTCGTGCAGAACATCTTATTAACTCTGAATGAATAATTTTCAGTTTCTTCTGCATTTCTAGCGCATAGAGCAGTCCATTGAAATTATTATTTTTATTATATACAGGATTTATGTAGCAAACCAACAGTTTACGTAGCGCTTTACAACTTGAGGGTAGACGGTACAAATACAATACACTTTAATACAGTAGGAATCAGAGGGTCCTGCTCCTTGGAGCTTACAATCTAAGAGGGAAGGTCAAGAGATACAAGAGGTAATAACTGTGGGTTATGTGCTGATTGAGAAGATAAATGTACAGTTGTTAGCTGGGGGCCAGATAGGCTTCTCTGAAGAGATGAGTTTTCAGGGATTGTCTGAAAGTGGATAAAGTAGGAGAAAATCAGACGGATTGGGGTAGAGCATTCCAGAGGATGGGAGAGGCTCTGAAGAAGTCCTGAAGGCGAGCATGGGATGAGGTGACAAGGGAGTTTGAGAGCAGGAGGTCTTGGAAGGAGCGAAGAGAATGATTAGGTTTGTATTTTGAGACTAGGTTAGAGATGTAGCTGGGGGCCAGGTTGTGGATGGCTTTGTAAGTTATGAATGGGCTGCCCTACACGCTACCTACATCTTTATCCACCCTGTCAGTACACATTTGCATCCTAAAATCCCTGCTGACCTCTGCACCCCCAAACCTCCCCCATCCTCTCCTCTCCAACCCTCCACCCCTTTGACTCTACCTGCCTCCTCTGCTCATCGTTGCACCCACCTTCTTTACCTCTATACATCCCCCTCCTTGCTCACCTGTGCACCTCAAACTGTAATTCCTTCTCTGCCTACTTCTGCACACCCCACACTACTCACTACTCCCCCCCCCCCCACACACAAATTTGCTTATCTTTGCAGAACAGGCATCTGATGTTAGGCTTAATGACCACAGTTACAGGCAGGACATTCAAGCATGCCTCTTTACCTCCCCAGTGGGCAGCATTCAGTATAGGTGATGGTGGATATGACCTCGGGGGGGGGGGCATGATATACATATGAATGCTGCTGCGATTTACATATAAATGCTTCCTCTATTTACATATGAATGCCACCGCTATATACATATGAATGTTGGTTGTTTACATGTAAACACAAGGTCTGCAGGTGAGTCATCTGTACACAACAATAGGGCAGACAGAGCTGGACAGCATTAGTAGGAAAATGTAAACAAGTAGGGTATATACCGCGCTAATGAAAAAGAAAAGAAAACTTGAACTAATAGTGAAAAAGAAGCAGCGACACAAAAATATGCGAGAAACTCATGTAGGCAAAGTGTGTAAAAAAAGAAAAAGTCGCACTACTATATAGGGTTAAAACCTGAAAGACCTTAAGTGAATATTGATAATATACATTGACACAAATTGATAAGTCAAAAAAATTTTTGAATCAATAACAAAATAGATACGTGCAAAAAGAGTCCATGTGAGGTAATCTAAATGAATAAAAATCGCATGATAAACATACATAAACATATATGTGTACAAAGTCCACATGGAGACATCTGTAAATCCAATCCAAAAATGAAAAGGGATTAGAAAAGAGATGGAAGGATGTTCAAGATGATCCACCACCACCGAAGGGAACTTGAGATAGCCCTTTCCTTGGAGTACACACCAGAAGAATTAAAAACTCCTACCAGATAGACAGGACCTCCTATTAGAAGCGAGTTCAGCAGCGCCTGCAGATATAGCCCTCTGCGGGGTCTAGGATGAGTCTGGAATGCCGATCCTGCCAAGATCCAGGCGTCCTCCTCATTCCAGGAAGGGGCCTTCCGTCCGCTGTGCTCAGAGACACGATCTCCAAAAAGGGAGCGTAGCGTATAGGAAAATAAAGAAGGCCTCCAATAGTGTGTTATAATTTAAACACAGTTCATTTATTTGTTCAAAGACGATTCCAATGTAGCATAAAGAGTTTAAAGTGGTGTTCCGGCCGAAATTATACTTTTTAAATAAAAATACCCCTATAATACACAAGCTTAATGTATTCTAGTAAAGTTAGTCTGTAAACTAAGGTCCGTTTTGTTAGTTTATAGCATTAGTTTGTTATTTTATAAACTTACAGCAGGCCGTGGCCATCTTAAGTGTGGGCATCTGAAGCCAGACTGTATTTCTTCCTGGATCTCATCCTTGCAGATCTCGCACATGCTCAGTGCAGCACAAGCAGTGTAATAGGTTTCAGGTCAGGTTTCCATAGCAACGGCAGTGTCAGAGGAAGTTGCCGCCCCTTCCCAGAAGACATTGCAAACAGGAAATGATGCGATGGGCCACGGCCAGGGAGGAGGAAGTGAAAAATGAATACAGCAGATATACTGTAGGTGCTGAGAAAAAAAAATTAAAAATATCCAATTCGTTTACAGTGTACAGTTTAGTGAGGGATGCTGAAGAGTTGTAAAAGTGGGTGGAACTCCACTTTGATGCCGCGTACACACGAGCGGACTTTACGGCAGACTTTGCCCGGCGGACGGGATTTCGTCGGACAATTCGATCGTGTGTGGGCTCCAGCAGACTTTGTTTGCTCAAAAGTTGGACGGACTTAGATTTGAAACATGTTTTAAGTCTATCCGTCGAACTCGAGTCCGGTCGAAAAGTCCGCTCATCTGTATGCTAGTTCGACGGACAAAAAGCCACGCTAGGGCAGCTATTGGCTACTGGCTATGAAATTCCTTATTTTAGTCCGGTCGTACGTCATCACGTACGAATTTGACAAACTTTGGTGGATTGTGTGTAGGCAAGTCCGTTCATTCAGAAAGTCCGTCGTAAAGTACGTCGAAAAGTCCGCCGGGCAAAGTCTGCCGTAAAGTCCGACCGTGTGTACGCGGCATAAGATTTAAAATTTGCCGGCAATAAAAATGCAAACAAATACCCGCACTTCCGGAGTCACGTGGGGCGTGATGACGTGTAGCTCCGCTTGACATGTTTCATCATACGTGACGTCTTCCAGAGGCACGGGCAACGCGCTGAGTCATCACCTTAAATACTCACATGAAGCAACCAAGCCTCACTCTCATATGGTGGCCATATTAGTGATAATGAACCAAGCCTCATTTTGGATTATCAATGGAAGAGATAGGGGCTAATATAGAAGGGCACTCACTATCAGGTTACTCTATCTCAAAAGGCTGAAAGCATTAGCAGCAGCATTTCATACTGACATAAGACGGCCCTGGTGCAGAGCACTGCGCCCCAAGCCCACCCAGTTGTGTGACAATAGTGTAGCGTTACCCTCGTGAGGGCTGCTGATAGAATCATAACCCCACTGGTTGCTACTCTGCAAATTCTCCATCAATTCTGACACCCTGAATTCAGTCATTTTTACCAACTGTCACCCATAATAAGAAACTTACATAATACCAGTGAGGCAGTTCAAGTTTGTTTACTGTGGTAAAAGGGACACATAAAAGTGTAAAACATAACACTGTAAATTGCAAAGGTATTTTTATCTGAACAATATAGCACTGGTTATAAACACCATTTGCAATTGGTAACCTTTTAGTAGCAGAGAGAAATGCAAATTATACAAAATGACCCAAATTGTGCTAAATCCTGTCTCCGTCACAGTAACCTATGTGAACAGGTCAGCAGAAGGGTAGGGAACTAACACTTGATTCACTATGTCAGGTTTACTCCCCTCTGCTTCCTCAACCCACAGGCCATTAACATCAGTACAACATGACAAACATTGTGCAAACTATTGTGTTTAAATTGGCTAGCTTCTTTAAATAGAGTTCCAGAGAAAGTGAGAGCAGACCCTTTGTGCTAAAAACCACTTTAGTCACTTTGGCGAATAAAGAGAGGATAAAAGGGGTTGAAATTTTAAACTTGGAATCCGGCAGATCTTCAGCTAGCCTTGACGTATTACTAATATGGTGGTCCTTGAGGGTATAGCAAATTTGGCTGATCTGTGGTGTATCCGTATTTTTCTTCACACTTTTCATATATAGCTGGGATATTATTGTATCCAATCAGATTGCTGATGGTAAAGATGTGAACAGGATATAGATTAGGGGCATCTTCACTGGTCTCACGATTCGATTACGATTATCCTGTCCATGATCCGATTCTGCGATGCATCACGATTACTGTGCAGATGTGCATGGGTAAAAACGTTTTATCCAAAAATTCAAGCAGTCAGAAAAACTCAATTTTTCTCCAGTGGCAGAGGGATGATTGAGATCATATATACAGTATATATACTCTGCATCCAGTGTAGCCTATATCTACAGTGCATTCCGTGGTGTACTGTTTCTAATACACTTCAGACGGTGTACACAGAATCTAATACAGTGTGTACAGTTTCTACTACACTTCTGGTGGTGTACACAGTACACAGTACACAATACAGTTATGGGGGATTTTACATCAACAACCAATAAAGGGGGATTTCTACACTGGCCACCAATGTAAGGTGGAATTTACACTCACCACCAATTTCAAGGGGGCTTCTACAGTGGCCACCAATGTAAGGGAGATTTACACTCACCACCAATTTAAAGGAGGCTTCTGCGTGGACCGCCAATGTAAGGGAGGATTCAAAACTGACCACAAATGCAAGTTTTTACATATTAAAGAGGAGTTTCTACTCTGGCCACCGATGTAATAGCAGCATTCACAGTAACCACCAATGTAAGGAGGGATTTAGACTGACTACCAATGTAAGGGGGACAGTCACACTGGCCACTAGTGTGAATGAAAGGATTGTACACCAAGTACCAATGTAATGAGAAGATTTACACTGACCACCAATGTAACTGAGAGATTTAGTCTGCGTTCACATTTGTGTGTGTTGGGAACGCATGCAAAATTGCTTTCCTGACACCACAGAAACGTGAGGTCCTTTAGCAGATACAAAGCAGTGCCACTAATTGTTAATGACACCCTCACTGAGAAATGTGTATTCCAAGCACCAAAATTCAAGGTGCTCTGGCACCATTTTATTTTGAAAAAGGGTTCCACCTCCAATTTGCTTACCTTTGCAGAACAGGCTGATGTTAGGCCTAATGATCACAGTTGTAGGCAGGACTTTCAAGCATGCCTGTTTACCTCCCCAGTGGGCAACATCTAGTAGAAGTGATGGTGGATATGATCTCAGGGGGCCACGATACACATATGAATGCCGCCTCTATTTACATATTAATGCCACTGCTATTTACATATCAATGCAGGTTGTTGTTTTGCAGGTTGATGTTTTAGTCCCGCGCTGTGTCCCGATATCCCAGTGTGAAGTTCTGTTACTAATGCTGCCCAGCTCTGCCCTATTACTGTGTACAGAAGACTCACCTGCAGACCCCTGTGTTTAGATGTAAATAACCTGCATTGGTATTTAAATAGCGGCGGCATTAATATGTAAATAGAGGCAGTCAGAAAAACTAAATTTTTCCCCAATGGCAGAGGGATGGCTGGGATCAGAGGCAGAGGGATGGCTGGGTTCAGAGGCAGAGGGATGGCTGGGTTCAGAGGCAGAGGGATGGCTGGGTTCAGAGGCAGAGGGATGGCTGGGTTCAGGGGCAGAGGGATGGCTGGGTTCAGGGGCAGAGGGATGGCTGGGTTCAGAGGCAGAGGGATGGCTGGGATCAGAGGGAGAGGGATTGCTGGGATCAGAGGCAGAGGGATTGCTGGGATCAGAGGCAGAGGGATTGCTGGGAGGTATTGCTGGGGGTCAGAGGGATGGATGGGATCAGGCAGAGGTGTGGTGGGATCAGTGGCAGAGGGATAGATGGAATCAGGCAGAGGGGTCTTGGGATCAGAGGCAGAAGGATGGCTGAGATCAGGCAGAGGGGTGGTGGGATCAGTGGCAGAGGGATAGATGGGATCAGGCAGAGGGGTGACGGGATCAGTGGCAGAGGGATAGATGGGATCAGGCAGAGGAGTGGTGGGATGAGTGGCAGAGGGATAGATGGGATTAGGCAGAGGGGTGGTGGAATCAGTGGCAGAGGGATAGATGGGATGGCTGAGATCATGCAGAGGGGTGGTGGGATCAGACGCAGAGGGATAGATGGGATTAGGCAGAGGGATGGTGGGATAGTGGAAGAGGGATGGATGGGATGGCTGAGATCAGGCAGAGGGGTGCTGGGATCAGAGGCAGAGGGGTGATGGGATCAGTGGCAGCGGGATAGATGGGATCAGGCAGAGGGGTGGTGGGATCAGCCGGAGGGGTGATGGGATCAGTGGCAAAGAGATGGTGGGATCAGAGGCAGAGGGATCAGGCAGAGGGATGGTGGGATCAGGCAGAGGGATGGTGGGATCAGAGGCAGAGTGACCAGGCAGACGGATGGTGACATCAGAGGCAGACGGATGGTGGAATAAGAGGCAGATGGATGGTGGGATCAGAGGCAGATGGATGGTGGGATCAGGCAGACAGGTGGTGGGATCAGAGGCAGACGGATAGTGGGATCAGAGGCAGAGGGATCAGGCAGAGGAATGGTGGGATCAGGCAGAGGGATGATGGGATCAGGCAGAGGGATGATGGGATCAGGCAGATGGATGATGGGATCAGGCAGATGGATGGTGAGATCAGAGGCAGAGGGATCAGAGGCAGACGGATGGTGGGATCAGAGGCAGACGGATGGTGGGATCAGAGGAAGACGGATGGTGGGATCAGAGGAAGACGGATGGTGGGATCAGAGGAAGACGGATGGTGGGATCAGAGGAAGACGGATGGTGGGATCAGAGGAAGACGGATGGTGGGATCAGAGGAAGACGGATGGTGGGATCAGAGGAAGACGGATGGTGGGATCAGAGGAAGACGGATGTTGGGATCAGAGGCAGACGGATGATGGGATCAGAGGCAGACGGATGATGGGATCAGAGGCAGACGGATGATGGGATCAGAGGCAGACGAATGATGGGATCAGAGGCAGACGGATGATGGGATCAGAGGCAGACGGATGGTGGGATCAGAGGCAGACGAATGATGGGATCAGAGGCAGACGGATGATGGGATCAGAGGCAGACGGATGGTGGGATCAGAGGCAGACGAATGGTGGGATCAGAGGCAGAGGGATCAGGCAGACGGATGGTGGGATCAGGCAGACGGATGGTGGGATCAGAGGCAGACGAATGGTGGGATCAGAGGCAGACGAATGGTGGGATCAGAGGCAGACGAATGGTGGGATCAGAGGCAGACGAATGGTGGGATCAGAGGCAGAGGGATCAGGCAGACGGATGGTGAGATCAGAGGCAGACGGCTGGTGGGATCAGAGGCAAAGGGATCAGGCAGACAGATTATGGGATCAGAGGCAGGGGGGTCAGGCAGACGGATTGTGGGATTCGGGGCGGAGGGATCAGGCAGACGGAAGGAGGGATCAGGCAGAGGGGTGATGGTAGTGGAGGCATGGGATCAGTGACACAGGCACTTAACTGCTCTCAGTATCAGTCGATTCCCCCTCCTCCATGCTGCTCAGTGTGTTTTCCCCCTTCTGGTGCCTCCAGTGAAGTGTCAGGTCACCTGAGGCCAGGTGACAGATGCACCCTGTTGGGGTCAGGAGTGCACTGCTGAGGTATTGGACCCTCCAGCTGACTGCTGCAGATGGAGCTCTGGGTGGTTCAGGAAAGCAGGTACTCTGGAGCACCAACACGGATCACACTGGGAGCTAGAGCATGAGATTTCCCCGGATGTGGAATTTAAGAGCCAGCGGGTGTTCACCAGGGCCCCTGATGGTGGGGATGGACTTCGCTGCAGGTCGCGGCCCCCAGGGTCTCCCAGCTCATGCTCACAGTAGACTACTGGAGGATAGAAAGGAAGCAGCAGCCTGGAATAACAAGGATAGTCAGGAGATAATCCAAAAGGTCAGGGCAACAAGCAGATAGGGATAGTCTAAGAACACGCCAAAGATTGGGATATAAAGCAGACGGGGACAGTCAAGAACAAGCCAAGGTCGGTAAACAGGAAGCCAAAACACACAATATTGATCACCAAGTCTTAGCTTGCAGTGCACAGGTAATATAGTGTTCCTAATTAGAGGCTGGGGTGGAGCCATGCTTGAGGGAAGATTACTTAAGCATACAGGTGAACAGCAACTGGCCTCTAAACTGAACACAACAGAAAAGTGAGCAAATAGACAAGACCACTACTGCAGAGTCATGACATTAAGCCTCTCCTGATGTCGGGTCTCCTCGAGCCCCTCCCCCTACACTGTACTGGCTGTCAGCTCATCAGCTGACTTTCTGGTTCAGTGAAGGGGAGGGGGCTTTAGCCACCATGAAGGCTCTGCCTCTGTGTTTCTCCCTGAGAGGCAGAGCACTGCATGGAGCGGAGACGAATGACGTCATCAGGGCCGTCTTTACTATTGATTGGGCCCTGGGCAAAAAAAATTCTTGGGGCCCCCCCCATGCAAATTGTCTCTCCACCCCAACATTCGAAAAAACAAAACAAACACGTAAACTTATGTATTGCATTGTATTCTGCTTGTACTGTTGTAAAGCGCTGCACAAACTGTTGGCGCTATATAAATCCTGTATAATAATGATGGGGGGAAGAGATAGAGAAGTCCAGGATGATTGGGGGGGGGGAGAGAGAGGGGGGAGTTCAAGATAATGGGGGAAGGGGGGAGATAGGAGTCCAGGATGACACACAGGGATTGGGGGTGTGTACTTTGAGGTGTTTGTATCATACAGGGCACAGAAAAAAATCAGCACAAGGGGCAGTACTTGCATATCCTCCTCCCTCCCGCAAGGTAACTATCTATTGGTCACCTCTGCACATCACTTTGCTTACTTCTGCTTCCTCATCCACAGCTCACTTCTGTATTCCCTGTCTATCTCTGTCCCCCCCCATACACAGCTCACCTCTGTACCCCTCTATCCACAGCTCACTTCTGTATCCCCTGTCTACCTCTGCCCCCCCCCCCATCCACAGCTCACTTCTGTATCCCCCATCCACCTCTGTACCCCCCCCCCCCATGTCCACCTCTATATCTTTCCGTCCACCTTTGTACCCCACATCCACCTCTGTGTTCTGCTCTTTACCCCCATCCACGTTCACTTCTATATCTTTCCGTCCACCTCTGTACCCCCCCATGTCCACCTTTGTACCCCCTATCCACCTCTGTAGTACCCCCCATCCATGTTCACCTCTGTACCCCCCCACCGCCTCTGTTCACCTCCGTACCCCCCATGTCCACCTCTGTACCCCCCATGTCCACCTCTGTACCCCCCCCATGTCCACCTCTGTACCCCCCCCATGTCCACCTCTGTACCCCCATGTCCACCTCTGTACCCCCCATGTCCACCTCTGTACCCCCCATGTCCACCTCTGTACCCCCCATGTCCATCTCTGTACCCCCCCCTATGTCCACCTCTGTACCCCCCCCATGTCCATCTCTGTACCCCCATGTCCATCTCTGTACCCCCCATGTCCACCTCTGTACCCCCCATGTCCACCTCTGTACCCCCCATGTCCACCTCTGTACCCCCATGTCCATCTCTGTACCCCCCATGTCCACCTCTGTACCCCCCTATGTCCACCTCTGTACCCCCCATGTCCACCTCTGTACCCCCCTATGTCCACCTCTGTACCCCCCATGTCCACCTCTGTACCCCCCTATGTCCACCTCTGTACCCCCCCCATGTCCACCTCCGTACCCCCCATGTCCATCTCTGTACCCCCCATGTCCATCTCTGTACCCCCCCATGTCCATCTCTGTACCCCCCCATGTCCATCTCTGTACCCCCCATGTCCACCTCTGTACCCCCAATGTCCATCTCTGTACCCCCCCATGTCCATCTCTGTAACCCCCATGTCCACCTCTGTACCCCCCATGTCTTCTCACTTCTGTACCCCCCATGTCCACCTCTGTACCCCCCCCATGTCCATCTCTGTACCCCCCCCCCATGTCCACCTCTGTACCTACCATGTCTTCTCACTTCTGTACCCCCCATGTCCACCCCTGTACCCCCCTATGTCCACCTCTGTACCCCCCATGTCCATCTCTGTACCCCCCCATGTCCATCTCTGTAACCCCCCCATGTCCACCTCTGTACCCCCCATGTCTTCTCACTTCTGTACCCCCCATGTCCACCTCTGTACCCCCCCATGTCCATCTCTGTACCCCCCCCCC
Source organism: Aquarana catesbeiana (assembly GCF_042186555.1). Classification (NCBI taxonomy): domain Eukaryota; kingdom Metazoa; phylum Chordata; class Amphibia; order Anura; family Ranidae; genus Aquarana; species Aquarana catesbeiana. The sequence goes on from NC_133336.1 coordinate 33,722,633, forward strand.
CATGTCCACCTCTGTACCTACCATGTCTTCTCACTTCTGTACCCCCCATGTCCACCTCTGTACCAGCAATTCTCTGCAGTCTGCACAAATGAATCCTCTTCCCCTTCTCTTCACCTTGTTCTTTCTTACCTGATCACCCGGCGGTGCAACGAACACACACAGTCCCAGCCTATCAGACCCAGCACACAGCCAGAAAACTTCACTCGGCTGTGTGCTACACAGGTCTGCCAGGCGGGGGTGGGGGCGGGAGGAACACAGAGCGCTGCTCTCGCTCTGTCATTGACTAGGGTCCGCAGCTCCTGACAGAGGGAGAAGCGGGACAAGCGGGCTCAAACACATGAAGCCCGCAGCTGTCCCGCTCTCCTGTATAATGAATGTAGCCGCTTGGGAGAGCAGGGGGGATCGGCTTCCCCCCGCTACTCCGCAAAAACTGCGGGCAGCGCAGGGCTTAAGTGGCAGCTGCTTTGGGCCCCACAGCAATGACAGGGCCCAGGGCAGCTGCCCCTTTTGCCCTGCGTTAAAGACGGCCCTGGACGTCATCAACAATTAATTCAGCCAACTCAATACCCCTAATTGCCAGTGTAAATTCCCCCTTACATGGAGGTCATTGTATATTCCCCTTTACACCGGTGGTTGGTGTAAATGCTCCTATTACATTGGTGTCAGTGTAGAAATCCCTCTTTATATTGGTGGGTGGCGTAAAATCCCCCATTACATGGTGGTCAGTGCAAATTCCCCCTCACATTGGTGGTCAGTGTAAATCCCCCCTCACATTGGTGGTCATTGTAAATTCCCCATTACATTGGTGGTCAGTCCAGAATCCCCCACTATATACTTGCCAAAGATTTCCATCTTTGCTTTACATGATTCAGAATTTGCCACAGTGTATTGCCTCCTAACTAAACCCACCACTGCCACTGATCCCTTCAATCCCCCAGCATTGCCACTGATCACACACCCCCTCCCCCAGCAATGCCACTGATTCCAGGAGTCCTAGGATCCGTAGGAATTTTCTGTCTATTAATGGGTCCCCTCACCTCCCCAGTCCATGGTGTGCAGGCAGTGAGGAGATGATGTGCTGTAATCTTTAGCAACCAATCAGTGAGCAGTAATGATGTGCACTAACCTCTTGCAACCAATAATTGAGCGCTAAGGATATGCAGTAACCGCTAGCAACCAATCAGTGAGCAGTGATAATGTGCAATAACTTCTAGCAACCAATCATTGAGTGGTAAGGATATGCAGTAACCTCTAGCAACCAATCAGTGATCAGTAATAATGTGCAGTAACCTCTAGCAACCAATTGGTGAGCAGTGTTAATGTACAGTAATTGCTAGCAACCAATCAACAAGCAGAAGTCATGTGCTGTAACCTCTAGCAAATAATCAGTGAGCCGTAATGTGTACTGTAACCTCTAGCAGCCAGTTAGTGAGCGGTAATGATACACTGTAAACTCTGGCAACCAATCGCAATCGCTGCCTGATCTGATTCAGTAAACTGATTTTAAGTCTAGCTGCTATTTATTGTATGACTCAGAGCAAGTAGAAAGCAAAATTGCATGGAGGGGGGGAAAGAAAATATTTACCCAGGGTCCAATAGATATTAAAGATGACCTTGCCCACAACAATGATGGCTGCCCCTTTTGCCCTGCCTTAAAGATGGCTCTGGTCAGATCGTGTACTAGGTATGTGATCTGGCACAGAGCGGCTGCCCTGCTACAGGATATCTATGGTGGGCGTTCTGCAATCGGTTAAATGATCCCCTTAGTCTGACAGTGTTTTCAAAGCGTTCTATGCCCAGCCAGTAAAACTTCTGTAGGTGGTCCTGAAATTGGAATCTGCCCATTTCCCTTCTACAATATGAGTGTTTCCAGACATGGAAATTGCTGTAATATTTATGCTAATGTAATGCTGACGGCAGCGAATATCGATGACATACATTTAGCAGTGCCAGCGTCTAGTTGCTCTTATGGGATTCAGCCCCCACTCTTAAAGCTGACCCCCAGCCTTCCCTTCAATCTTGCACGGTTGTACCGGCTCCTCTCCTGGACTGTTCAAAATAGCTAAAGGACATTTGTTTTGCCCAATTCACACAGAATGATTGTACATACTGCACATTGATTCACTGGACAAATAGCTATTTCATTTTTGTATCAATGGTCCCCAATGTATGTATTGACAATTTTAGAAAGCCAGCTCATTTGTACAATAACTACTTCCCAAATAATACCTAAATAATCTGGTGCTGAAAAACCCCTGCACATAAAAACACTTAAAACATGGGCACACAAATTCAAATGTCCAGAATTTGTAAATAATCATGTATTAATAAATGACAGAAGGACAATGTAGATAATGCTTGGTATTATCAATCTGCAAAATAATCACACTCAGTTAAATCGTATTTTATCATAGGCAGTTCTTAGCTACATATTCCTTTCATGGAGATGAACTCCTCTCATTCCTTAACTCTTTTAACCACTTCAGCCCCAGGCCTTTTCTGGCACTTTTGGTACATGTAAAAATTTGTGCAAGTTCTCCCACTTAAAAAGATGAGAGAGGCCTGTAATTGTCATCATAGGTATACCTCAACTATAAGAGACAAAATGTGGAAACAAATCTAGACAATCACATTGTCCGATTTTTGAAATAATTTATTTGCAAATTATGGTGGAAAATAAGTATTTGGTCAATATCAAAAGTTAATCTCAATACTTTGTTATATATCCTTTGTTGGCAATGACAGAGGTCAAACGTTTTCTGTAAGTCTTCACAAGGTTGTCACACACTGTTGCTGTTATGTTGGCCCATTCCTCCATGCAGATATCCTCTAGAGCAATGATGTTTTGGGGCTGTCGCTGGGCAACACGGACTTTCAACTCCCTCCAAAGGTTTTCTATGGGGTTGAGATCTGGAGACTGGCTAGGCCACTCCAGGACCTTGAAATGTTTCTTACGAAGCCACTCCTTCATTGCCCGGGCAGTGTGTTTGGGATCATTGTCATGCTGAAAGACCCAGCCACGTTTCATCTTCTTGCTGATGGGAGGAGGTTTGCACTCAAAATCTCACGATACATGGCCCCATTCATTCTTTCATGTACACGGATCAGTCGTCCTGTTCCCTTTGCAGGGAAACAGCCCCAAAGCATGATGTTGCCACCCCCATGCTTCACAGTAGGTATGGTGTTCTTTGGTTGCAACTCAGCATTCTCTCTCCTCCAAACACGACGAGTTGAGTTTCTACCAAACAGTTCTACTTTGGTTTCATCTGACCATATGACATTCTCCCAATCTTCTTCTGGATCATCCAAATGCTCTCTAGCAAACCTCAGACGGGCCCGGACATGTACTGGCTTAAGCAGGGGGACACGTCAGGCACTGCCAAATCTGAATCCCTGGCGTCATAATGTGTTACTGATGGCAGCCTTTGTTACGTTGGTCCCAGCTCTCTGCAGGTCATTCACTTGGTCCCCTCGTGTGGTTCTGGGAGTTTTGCTCACCGTTCTTGTGATCATTTTGACCCCACGGGGTGAGTTCTTACCTAGAGCCCCAGATCGAGGGAGATTATCAGTGGTCTTGTATGTCTTCCATTTTCGAATTATTGCTCCCACAGTTGATCTCTTCACACTAAGCTGCTTGCCTATTGCAGTCTTCCCAGCCTGGTGCAGGTCTACAATTTTGTTTCTGGTGTCCTTCGACAGCTCTTTTGTCTTCACCATAGTGGAGTTTGGAGTGTGACTGCTTGAGGTTGTGGACAGGTGTCTTTTATACTGATAACAAGTTCAAACAGGTGCCATCAATACAGGTAATGAGTGGAGGATAGAGGAGCCTCTTAAAGAAGAAGATACAGGTCTGTGAGAACCAGAAATCTTGCTTGTTTGTAGGTGACCAAATACTTATTTTCCACCATAATTTGCAAATAATTTCTTTCAAAAATCAGACAATGTGATTGTCTGGATTTGTTTCCACATTTTGTCTCTCATAGTTGAGGTATACCTGTGATGACAATTACAGGCCTCTCTCATCTTTTTAAGTGGGAGAACTTGCACAATTGGTGGCTGACTAAATACTTTTTGGCCCACTGTAAGCAGAGGCTCTAGAAAATAAATTGGTGGGTGTTGCAATTTTTTTTTTAAACAGAATTTTTTGGGAAAAAAGACAATGCATTTTGATGCAAAAAAACACAATAGGTAACCCAATTTTAAAATATAAAGGATGATGTTACACCAGAGAAATAGATACCAAACATGTCACGCTTTAAAACTGCACATGCCCAGGCAATGACAACAAACAACGTAAATTTTACTATCAATAGGTGACTCTTGAAAAGCTTTTACAGGTTACCACTTTAGATTTACAGAGGATATCTAGTGCTAGATTTACTGCCCATGATTTGGCGTTCGCGGTGATACCTCACATGTGTGGGGCGATAGATATTTGCGTGTGTGGGACCGAAATGCGCTTTTGCCTTTGTAAGCTAGCAGGGGGGACAGGGGCACTTTAATTTTTTTTTTAATTATTCATTTATTTTATTTTTGTTATTTTTACACTGGTTCTTTAAATTTTCCCTTTGATCACTTTTATTGCTGTCACAAGGATTAGGAATGTAAACATCCTTTGTGAGAGAAATAGGCTTGCAACAGGTACTCTTTATGTATAGGTATAGGTCTATTAAACCCGGAATCCCTCCTCTGCCCTTAAAAGCATTGAAAACACCAAGATCAGTGTTTTTAACCTCTTCAGATCCGCGCTATTGCCGAATGACAGCAAAAAAAAAGCCGATTACCGGCGGCCGTGAGAGGGACATCAGTCCCGATCACGGCGATCATCTGTGCCCCCTGCCAGTGACACCTAGCAATAGGCAGCAGTGCCACCTACCAGTGCCCACCAGCGTCATCCATCAGTGCCCACGGTGCCACCCATCAGTGCCCACAGTGCCACCCATCAGTGCCCACATTGCCACCCATCAGCGCCCACAATCAGTGCTACAACAACAGTGCTGCACATCAGTGCCCATCAGTGTCACCTACCAGTGCCCATAAGTGCCCATCAGTGCCGTCCATCACTGCCCATCAGTGCCACCTATCCGTGCCACCTATCCGTGCCACCCATCCGTGCCACCCATCCGTGCCACCCATCAGTGGCCATCAGTACCGCCTTATCTGTGCCCATCAGTGCCGCCTTATCTGTGCCTATCAGTGCCGCCTTAACTGTGCCTATCAGTGCCACCTTAACTGTGCCTATCCGTGCCCATCAGTGCAGCCTATCAGTGCCCACCAGTGCCGCCTCATCAGCGCATATCAATGAAGGAGAAAAATTACCTGTTTGCAAAATTTTATAACAAACTATGAAACATGATTTTTTTTTTTCACAATTTTCAATTTTTTTGTTTGTTTAGAAAAAAATAAAAATCTTTATGTAAGCTATGATTAAATACCACCAAAAAAAAGCTCTATTTGTGGGGGAAAAAAAATGATAAAAATTTCATTTGGGTACAGTGTTGTATGACCGCGCAATTGTCATTCAAAGTGCGTCAGTGCTGAAAGCTGAAAATTGGTCTGGGCAGGAGGGGGGTTTAAGTGCCCAGTAAGCAAGTGGTTAAATGCTTTCAATTTTAAAAGTGGTGAAGCAAAGGATCACAGCCACGGCAGTTGTACACCCCCAGCCAGTGTCTCTGCAACTAAAAGGGGTAGCGGTTTTACCGACACCCAACCTCATGTATGAACGAGCCCACATAGTTACATAGTTACATAGTTACATAGTAGGTGAGGTTGAAAAAAGACACAAGTCCATCAAGTCCAACCTATGTGTGTGATTATGTGTCAGTATTACATTACATATCCCTGTATGTTGCGGCCATTCAGGTGATTATCTAATAGTTTCTTGAAGCTATCAATGCTCCCCGCTGAGACCACCGCCTGTGGAAGGGAATTCCACATCCTTGCCGCTCTTACAGTAAAGAACCCTCTACGTAGTTTAAGGTTAAACCTCTTTTCTTCTAATTGTAATGAGTAGCCACGAGTCTTATTAAACTCTCTTCTGCGAAAAAGTTTTATCCCTATTGTGGGGTCACCAGTACAGTATTTGTAAATTGAAATCATATCCCCTCTCAAGTGTCTCTTCTCCAGAGAGAATAAGTTCAGTGCTCACAACCTTTCCTCATAACTAAGATCCTCCAGACCCTTTATTAGCTTTGTTGCCCTTCTTTGTACTCGCTCCATTTCCAGTACGTCCCTCCTGAGGACTGGTGCCCAGAACTGGACAGCATACTCCAGGTGCGGCCGGACCAGAGTCTTGTAGAGCGGGAGAATTATCGTTTTATCTCTGGAGTTGATCCCCTTTTTAATGCATGCCAATATTCTGTTTGCTTTATTAGCAGCAGCTTGGCATTGCATGCCATTGCTGAGCCTATCATCTACTAGGACCCCCAGGTCCTTTTCCATCCTAGATTCCCCCAGAGGTTCTCCCCCCAGTGTATAGATTGCATTCATATTTTTGCCACCCAAATGCATTATTTTACATTTTTCTACATTGAATCTCATCATAGGTTCAGACATAGTGCAGACAGTTCTCCAATCATCACCACACCAGCCACAGTGTCACCAGACCAGTGTAGCTAGAATCAGTGTTCCCGATTTGTCTTTATTGACCGTGTTTCTGCCTGTTGCCTGAACCAATCCTTTGGCCGTATGCTGACCATGTCTCTGCCTGCGCCTGAACTGACCCATCTGCACGTCACACTGACCATGTTCCTTCAACACACCAGTCCCAGCCATCCCCTGTGGACAACTGCACTCCTGGAACCACAGGAACTCTTTTGTTCTTTCTTTCTGTAGCCTCCTTTAGGCCGGGTTCACATTTGAGAACGCATCGGCTCAGAGCAGGCGTACGGTGTGTCTCCATTCACAGTTTCAGGTCCGATTTTAGCCCAAATTTAGAGTTGAATTCAGACCTGAAATGGACCAAAAGAAGCCAGTCACAATCTTCTGCTATGCGAATTGGCTGTGGGGAAACCCTCATCCAATTCGCAATAGTGTGAACCCAGCTTTACTTCCTGGCCAATGAACATGGCATCCCTGGGGGCAGCCACACACCAGTAGGTTAGGCTTGCTTGGTTTATACGAACAGGGACTGCTACAGGTGACACTACACTAAGCTATATTCCCTGACCACTCGTATAGAGGTGACCATTATGGTACACTATTTTTGATACAATTGGTTGATTTGTGTGATACTAAAATACTATGTCGGGTACATAATAAGTCCAGACAGTGAAAAAATCTCACATATGTGGTATCGCCGTACTCGGAAGGGATAGCAAAATGTGTTTTGGGTTTTAATTTTAAGTACACTAAAGCCTTGGATTGCGGGCATAATTTGTTCCGGAAACATGCTTGTAATCCAAAGCACTTGTATATCAAAGCAAATTTCCCAATAAGAAATTATTCATAGGTCTTTCAGTTTATAGTCCATATAAAAAGATTATAGCAATGTGATAGGCTGTATAACCATAAAATGTCCATCCACAAATGGAAGCCTCCACAAGGGGATTAGAGGAAAAATCCAGCAGGAGCTACAGAGTATAAAAGAGAAGAGAGGCACCTCTTAGTGTAGCAATATGGTAACATTTAATGAAGGTAAAACATTGAGCAACTCACACTGTTGATGATTAAAATAGGCACATACATCTAAGTATGCAGGCATCCGAGGTTAAGCTGTACACATAGACCGTCCTCTGCACCGCCGGCTCTCACCGCTGTCAGTCGGCAATCGTGACCGGGAAGACTACCCTGCAGAAGAGCGACCTGAAAGCGAGGCTTGAAGCGCTCAAGGAGCGCAGCGTGGAAGGGATGTCATTGATGGTGGTGCAGAGTATGGTCTATGTGGACATCAACCATGTGAGTTGCTAAATGTTGTACCTTCATTAAATGTAGCCATATTGCTACACTTAGAGGCGCCTTTGTTCTCTTTTATACTCACTTGTGACTTGACGCTACTTGTAGATCAAGACATCGCTTGTATATCAAGTCAAAGTTTATGAAAACATTTTGCTTGTCTTGCAAAATGCTCTCAAACCAAGTTACTCTCAAACCAGGGTTTTACTGTATGCCTATACTGTATGTGAGAAATATCTTATTAAATTGGCAACTTTGTGTAAAAAGAAAAAAAAAAATTTGCATTTTCCAAAAACTTGTGACAAAAAAAATAAATATTCAAAAGACTTATCATGCCTCTTAGAAAATACCTTAGGGTGTTTGCTTTTCAAAATGTGGTTATTTTGTGGGGGTTTCCACTGTCTTGGTGCTCTAGGGCCTCCATAAATATGACAGGTAGTGAGGAAATTAGATGCATAATTTATACCCCTAGAAACAATGAAAGTGCTCCTTGGATTTTGGGCCCCTCTGTGTGGCTAGCCTGTAAAAAAGCCTCACACATGTGGTATCCCAATACTCAGGAGGAGTAGCAGAATGTGTTTTGGGGAGAAATTCGAAGTTTGCCTATAATGTATGTTAGTAATATCTTATTAATTGCCAACTTTGTGTAAATATATGTATTTTTATTTTCTTTCCTGCATTTTCCAAAAGCTTTTGGCAAAAAAAATGACATTTTCAAAAGACTCGCCCCTTAGAAAATACCTTGGAGTTTGTGGAGGGTGGTTCCACAGTCCTGCTGCTCCAGAGCCTCCAAAAATGTAATAGGTAGTCAGGAAATTAGATGTGTAATTTACCTTTTCTAATTTATGCTCCTTGAAAGCCCAAAGATGCTCCTTGGATGTTTGGGCCCCTCAATGCATCTAGGCTGTGAAAAAATCCCACACATGCGGTATCCCCATACTCAGGAGAAATAGCAGAATATGTTCTGGGGTATAATACTGAGAATGCCTATGCTGTGTGTGAAAAATAAATAGTTAGAATGACAACTTTGACAACTTCAAAAAAACTCACCATGCCTCTTACTAAATACCTTGGACTGTCTACTTTACAAAAAGGGGTTATTTGTGGGGTATTTGTACTGTCCTGGCATTTTAGGGCTTCAAGAAATGAGATGGGGGCAGTCAGTATATTGGGATTGATCAATTTTCAAATATACTGTGCACTGTACAAACCCATAGTTTGTAGACTCTATACTTTTCATGCAGGCTAAATAATATGCCCTGATTTTGGTTATGTTTACCAAAGAAATTTAGAAAAATACATTTTGGCCTACATTTATAAAGAAAACATAAACAGAAGAAAATGTGGGTTGTTTATTCAAAATGTTTGGTATTTTATCATTCATATAGCTAAACAAAAATAAAAAAAATAATACACCATAAGAAAGCTCTTAAAGCTAAAAGAAATCTTAAAAAAAATTGATAAAAATTTCATTTGGGTACAGTGTTGCATGACTGAGTAATTGTTATTCAAAGTGTGACAGTGCTGAACACTTAAAAATGACCTGGGCAGGAAGGTGAAAGCGTCCGGCATTGAAGTGGTTAAACTATTTGCTGGGGTGGACGTCATACATTCCTTTCATTGATGTTCTCTGGAACTAAGGAGTTCAGAACACTCAGTACTGCTAAACTCTCAAGTGGTGTTTTTCATTCGCGTTTGGATATTTTAGATATGATAAACACGCTGAATGATGCATAATATGTTTCATTAAAATAACAGTTACTATTGGGAATTATTAGTACTTTGACATAGGACACAATCTACTATCCACTAGTCTAAAGTTGGCCATACATGAGTAAAATTCATCCGGTTCAGCAAATTTCGATCCATGTATGGGCTGGCTGGTTGTATAAAATTTGATCTACCGATTGACTTCTGTACAACCAGCTTTGAGAATTTTTCCTGCTCGATTAGCACCGCAGGCTATAACCGGCAGCGCTGATCAGTGTATTCTAAATATGATAGTGTGTGGATGAGGGAATCAAGTCTTTTTTTTTTTTTCAACCCGCTGATTGGATGAAATAAAATGACTTACTTATGGGCTGCTTAATATATGAAATCATTACTATCCAGGAGGTTTCCATATATGATCTCCTAATGCCGGGTACATACGGGCAGACTTTTCAACCGTACTGGTCCGACGGACCGGATCCGGCAGACAATCCGACTGTGTGTGGGCTCCATCGGACCTGCAGCGGACATTTTCGGTCGAAAAGCTGACGGACTTTAGATTTGGAACATGTTTCAAATTTGTCCGATTGACTCAAGTCCGGACGAAAAATCCACTCGTCTGTATGCTAGTCCGACGGACGAAAACCGACCATAGGGCAGCTATTGGCTACTGGCTATCAACTTCCTTATTTTAATCCGGCCGTACGTCATCACGTACGAATCCGTCGGACTTTGGTGTGATCATGATTGTAGGCAAGTCCGTTCGTTCAAAAGTCCGTCAGACAGTACAGTTATAATACAATTCAATACAGGAGGAATCAGAGGGCTTTGCTTGTTAGAGCTTACATACTAACAGTGAAGGGTCAAGTGATACAAAAGGTAATAGGGAAGAAAATAAAAGTACAGTTGTTAGGTGGAGGCAGGATAGGCTTCTCTGAAGAGAAAAGTGTTCGGGGATCGCATAAAAGTGGATAAAGTTGGAGATATTCAGAAAGATTGGGGTAGGAAATTACAAGGAATGGGAGAGGCCCAAGGAAAGTCCTGGGAGCATGGGAGGAGGTGACAAGGGAGCTAGAGAGCAGGAGGACTTGGGAGGCAAGAAGAGAACGATTAGGTTGGTATTTTGAGACTAGGTTAGTGCTGTAGTTGGGGGCCGAGTTGTTGATAACTTTGTAAGTTGTTGTTCGTATTTTGAATTTAATTTGTTGGGTGAGCGAAAGCCAATGGAGGGATTGGCAGGGAGAGGAGTAGCAGTTACTGTGCGGTTTGTAAAGTGGATGAGTCTGGCAGCAGCATTCATGATGGACTGAAGGGGGGATAGCCTGTGTAAAGGTAATCCAATGAGAAGGGAGTTGCAGTAGTCGAGTTGAGAGTTGACCAGGGAGTGAATTAGAAGCTTTGTGGTGTCATTGGTTAAGAAGGGGCATATTCTGGAGATGTTGCTGAGGTTGAGGCGGCATGGATGTGGGGCTGAAAGGAGAGTCCAGGATAGCACCTAGCATTACATTTACCATGTTTACACCTTATTACCTTTACCTGCATGGTGACATTGGAGTAGGGTTGCACCGATACCAGTATCAGTGCAGATACTAAGCATCTGCACAAGTATTGATACTCGTGCAAATTAACCAATACCTGAAGCCGATACTTTCAGGCTCAGTTCTTTCAGCTGTCAGTGACAACAGATGACTCATTCAGCTGTCAGAGAGGTACCCCTGTTGAAGTGTTAAAGAAGTCCGGCAATTGGAGCTTTTAAAAAAAAAAAAAAAAAAACTGCAAAATAAAATGTACCCAATTCAGTATCACGCTGTATATTCTACATATGGTAGGTACAAGTATATTAATCTCTTCTAAATTACAGTTTTCCTGCAGGCAAGTGCTGCTGGATCCACAAGGTAGATACATTTTGCTAGTGTGTAAATTATTATCTGTAGAATTTATATTGGGATCTGTATATATCCCTCCACCATATAATGGTGAGGTAATTCGCCAGATAGGTGCATTCTTGATAGATAATCCAGGGATGCCTCTCTTGATTGTGGGAGATTTTAACAGTGTTTGTGATCCTAGCAGAGATAGATATCCAGCTGTCCCTCAAAGAGATACTCCTTTTCTTAGATATTGTAGAGAATGGGGTCTACAGGATATTTGGCATCTTAAAAATCAACTGTCCTATACCTACTCTTGTTGTTCTAGTACGTATCAGACTCTATCAAGAATAGATCTAACTTTGGGCACGGAACTAGCTTTACCATGGGTGTCTAATATACAATACTTGACTATGGGCCTATCAGATCATTCCCCCATTTTAGTCTCCCTAAATAAAATAAAGCCTAAGATGAAGCTTAATTGGCGGGTTCCTGCTTCTTGGTTAAAGGAAATGTCATAGGGAGATTCAACGAGTCGAGCTCTAGTGGAGTTTTTCTCCATTAATGAAAACTCTGCTTCAAGCCAGGTGGTTTGGGACACCATGAAGGCTTTTTTGAGGGGGGTCCTATTGAAGGCAATAAGTGTGCAAAAAAAAATTGAACTTAGAAAGTGAATCTTTATTAGCAGCAGAGGTTCGGCAAAAGGAAGCTCAATATATACAGGACCCTACCACCCCCAACCGCCGCACCTGGAGGGATACACAACAATCATATAGAAGATTGGTATTGGATAAGGCTGATAAGGCCTGTTTTCTCTCCAGATGTCGCGGCTGGGAGGAAGGGGAGAAACCAGGACATATGCTAGCTGCAGTAGTAAAATCTCAGGAGAAAATTAATTTTATTTCCCCCATTCGTAAAATAGGGGGTGAGATTACAAATGATCAAAATTAAATTAAAGACTCTTTTTTTCTCTTTTTATAGCGATTTGTATCAGAGCAAGGTTGAATATTCAATGGCACTTCTTAGAGATTTTTTGGACCCTTTAAAATTGCCTTCTCTCTCTAGTGTGGTTAGAGAGGAACTTAATGCCCCTCTGACTTTGGAGGAGTTAAGACGGGCAGTGTTAGAAGCCCCAAACAATAAAGCCCCAGGTTTAGATGGGTTACCGTCAGAAGTGTACAAATATTATGGGGATATTCTGTTACCAGAACTATTGAAGGTACTTAACCATGCATGGGAAACCTTTAAACTTCCAGATTCTATGAATGAAGCTTGTATTATAGTGCTACTAAAGCCAGATAAGGATCCTTTGGCTCCGGAATCTTATCGTCCGATATCGTTATTAAACTCGGATGCTAAGATTCTGGCCAGGATCCTGGCAGCTAGATTGGGTAGAGTCATGCAGGGATTGATCCATCCAGATCAATCTGGTTTCATACATACTAGGTCTACAGCGATCAACTTGAGGAGACTTTTCTTAAATATGAAGTTACCAGTAGACAACCTGGGGAGGAGGGCTATTCTGTCACTCGATGCTGCGAAAGCATTCAACAGCGTCAAGTGGACATACATGTGGGAGGTACTAGATAGGTTTGGCCTGGGACATAACTTTATACAATGGGTTAAGCTACTATACTCTGACCCAAGGGCTTGTATGCAAATTAATGGGGTAGTGACAGAGTTTTTTTCATTATCAAGAGGCACTAGACAAGGGTTCCCATTGTCCCCATTATTGTTTGCATTGGCTGTCAAGCCGCTAGCAGAAGCGGTTTGGCAATCGGAGGATATCTGTGGGTTTATTAGAGGGGCAAGGCACGAAAAGATATCATATGCGGACGACGCACTGCTGTTCCTTGGTGATACGGACAATTCCTTGATATCCTTAATGACCCTTATAAAAAAAATTTGGCTTATTCTAAGGCTTTACTATTAATGGGGACAAATCGGTCCTATTCCCACTTGATTAATTCAGTTTTGATATACCGAAGGAGGCCCAACAAATTAAAGTTGTGAAATTTTTTTAAATATTTAGAAATATGGATATACTCAAGATTGAAAGATTATTTGCAGTATAATTTAACTCCCATCCTGGAGAAATTTAAACAAAAGAGTATAGCATGGTCCAAATTACCCCTATCAGTTGTGGGTCGAGTAAACCTCATAAAAATGATGTGGGCCCCCCAATTATTATATGTTTACATAATTCACCTATATGGATCCCGTTAAAATTGTTTAAAAAAATAGATTTTTTGTTTCGTAAGCTATTATGGAAAGGTAAGAGCTCTAGGATTAGACTGTCTACCCTTCAGAGAACTAAAGAAGGAGGGTGTCTAGCAGTGCCACAGCCAAGAGTGTATTTCATAGCTTCCCAATTGCAGCATTTTGCGGGGTGGGGGACGATGGATTGGAGAGATCCAATACAGGCTATGTTATTAAGTCAATGTTCGAGCTATAACCTTATGGCCCAACTAGAATCAGGATCATTTGCCTGCACTCACTCTAGCCCAACATTGGTGCTAATGAATAAAGTATGGCAGGAAATGAGGAGTACAATGAAATATGAAGGGGTGTCAGAATTCTCTCCAATATGGGGGAATAGGTACTTTGGAGAACTCTGTAAACTAGAGGGGTTTGAATATTGGCAGTCTAAAAGAATACAATATATTCCTCAGCTTTATGCTCAAAGCGCTATACAGTCTTTTCAGGGGCTACAGGAATTATATAAATTGCAGCATAATAACTTTTATAAATATCTACAACTACGACATGCAGTCTATTCCCAGTTTAAAGGAGGAGGGATGAATATAAGACCAATGCCATTGATATCTTTATTAGCAGGTGCAGGGAGAAAAAAAGGTTTAACCTCTCTAGTATATAGTCAACTTATGGCGAATTATCAAGATATTTTGGATAGCCCAGGCAGAAAGGGTTGGGAGATGGATCTGGGGGTTATACTGGACGAGGAATGGCAAAATATTTTGAAGAGGGCACTGATGATTTCTTTATAAACTACACAATGCCTATCACAACTGTTCATTATCTATAGGACATACAGTATAGGACTCCAGTAAAATGATATAAGTGGAGGCGGAGGGAAACTTCGGATTGCCCAAGATGTAAGCAACCCCAGACAGATTTGCTTCATATGCTTTGGAAATGCTCTAAACTGGTTAGGTACTGGCGAGAAGTGGTGTCTACAATTAATGGGGCTTATAACAGCCAGATAGAATTGGACCCCAAAATATGTTTACTGGGTTATCTTAATGAAGAGCTATACCCGAGGGAAATGTCAATTTCAATTGGTAGACTATTATTTACAGCCCGTAAACTAATAGCTAGAAAATGGATGTCTTCCAGTGTACCAGTATTTGAGGAATGGCGCTCCAGGTAAATGAGGCAATATTAATGGAGCGACAGGTTTATCAGAAAAGGGGTACAATGGATATATTAGCTAAGTTGTGGGGTCCCTGGTTAATAACACCAGGTCTGGCCTCATTCTCTTGGATTCCAAATATAATAGTAAAGAATGTAAGAAGAGAGAGTAGACAGGAAAAGTATAGGCTGTATGGGAAATGTTGAGCAGTGCGGGAGGAGGAGGTGGAGGAGGGGAGGGAGAGGGGCTTGTTTTATTTATTTATTTATTTTCTCTTCTTCCCCTTTTTGTTTTCTTATTTGTTTTTTCTGTTTTTTTGTTTTGTTATGAATGGTTTTGTGTAGGTAATTCTACTTGTGGTATATAGTCACTGCTGGGGATCGATGGAAATAAGAAATTAGAATTTAAAAACATATACTTTGTAAAATCAGTGTTAAAATTGCTGTATGTATGGATATTGTAACACTGGTAAATAAGAAAATGTTGAATAAAGAAGTAATGTAGAAAAAAAAATAAAAAGCAGCTGGGCAAAGTTTATCAACAACATTGCTCAGACGGTGAAATGGAAAGGTAAAAAGAAGCCTTGTATATTTCTGTTTCATCTACAGATCAAAGGGATGAGCTTCATCTGCAGATGAAGTCAGTTTAAAGGAACCTGTCAAGTAAAAAATATTTTTTGTGTGTTTTTTTTTTTTTATTAAATGTTCCTCTGTTTAATCGCTTCAATACTGGGCACTTACACCCCCTTCCTAGCCAGACCAATTTTCAGCTTTCAGTGCTCTCACACTTTGAATGCCAATTACTCAGTCATGCAACACTGTACCCAAACAAAATTGTTATCATTTTTTTTCACACAATTAGAGCTTTCTTTTGGTAGTATTCAATCACCACTGTTTTTTTTTTTTTAATTTTTGCACTATAAGTAAAAAAAGAGCGAAATAATTTTTTAGTTTATATATAAAATTTAGCAAATAAGTCATTTTTGTTCATAAATTTGGGCCAAAATTTATACTGCTACATATCTTTGGTAAAAAATAACCCAAATTAGTGGATATTATTTAGTCTGCGTTAGGGTCGGTTCACACATGGGCAACACGACTTTAGCGCGACTTTGTACCGCGACTTCAACGCGGCTTCAGCGCGACTTTAGCGCGACTTCAACGCGACTTCGGCAAATTACGAGGCGACTTGAAGTCGCCTCCATGACAGGCGACTTCGCCTGTGGCCAATCACCTCTCTGGGAGGGAGGGGGGAGGGAGGGGTTTTCTCTGCAAAGTCGCTTGAGAGATCCGACTTGCAGGCGACTTACATTGAGTTGAATGGGTACAAGTCGCCTACAAGTCGGATAGAAGTAGTACAGGAACCTTTTCTGAAGTCGGAGCGACTTCAGTAGTGTCAATTAAGACGCTCCCATTGCCTACCATGATAATCTAAATGCAAAGCGACTTGGGGCGACTTGGGGCGACTTGAGGGCGTACAAGTCGGATCCCAAGTCGCCCCAGTGTGAACCGACCCTAAAAGTTACAGAGTCTACAAGCTATGGTGCAAATCATTAAAAATTGATCACACCTGATATACTGGTGGCCAATCTCATTTCTTGAGGTCCTGAAATATCAGGCCAGTACAAATACCCCCCAAATTACCCCTTTTTGGAAAGTAGACAGTCCAAGGTATTTAGTAAGAGGCTTGGTGAGTTTTTTGAAGTTGTAATTTCTTCCCACAATTCTTGGGAAAATTAAATTATTTTCTTTTTCTTTTTTACACAAAATTGTCATAATTAAAAGTTATTTCTCACACACAGTATATGGATACTTCCAATTACACCCCAAAATATATTCTGCTACTCGTCCCGAGTATGGCAATACCACATGTGTGAGACTTTTACACCACCTGGCCACATACAGAGGCTCAACATGCAGGGAGCACCATCAGGCGTTCTAGGAGCATAAATTGCACATCTCATTTTCTGATGACCTATCACACTTTTGAAGGTCCTGGAGCACCAGGACAGTGGAATTACCCACAAAGTGACACCATTTTGGAAAGCAAACACCCCAACGTATATTCTATGAGGCATTATGAGTCTTTTGAACATGCCATTTTTTTCCCAAAAGTTTTTGGAAAATGTGGAAAGAAAATGAAAACGTAATTTTTTTTACACAAAGGGGGTTATTTACGAAAGGCAAGTTAACTTTGCACTGCGAGTGCACTTTCAGTGCACTGAAAGTGCACTTGGAAGTGCAGTCGCTCTAAATCTAAGGGGTAGATCTGAAATGAGGGGAAGCTCTGCTGATTTTATCATCCAATCATGTGCAAGCTAAAATGCTGTTTTTTATTTTCCTTGCATGTCCTCCTCGGATCTACAGCGACTTTACTTCCATGTGCACTTTCAGTGCACTTGTAGTGCAAAGTGGATTTGCCTTTAGTAAATAACCCCCAAAGTTGTCAATTCATAAGATATTTCTAACACATAGCATGTACATAGCAAAAATGACACCCCAAAATATATTCTGCTATTCGTCCTGGGTATGGCGATACCACACGTGTCAGACTTTTACACCACCTGGCCACATACAGAGTCCCAACATGCAGGGAGCACCGTCAGGCGTTCTAGGAGCATAAGTTACACATCTCATTTCCTGATGACCTATCACACCCTTGAAGGCCCCGGAGCACCAGGACAGTGAAATTACCCACAAAATTACCCCATTTTGGAAAGCAAACACCCCAAAGTACATTTTATGAGGCATCGGCTGCAGATAGGTTCTTGGGTACTCTGATGGGCTGCAGATAGGTGCTCGGGTACTCTGATGGGCTGCAGCTAGGTATTCAGGTACTCTGGTGGGCTGCAGATAGGTATTCAGGTACTCTGGTGGGCTGCAGATAGGTACTCGGGTACTCTGATGGGCTGCAGATAGGTACTGAGGTACTCTGGACTGGAGACAGGTACTCGGGTACTCTGGGCTGGAGACAGGTACTCGGGTACTCTGATGGGCTGGAGATAGGTACTCGGTTACTCTGATGGGCTAGTGACAGGTATACTCAAGTACTCTGATGGGCTGGTGACAGGTACTCTGGTACTCAGATGGGCTGATGACAGGTACTCGAGTATTCTGATGAGCTGGTGACCGGTACTCTGATGAGCTGGTGACAGGTACTCGGGGTACTCTGATGAGCTAGTGATGGGTACTCTGATGGGCTGGTGACAGGTACTCAGGTGACCTGGAGATAGGTACCTGGGTACTCTGATGAGCTGGAGATAGGTACTCTGATGGGCTTGTGACAGGTAGTTGGGTACTTAGACGGGCCGGTGAAAGGTACTTGAGTACTCTGATGAGCTGGTGATGGGTACTCTGATGAGCTGGTAACAGGTACTCGGGTACTCTAAAGAGCTGGTGACAGGTACTCGGGAACTCAGGTGAGCTGGAGATAGTTATTCAGGTACTCTGATGGGCTGGTAACAGGTACTGTGATGGGCTGTGACAGGTACTCTGATGCTAGTGAAAGGTACTCTGATGGGCAGTGACAGGTACTCTGATTATGGTTGCACTTGCCACCTCATCCCTTTAAACCCGAACACATATTAATTACACAGGTTCTCTGGCTGATTAAGATGGTAATTAAACTCACTTGGTGCCTTATCTGCATTTAATTAGCCTCAGAACCTGTGTCATTCAAAGGTGTTCGGGTTTAAAGGGATGAGGTGGCAACTCTAACAGGCTATGACAGGTACTCTGATGGGCTGTGACAGGTACACTGATCGGCTGTGACAGGTACTCTGATGCTGGTGACAGGTACTCTGATGCTGGTGACAGGTACTCTGATGGGCTGTGACAGGTACTCTGATGGGCTGTGACAGGTACTCTGATGCTGGTGACAGGTACTCTGATGCTGGTGACAGGTACTCTGATGGGCTATGACAGGTCCTCTTTATTTGGGGGCAATCGGCACATCATTGTACATTTTTCTTCCAGGTCTCCTTCTCACACACTGAGGAGGAGAACCCAGAACCCTCTCACATGGTTTTTCTCTCCCCTGATGCAGCAGCTCTGAGCTCAGCGTTCGCTCCTGTGATGGTGGATGAGAATGGTAACAACTGGGAGTGTCTTAGCAACGTCCTAGCAACCAGGCAGAATGGGATGAGCTTGCCAACGCTGGGAGTTTTTCAGTCAGACTTCATCTATAGCAAGGGTATTATTCAACTTTGGTCAAAGCTGCGCAGTTTGCTTTTATCCCTTATCTGCATAGACAGTTTTTTGCTAAAGGTGAAATAACCCTTTAAGTACATCCGTGTGAATGATATCTGGGCCTCTGCATGATCTGCATGGTTGCCATGGTGCTGCGCATTTGATCACCCATGACACCAGCCATTTGATGGCTTGACAATTGGGTTGCGAGCCTACATAAGCACACTAGTAACTGTAACATTTATCATTCACTGTTTGTCTCAAATGTAGCTGATTTGGGAAGCCGTTATATATTGGTGGGTTTAATTCGGTCAGCTTTGAGTCATCTATCGGAGGTGTGAGTCAGTTCGATATCATCAGTGCAGGCGCAGGATCTACACAGCTCCAGCCTAAGGAGGTGATATCTGGGTGATTGGTGTTTGTCTTGCTGTCACTTTGTTTCTGGCCTGATGCAGGATCAGGATGACTCTGTTTGCATATTTTTGCATGTTGTTTGCATAACATATACACTATATTACCAAAAGTATTGGGACGCCTGCCTTTACACGCACATGAACTTTAAAGGCATCCCAGTCTTAGTCTGTAGGGTTCAATATTGAGTTGGCCCACCCTTTGCAGCTATAACAGCTTCAACTCTTCTGGGAAGGCTGTCCACAAGGTTTAGGAGTGTGTCTATGGGAATGTTTGACCATTCTTCCAGAAGCGCATTTGTGAGGTCAGGCACTGATGTTGGACGAGAACTGGCTCGCAGTCTCTGCTCTAATTCATCCCAAAGGTGTTCTATGGGGTTGAGGTCAGGACCATGTGCAGGCCAGTAAAGTTCCTCCACCCCAAACACATCCATGTCTTTATGGATCTTGCTTTGTGCACTGGTCCAAATCATTTGGTGGAGGGGGGATTATGGTGTGGGGTTGTTTGTCAAGGGTTGGGGCAAAACATAGGCGGCTGAGGCATTCTCTGCCCCACAGCCGATCGTATGCAAAGGGTGTTCTGCCTTGGGGGGGGGATTCCTCCACCACCTATGATTGGCTGTCAACTTTGGCAGATTCCCGGTGGGATAGCTCAGACGGGTTCCAGCTCCTGAGCTCATAATTTCTGTCGCTCCAGGCTACTGATCGAGGCTGCAGTGGTGACGTAACTGAACAGGCCTTCCTACAACCCCGGGTGTGAAGACCCTGTTAAAGGGACACCGGGGCTGGGTGACAAGGGGTTAAGTTCTCCATGTAGTGTTAAAATATTGTAGCCATATATTTGATCTAATGGTGACCCTACATGCTTCAATAAGCCTAGGGTCACACTGATGCGATGCGAGCCACATTGAAATCGCTCATGCAATCTCCTGTGGGTGTCAATGTTAAATTAAAGACAAAACAGCTCGCAAAACGCAGTGCTGTTGCCAGAATATGAACACCCATGAAATATGATTCCGGTACGGCAAAACCAAAGGGTCCTGCACCGCTTTGGTGCAAATGCGATGCGATTAAAGCCATACAAAATGAATGTCTCAAATCATACCACACAGACATTGTATGTGATTTGCACAGGAATGTGGTGCGATTCCTGTGCGAATCACATGCGGTGTCCCAGCACCGCACAAGTCTGAACCCAGGTTAAATGATTGATTTATTTTCTAATTGATCTCTCCTGATACGAATAATCAATCTGTAGAAGACAACCTAATCAATCAGTATGCCACGCAGGACAGTTGATTGTATTGAAAGATATGATTGGAAGTTATTGATTGCATCTCTATTTCCACTATGTAATCTCATAATTTGATCAATCGTCATTTGATTGAATTCATAACCAAAGCATCTCAGTGCTGCAGATCGAGCCAAAACTATTTTTTAAGCGATCCACTTAGTTTGATCGAATCCAATCTACATTGACTCTAAATCGATCATAAGGGAAGTATGTCTATTTAATTCCTTGCTAATTTGATTGTTTTAATCAAATTTCACATCAATAATATAATAATAAATTTGAAACGTTTATGGCCACCATTGGATGTTCGCTTGTATAATAAGAAATGAGCTGCTAATAAGTATAACTGAAAGGCTTACTAGTGATTATGGATGATGTGAACTGAAGAACTAACATTCCACTGTACCCCACAGAATTGAACCTCAGCATATCGTGTCTTCTACCTGCTGGTACCGTGTACTGACCCATGTGAGGTCCGGGATAGCCATGTCCTCTGGGATACCCAGTCTGTCCTGCTGTCTGCTGCCCCTTCTTCTCCTTTTACCCCGGGCCGGGGCTACCTGTCCAGACAACTGTAAATGTGAACAGGAGATCAGCTACAGCATCACCTGCAGGAATCGCTCCAGCGTGCCTGAACTGCCAGGAAACACGGAGATATTGTGAGTACCTGTCCTGTATTACCAAATGTGTGTGCTTTATCACAAATCCAAAAAAAGCATAAATAGAAGCCACTTAGATCATATACATACAGTATATATACATAGGTGTGCACAGCCTATTGCATTAGGGTGTGCACCTCAAAGCTCAAAAACACGTGCGTGTGCATGTGTATATATACTGATGGTGTCAGTAGAGGCAGAGCAGAGATTGGTGTCAGTAGGACAGTGGATGGTGTCAGTTTTTACTTTTATTATAT
Organism: Aquarana catesbeiana; assembly: GCF_042186555.1. Taxonomy (NCBI): domain Eukaryota; kingdom Metazoa; phylum Chordata; class Amphibia; order Anura; family Ranidae; genus Aquarana; species Aquarana catesbeiana. Next base: position 33,744,284 of record NC_133336.1, read on the forward strand.
TATTATTTTATTTTTTGTTTTTTACAATTTTATTTTTTTATTATTCTTTTACAATTTTTTTTAGGAGCCCAGTTAGGAGCTTTGGTGAAATATCAGGGGTTTAAACAGGGGGAATCTGCACCATATAGGGTGTGCCCAGGCACGTATATGTATGTGTGTATATACAGTGGGGCAAAAAAGTATTTAGTCAGCCACCAATTGTGCAAGTTCTCCCACTTAAAAAGATGAGAGAGGCCTGTAATTGTCATCATAGGTATACCTCAACTATGAGAGACAAAATGTGGAAATAAATCCAGAAAATCACATTGTCTGATTTGGAAATAATTTTTTTTGCAAATTATGGTGGAAAATAAGTATTTTGTCAATATCAAAAGTTCATCTCAATACTTTGTTATATATCCTTTGTTGGCAATGACAGAGGTCAAATGTTTTCTGTAAGTCTTCACAAGGTTGTCACACACTGTTGCTGGTATGTTGGCCCATTCCTCCATGCAGATCTCCTCTAGAGCAGTGATGTTTTGGGGCTGTCGCTGGGCAACACGGACTTTCAACTCCCTCCAAAAGTTTTCTATGGGGTTGAGATCTGGAGACTGGCTAGGCCACTCCAGGACCTTGAAATGCTTCTTACGAAGCCACTCCTTCATTGCCATGCTGAAAGACCCAGCCACGTTTCATCTTCAATGCCCTTGCTGATGGGAGGAGGTTTGCACTCAAAATCTCATGATACATGGCCCCATTCATTCTTTCATGTACACGGATCAGTCGTCCTGTTCCCTTTGCAGAGAAACAGCCCCAAAGCATGATGTTGCCACCCCCATGCTTCACAGTAGGTATGGTGTTCTTTGGTTGCAACTCAGCATTCTCTCTCCTCCAAACATGAGTTGTGTTTCTACCAAACAGTTCTACTTTGGTTTCATCTGACCATATGACATTCTCCCAATCCTCTTCTGGATCATCCAAATGCTCTCAGACGGGCCTGGACATGTACTGGCTTAAGCAGGGGGACACGTCTGGCACTGCAGGATCTGAGTCCCTGGCGGCGTAGTGCGTTACTGATGGTAGCCTTTGTTACGTTGGTCCCAGCTCTCTGCAAGTCATTCACTAGGTCCCCCCGTGTGGTTCTGGGATTTTTGCTCACCGTTCTTGTGATCATCTTGACCCCACGGGGTGAAATCTTGCGTGGAGCCCCAGATCGAGGGAGATTATCAGTGGTCTTGTATGTCTTTCATTTTCTAATTATTGCTCCCACAGTTGATTTCTTCACACCAAGCTGCTTGCCAATTGCAGATTTAGGCTATGTTTCCACTATTGCTTCCCCCAAAGTCGCGCGATTTACACTGCGACTTTACAATGCGATTTGATGCAACTTTAAAAACAACTTTGATGTTCTGTGATTTAGCCACAGTGATGTAATTCCTTATCCTGCTTAGTTACTTCCCCTTCCTGTCTTCCACACTCACATACATCAATATGGGAAGTGATGTATTTGGGAGGAGCAGAGATCATGTGCTTCCGTAGACTTCCGTGGAAGTCGCAACAAAGTCGCGGTGTCAGACATGTACATGCGACTGCATTGCGACTTAATACCTTTCTATGGAGAAAAAGTCGCACCGAAGATGGAACAAAGTAGTGCAAGAACCTTTTTTGGAGACGCTGTGACTTGAGTCGCACTAATTAGAACGGGGACCATTGAAATACATGGGTTTTGACTTGACATGTGTCAAGTCGCAAAACAAGTCGCAGTAGTGGAAACAGAGCCTTAGTCTTCCCAGCCTGGTGCAGGTCTACAATTTTGTTTCTGGTGTCCTTTGGCAGCTCTTTGGTCTTCACCATAGTGGACTTTGGAGTGTGACTGCTTGAGGTTGTGGACAGGTGTCTTTTATACTGATAACAAGTTCAAACAGGTGCCATTAATACAGGTAATGATTGGAGGGCAGAGGAGCCTCTTAAAGGAGAAGATACAGGTCTGTGAGAGCCAGAAATCTTGCTTGTTTGTAGGTGACCAAATACTTATTTTCCACCATAATTTGCAAATAAATTCTTTCAAAAATCAGACAATGTGATTGTCTGGATTTGTTTCCACATTTTGCCTCTCATAGTTGAGGTATACCTATGATGACAATCACAGGCCTCTCTCATCTTTTTAAGTGGGAGAACTTGAACAATTAGTGGCTGACTAAATACTTTTTTGCCCCACTGTAAATATATACACACATAGATAGATAGATAGATAGATAGATAGATAGATAGATAGATAGATCTGCACCAGGCTTTGCTACAATGTAAAATAGTGAGTGTACAGCTTGTATAACAGTGTCAATTTGTTGTACTCACTTTTGTTGCCAGCGGTTTAGACATGAATGGCTGTGTGTTGAGTTATTTTGAGGGGACAGCAAATTTACACTGTTATACAAGCTGTACACTCACTACTTTACATTGTAGCAAAGTGTCATTTCTTCAGTGTTGTCACATGAAAAGATATAATAAAATATTTACAAAAATGTGAGGGGTGCACTCACTTTTGTGAGAAACTGTATATACAATGCAGGCATGGAATAGCCATCTTCCAACTTAAAGCCAGGGCTGGGCTGTAGAGGTAGACAGGACAAGCGTCCGCCTTGGACATGTCAACAGGAGATCTATATGTTCAATCTAATAAATCAATCAATCAATCAATCAATCAATCTATAATGTTGAGCTAGTTAACACCTCATTGAGGTGGGGGGAGCATTTTGGCCTTTTTGCCTTGGGTGCTAAAGAAACATGTCCTAACACTGTTAAGCAACATACATCCCTATATATTCAGGACAATTTAATAAAGAGACAGGGCTCATTCACACATGAGGTTGATAGGCAGTAAAACCCCACAGTTGAGCCACGCTTTTTCCACCCTTCAGCCGCTACCTGCTTTAGCTGCAGAGGCAGCGCCCAGGGGTGTACACATGCCACGGCCATGATGTTTGTTTCATGGTCGCGGCAGGAATAATACCCCCTGTTGCATGCAGTTGCTAGTGCTGGGTCCAAGGGATTAAAGTAGGCATTGAGGAGGTGATACAACTCTCCTCAGCGCCTGTCATATGCCCTCTAAAGAGTGATCTGAATGTGCATCGCTCTTCAAAGAGCAAAGCATGTGTGAACGAGCCTTATGGAAAACTTCAGGATTTACATTTGTCCTTGGTGTGAAGAATAGCACCGAGAACCATTACTCGGTGCCTGAGGGATCTGTCACCAGGCCAGGACATTGCCACTTTGAAGGTGGAGGATGAGCCTATGCAAGGCTGCTGTTCGAAACCACGGGGCCCCATACAGACCACCTGACACGGGGGCCCCATACTGCCAATGCTTCAATTCTGACTGAACATAGTGAGTGATCTGTACCGATCACTCATTGGGTTCATTCAGGAAAGAAAGGGGCTGGTAAATATGACATATTAACCTAACCCTTCCCCCACTCTCAATCTTGAAGGCTCCTACTGTGTGCTTGCAGCTGCCAGCGGGAAGAAGAGGAGGGACGTCAGCAGCGCTGCGGTGGCAGAGGGGGACACACAAGGGGGCCTGGGCAGCAGGGGAAATGTATGGTGCACAGGGGGGCCGATTGGTGTGACGAGGAGGGGGCAATTACAAGAACCGATCCCTTGCTGCTGCAGAGAGAGCCATACAGGGGATTGGTTCCAGTAACTGCGATCCTGCCATACCGATCAACCTGTTGCCTGGGTCCCCCTACTGGCCCAGGCCCCTGTATGGGGGACTGGTGGTACCCCCCTATCCACGGCCCTGAGCCTATGCAACTATCAACCATCACAAAGGAACATTTTGTGGGGGTGGGGTTTGCTCCAGTGGCACTTTGGGGATCAAGCATGATCCATCACCTTAGGGTACCTGCTCCCCAGTTCTAGATCATATTGTTTACTCACACTATGGGATGTATTTGTTAAAAAAAAAAATTTGCATAGCTGTTCGTTCATCCGCATGCAAATTCATTCTGTGCAAATGGGGCAAAATCGAATGTTCTGGAGCTATATCAAACTCTGTAGTTTGAATGTGTGATTGGGGAAAATACCGCATTATGGCCAACAGATGGAGCATTTTGAGCATGCATATTTCCTATAATACTCAGCTCCATCTGATTTTGAATTGGCACATTTTGAATGCTCTCAGTTATTATTTAGAACTGACAAGAGAGAGGTTTATATGAGTTTGACGTTGGTAAATTAGCATGTTTGTTTTAAGCTTGGTACGCACTACAAGTTTTTTTTCGTACAACCCCGCGGGTTGAACAAAAATGAACTGTGAGCTACAGTCGGAGCCTCCATACAAATGTCCCGTACACACGGTCGGACTTTGTTCGGACATTCCGACAACAAAATCCTAGGATTTTTTCCGACGGATGTTGGCTCAAACTTGTCTTGCATACACACGGTCACACAAAGTTGTCGGAAAATCCGATTGTTCTGAACGCGGTGACGTAAAACACGTACATCGGGACTATAAACGGGGCAGTGGCCAATAGCTTTCATCTCTTTATTTATGTCGGAAAATTTTATATCCTGCTCTCAAACTTTGTGTGTCGGAAAATCCGATGTAAAATGTGTGATGGAGCCTACACACGGTCGGAATTTCCGACAACAAGGTCCTATCACACATTTTCCGTCGGAAAATCCGATCGTGTGTACGGGGCATAACCATGCGACATTAGTACAGTGATCTTCCCTGCTGAGCTGTTGTGTTCTCGTGGGGGGGCGCCCCCCCAAAAAAACACTCCGGTTGCGCTCTCTGCCATTGGCTGAGAGCACCAGTGGCAGCTGGTGGTTTTTTTTTGTTGGGGGCGGGACAATGCACCCGCAACCCAGCACTCAGGGCGCTGCACTCTGTGCCCCGAGCCCACCCTTTTTTGAAGCCTAATAGAGCCCCTGGCTCTAATCACGTGTTTTTTAAAAAAAATGCGTCCGGCGCCCCGCATGTAGATTAAGGGGTCAAACGCGGATAGGGAGGGGCGGCACCCCTAATGGATGGGCTGCCACTGGAGAGTGCTGATCGGGAGTCAACCAACTGCTGGTTATCCAGCATGCATGTCAGACAAGCCGGCTGAATGGCTTCTGACATTTAACCGCCTGTCTCCTGACATTTGGCCTGTGTGTACCCGGCTTTATCCTGGGAATTTCAGTGGCACAAATTTCCCGCATGAGGCGTTGTTATCACATGTGCCTTATAATTATCATACGCAAAAAAATCACATTTACTGTCTCTTACTCATAGGTGTGCGCACAGGGTATGCCGAGCGTGCCTGGGCACATCCCAATCATCCTGTGTGGCACCGATTCCCCCTGTTTAAACCCTGATATTTCCGATAAGCTCTCTAATTTGTAAAAAAATAATAAAAGAAATAAGCTTCCGACACCATCTACTGCTCTACTGACACCAATCTTTGCCGTACTGACATCACCCACTGCTCTACTGACACTGTCAGTATATATACACATGCATGTGTTTGAGCATTAAGATGCACACCCTAAGACCCCATTCACACAGGGGCAACACGACTTGCAGGTCGCCTCAGCGAGGCGACCTGCACACGACTGCCCGGGCAACTTGCAAAATGACTTCTGTATAGAAGTCTATGCAAGTCGCCCCAAGTCGCCCCCGAAGTCGTACAGGAACCTTTTTCTAAGTCGGAGCGACTTGCGTCGCTCCCCTTAGAACGGTTCCATAGCACAGAACGGGAGGCGACTTGTCAGGTCGACTAGGTCGCCTGACAAGTCGTCCCTGTGTGAATGGGCTCTTATGCAATAGGCTGTACACACCTATGCTCTTACTGGCAGCTTAACCCCTTACCTAACCCTAACTGTAACCTAACCCCCTAACACTATTCCTGAATCTCAGACAAAATGTTACAACCCGCAAAAATGTCACATGAGAAAGTGTGCTTCAACAGAGACACAAAATGCATCATCACACTGAAAGCACATTTACAGATCTTATCACCCAAGATAGGGTGATAGGTCTACATTGTCTTTTTTTTTTTTTTTTTGTCATCTGTGTCCCACTTAGGAAATTCCCTTCACTTTCTGTCCCATAACTAAAACAGGAAGTGAGAGAAAATCCCTGCAAATTAAGGGAATCCCTTGGGACCCCCCAGGTCACCAGAACTAGTGTCCCCTGTATTACTTTTTTGGGGACAAACCCAAATTTGGGATTTTCTTTTACATAATGGTAATCAGGACAAATCTAATGGGTGAGTCTCCCTAACCTGAGCACAGGCAATAGGTGTTCTAATTAATCTCCACTCTCTCCAAAAACTAAGAAAAAATATTTGCATTTAGTTATAATAATAATATAATATAATTATTATTAATATAATATATTATATATATTATAATATAATTTAATTTCAAGCAAGATTTCACTATTGTTTTCTGCTTTTGTTCATATATGGATATTTATGAATGGAGTCATGCAGAGCTATTAGAATTAAACAAAAATTCCGCACTTAGGAGTGATGCGAACTGCTGCCTCACTAAAACAAATTTCACACAGTGAAATATATAAGTGACTTTTCCGTGCTCCCCTCTCGTATTTGCACTCACCAGAGCGCCTTACCCCTGCAGGGGTGAAAGGCGTGTGTTTGAAATATACTCCTTTTCCTGATGGCCCAATCCCAGTATATCCTCCACGACTTCCTGATGCAAACGATCGGATCGCCACCTGGAAGCTTGGTCCTTCCCGGGGTGAGTGCCGTAAAGTGGGGTATGGATAGACTCTTAGTGATCCACTATTAGTATTCTCCTCCCTCCACTGTAAACTGGGGGCGTTCGGGCATCCACATAGCGTACCACCGTAAAAATAAGTAGTATTTATTTTAAAATTAAAAGGGCTTAAAAGCCTAGTATAAAAGGTGGGGAGCTACAGATACTCCAAATGCCAAAAAGCAAAGTGAAAAAAACACTCTCGGGGTCTGGACGGCATGCATTCCACAGACCGCACTGAGAGAAACATGACGTAGTGCGTACCAAGTCCCAGCTTACGTGTTTCGTCATAAGATGTTGTCTGAGGTGCGAGGCAGAGCTATTAATTTGTACAAAGGAGATGGTCACTATCTTCGTAAGATATACTTTTTGACCTACCAATGGCATGGTGATTATTTATGTTTGGTGAACGATTTTCCATTTAGTTGTGGCAGGAGCGCCGAATGTATGGATTTCAATGTCTTTTTCTTTTTTTGAAACACGTGATTGGAGCCTAATTGGTTTAAAAAAAGGATGGGCTCAGGGCGCAGAACACTGTGCCCCAAATCCACCCACTTGTGTGACATTAGCGAGTTAATATTCACTAATGTCTTCCTGCTTCTCCTCCGGGCCAATCGGGAAGCAGGTCCTGAGGCCCGATTGGTCAGGAGTCATTGGACTCCTGGCCAATCAGGTCTCAGGACCCATGGTCTGTTTGGCCAGGAGGAGAAGCAACGGCCCCGGCTCCTCCCTCGGCAAGCTGGAGCGAGGAGCAGCATCGACCTCCTAAGTTAAGGCCACTGATCGCCGTCAACCTTCTCCCGCGGGGGAGGGGGGTCACTGATCGCCACCGTCCGTCTCCCACAGGTAGGGGGGCAGGTTTATTTGCCGAAACCCCCCTCCCCAACATATTGAGCACCAGCCGCCACTGCTGTTGACGCTATATAAATCCTGTATAATAATAATACAATAATAATATCTGTCTGTCTATTTGGAGGGACTCTAACTTAAATTTAGTGCTGCTGAGCTTAGTCAGCCTGAGCTCTGGAGGGACTCAGAGCTTAGTCATCCTGAGCTCTAGTTGATGGTTCTGCCTTTCACAGGCTTCCCCTGAGCTCAAAGGTATTGTTTGCTTCTGCCTGCTGTTGGGGAGTGTCCCTGGCAATAATGTAAAGGCCCGCGCTTGCGATCAGAAAAATCGTACAAAAATTACCGCTTTCAAAACGATCGTATGATAATCTGATCGTTAGTATACAGCATTCGTCTGTAATTTTCCAAAGGGACAAACACGAGAATGTTTTCGAAGGGACAAACACGAAATTTTTTCTCGTATGATACCAGACCAGATTTTTGTTTAATCAGTACAGTTTTTGTCTGAAAATAGAATACAAATACAATACATTACATAACGTCCGAATTTATATTCTGTTGTACGAGAGTTTTCGTACTTTAGTAACCTCTTCATTTTCGATATGGAGACTAGTATGCAAAAAAAAAAAAAAACAGACGGTCATTCGTCCGATAATCTCATTGTGTGTAGGCTTAACACAGGGGTCTCCATACTTTATAAACAATGGGCCGGTTTACTGTCCTTCAGACTTTGGAGGGGCATTACTGTGACCCATCGTAGGGTTGCCACCTCATCCCATTAAAACCGAACACGTGTTTTTTTTATCCCATAAAAAGGTTTTTATTAATGGGAACACAAGGCACTACATGGTATATTTGCATAGGTATACAATCCTTGAACAACAGGATTCTTAATATTCACAACAATATATAAGTGGTGGTGAATGTATAACCATCTTATTTATCATGCGCCTGAGAAGCATTGTGTAATACCCTGAATTCCCTGGACTCATAACAAAGGGAAGTGCAACATTCATACAAAATAATCAAAAAAGGAGGTACAAATAAAATTCAATTATAAGGAGAACTCTAGTCCAACTGGTAGTGTAAAGGTAATTATGTTCTAAAGAACTAGCAAATCACTTTTGGCGGGTCACCTATTCTTCCATATAAGACTCTGAAATTAGCTCATGAAACCAACTAACCCATCAGTAATCTGTCTAAAGCCATCTGTGGGGGTGCCGCCTCTGGGGAATTCAACCAGCTCTGCCATATGCTTATACATTTTTTTGGGCGATTTTCTATGATGGTAAGTATTTTTTTCTTGGATAAGGATAGTGTTGACACAGATGCGACAACTGCTCTGACTTTGGAGCTTTTGTCGCATTAGAAGTCCGACCCCAGTCGGACCCCATTCTGTGCAATGGAACCATTCTAATCGGTGCGACTTGAGTCGCTCCAACTTAGAAAAAGGTTTCTGCAGTACTTTTGGTCCGACTTTGGTACGACTTGCATTGACTTCTGTTAAAGAAGTCACATTCAAGTCGTGCTTAAGTCACACTGGGGTCCGACTTCAAAGTCACCAACAGTGTGAATGAACCATGGCTTAAAGCGGGGTTCCACCCAAATTTTGAACAATATCTGTATGTATTCTCTTCCTTGCCTAGATGCTGACATGCCGTTTAAAAAAATTGAAATCGCCATAATTACCTTTTATTTTTCTATTCTTCTTTGCACTTCCTGGTTCTCCTCCCGTGGGAGTAGGCGTGTTTCTAGCCTCTCCCAGACTCCTGGGAGCTAGTCTCAGGCTTCCCAGGATGCCACTGAGCATGTGCGGGAATGAGCGGTGAATGCTGGGAGCACAGCATTCACCACATCCAGGAAATAAATGCTTGTGGGCTTCAAATGCCCACAATGAAGATGGAAACCGCCTGCAGTGAATAATATAAGTTATTCTTTCCGACGAAATCTGACACAGGCGGACATATTACACACAATATGTGAGTATGTAATGCTGAGAAGAAAAGTTTGTGAATTAACTCAAAAAAAAAAAAAAACGATAGATAGGTGGACCCCCGCTTTAAGCCCTAAGTTCACTAAGTTCACTGTTTTCAGAGCATTAAAATGTAAGTTCACTTTTCAGGAAGATTTTTAGAAAATCCCCTCCCATGATTCTACATCCAATGAATTGTACATACCATAGCTCCTCCTGTTTATAATCGTGAAAAGTTCTCTCATTACAGCTGTTGGGGGTCCTCTGCAGAAAAAGCGCTTGCCCCTCGTTCCTCTCCATCCTGCCATTTGAAAGACAGGCTGAATTACACAATATTGCGCCCTCTAGAGGCCGCCCCGGTCCTTTCAAATTGAATGCATGCACAGTGTGTCCTCACCAGCACCAGCAAAAAGCGAAACTTCACCTCTAAAAGGAAGTTTTCTGCTTTTCTGCCCCCCTCTTCAACTTTCAAATACTTTTTTGGGGGGAGTAGGTACCTGGTTTTGACAGGTATCCGCTCCCACTTCCGCCTCAGTTCGCCTTGGCGATCCTAGTGGAACTTTGTCCCCCCCCCCCTTTTCCCGCAGCCTCTTGGGACACGTCACATGTCCCAGGAGGCTGTAGGTCCATTCACAGGGCACAGCACCATTTGCACATCTGCAGTGGGGAGCCAGCTGTGAAGCTGCAAAGAGTCGCAACCGGCTTCCCATAGTTAGCATGGTGGTGCCGGGGACCCAAAGACCCGACTCGGGTGATGACAGCACTGGATCTCTGGACAGGTAAGTGTGCTTTTATTAAAAGTCAGCAGCTACAGTATTTGTACTTGCTGACTTTTATTTTTATTTCTTGGGGGGGGGGGGGGGGGGGGGGGGACTGAAGAACCTCTTTAACTTAGTGGCTGCACTGAGCCAAGTTTGGGAGTTTGCTCGGACGGAAGCAGATGCTACTAAGCTAAGCTGGATCTGGGAGAGGACACACTGCACACATGCAGTCTGAATGAACCAGACCAGCCGCTAGGGGGCGCATGATTGTGAAAATCAGGACAGTGAGGAATGAGGGGTAAGAACTATTTCTGAAGAGGACCCCCAACACCTGCATTTGTATTGGTAGGACCTTATCTTATACTACCATGGCTACAGGAGGAGCTATGGTATGTACTATTTTTTAGATGTAGAATGGCATAGGGGGATTATTTCTAAATCTTCCTGAAAGGTGAACTTACATTTTAAAATGAATGCAAAGATTTATTTATTTTTATTTGCTGTCTGTATCCCCGCGCTGGGGAGATTCACCCTCTCTAGTTGTCCTGATGTCACCATTTAACCAGGGCCGCTCATAGAAATAATGGGGCCCCATACAGCCTACCTGACAGGGCCCCCTTTAGCCCCACCCTCAACCCCACCCCTGGCCCCTCCCAACCCCGCCTTGAAAAAAGGGACAGTTAAGGCTGGACGGTGTCAGTAGAGCAGTGTACAGTGTCAGTAGTTTAAAAAAAAAATTCTTACGTTTTTTACAAATGTCATTTTTTTTTTCAATTTAATTTCTTCTTTTTTATTTTTTAAATTTTTTTGCACAATTATTTTTTTGGGGGAGGAGGTTGGCAGTGAATCAGATAAGTAGGGCAGTGTATGGTGTCAGTAGAGAAGTTGGCGGTGTCAGTAGTTTTTTATTTTTTTTTTTACAATTACATTTTTTTCAGTTAATTATTTTTCAAATAATTTTTTATTATTTTTACAATTATTATGTTTTTGTTATTCTTTTTTACAATGCTTTCTTTCTGGAGGGGGGGGGAGCGGACGGTGTCAGTGTTTTTTTTATTTTATTTTTTATTATTTTTACAATTTCATTTTTAAATATTTATTTATTAAAATTCTTTTACAGATTCCCCAGTCCCTTTCTCAGCAGCCTCAGCAGCACTGAAGATGAATGGACAGGAGACAGGGGCTCCTGTTCACTCTTAAACTGAAGCATAGTAAACACAGTTTACGGTGTTCAGTTATGAATGGACAGTCATTGATCACTGAATAAATAATAACAAAAAAAAAGAAATAAAAGCTGATGGAAAAGCTAAAAAAGCTGAAAAACCTGGCAAAAATTATTCAACATTCTCTATTGGCTAATAAAAAAAATGCCAAAGTCAAAAATGCTGCATAAAAATTTGCAAATCACGTATAAAAATGTGCCAAAGTTGCGCATAAACAATGCACAAAAAAAGCCTGAAAAATGCAATGCAATGTGAATGCAGTCTAATACTTACCCAAGCCCCAATCCCAATCTAGCGATGTGCACGAGAGCCGGGGCTCTCCTGGGTCTCTCCCTCCTTATTGGCTGAGACACTGCCAATGGCTGCCACTGCTGTCAATCACAGCCAGTGAGGAGGGAGCAGGGGGCGGGATTGAGCTACACTCTGTGTGTCCCATAGACACACAAAGGTGGCTCAGGAGCGAGCACGCACGAGTTCCCCGAATGCAAGCAGCTTGCTCTGGGGTCACTCGGCAAGGGGGAGGAGCCAGAAGCCCCAGGACCCGAGAAGAGGAGGAACGGGGCTGCTCTGTGCAAAACCAATACACAGAGCAGGTAAGTGTAACGTGTTTGTTATATTAAAGAAAAAAAAAGAACCTTTGGCACCACTTTAAGGTACACTGACACTGCTGCCGCATATATGTGTTATAAGGGGGGTCAGCAGATCGGCCTCTACAAACTCAGCAGTGCCTATAAAAAGCTATACCTGAAAAATGACCGGCCTGAAGTCATCCAACAGAACTTACTTTTCTGACTAAAGTTCCACTTTAAGTAGTAACCAGAACAGGCAGTGATACCAGGAAAGAAAGTGATAGGAAATCCAAAATGTTACAGTTGTCACCAGAGCAAGAGGTGAAGGAAAACCTACCAATGGGGACACCTGTTCCTGTGACAACTCCTCTCTGAGCTTGGAATTCTGTTCATTTTGGAGAGATTTCCTCTCATTTCCTGTCGCATCTCCAGTACAGGAAGTGAAGAGAAATCTCCCATTGGGACAAAGGCAGCAAAAAAAAAAAAAAAAGGAGATTTTAACCCTTTCCTACTCTAAAACTAAATAAAACTCATCAACTAGATTTTTACATTTAAAGCAAAACCCCAGGCAAAAATAACAAGATAAAATTGAATAGCTCATTAAATGATGAAATAAAAAAAATAGTTTTTATTGCGATACTCATGGGCTTTCCCCTGCAGTACCTCTCTTCTGCCACAGGATGTCCTCAGTCTGATGGCCAGCTGCATTCGCCCCATGTATTCTGAGCTCAGGTGACTTTGGACATGCTCCCAGCCTGTGATTGAACAGTGAAAGCAGAAGCAGCAGTATGATGATGAGCTCATCTCTCTGTCACTCTGATCCCTCCTCCTATCAGCATGCTTTCCCCTTTCCCAGTCTGCTGTAAAGGGACTGCAAGAGGCTGATACCAGGTCAGATTCAGGTACTTAAATGGCTTGCATCCATTTAGTGGTGTGATAATGATTGCAGAGCGGCATTCATTTGTGCCTTTTACACCAAAATCTTCCTGTGTGAGAAGCATCAGATGAGAGTTCAGATTTCCTGACTTCAACGCTGCCTGGTAGTTTTGCAACAGAAAAACGTGAATTTACTCAGGATCACCACGAGTGCCGTCACTTCCCAAGGAGTCAGAGGAATGCAGCTTCCATCTGAGGCTTCTCACACTGACATCTTGCTGTGTGACAGGTTCAACTTAAAAAAGAATGGGTTTCACATTACTTCCGTGCATACAAAATAATGGATGATTCTTTAACATTCTCCTGGAGTGTACTGTGGATAAAGGGCCTTTTGTTGATAAATTGTTATATCCTAAAAAAAGGAAATGGCTTTGGATGGTTTCCCCCCCGGCGTAGCGCGACGGTGACGGGCTGCCGCTAATTGCAGTTTATTTGAAGAGCAGACCAATTCTACCTGTTGTCATTATTGGAAACGTGGGAAATATCTGTGGCTGCGGGGGCCTTGCCTTCTCCCGGCAGAGTCTCGTTTAATCTCCGGGGTGTTTATTTAAGTCTGTCAGGGGGCCCCCTGATTTGGCTGGATGAGCGGTGTGCCTGCGCCGGCCCCAGCGCTCAATGCGTCCTTTGTGAGACCGCCGCGTGTTTGCACAGATTTCCTTCTCCCGGTGACGGCTCAATCACTGGCTCTTTCCATCGGCTCTGTCAGTGATGATCCGCTCTGACATAGGAATCTCATTTCACATTCTCTAATTCTACATGAAGATTGTTATCCCCCTCGATGTCTACCATAGACCCCGGATCTGTTACATTGTTATCCCCCTCCATGTCTACCATAGACCCAGGATCTGTTACATTGTTATCCCCCTCGATGTCTACCATAGACCAGGATCTGTTACATTGTTATCCCCCTCGATGTCTACCATAGACCCAGGATCTGTTACATTGTTATCCCCCTCGATGTCTACCATAGACCAGGATCTGTTACATTGTTATCCCCCTCGATGTCTACCATAGACCAGGATCTGTTACATTGTTATCCCCCTCGATGTCTACCATAGACCCAGGATCTGTTACATTGTTATCCCCCTCCATGTCTACCATAGACCAGGATCTGTTACATTGTTATCCCCCTCCATGTCTACCACAGACCCCGGATCTGTTACATTGTTATTCCCCCTCCATGTCTACCATAGACCCCGGATCTGTTACATTGTTATCCCCCTCGATGTCTACCACAGACCCAGGATCTGTTACATTGTTATCCCCCTCCATGTCTACCATAGACCCAGGATCTGTTACATTGTTATCCCCCTCCATGTCTACCACAGACCCCGGATCTGTTACATTGTTATTCCCCCTCCATGTCTACCATAGACCCCGGATCTGTTACATTGTTATCCCCCCTCCATGTCTACCATAGACCCAGGATCTGTTACATTGTTATCCCCCTCCATGTCTACCATAGACCCAGGTCTGTTACATTGTTATCCCCCTCCATGTCTACCATAGACCCAGGTCTGTTACATTGTTATCCCCCTCCATGTCTACCATAGACCCAGGATCTGTTACATTGTTATCCCACCTCCATTTTCTTCACAACGCTCTTCTGGAAGAATGGTCAAACATTCCCATAGACACACTCCTAAACCTTGTGGACGGCCTTCCCAAAAGAGTTTAAGCTGGTATAGCTGCAAAGGGTGGGCCAACCCAATATTGAACCCTACACCCTACATGCCGCGTACACACGATCGGAATTTTCGGCCCGCAAAAGACCGATGAGAGTTTTTCGTCGGAAAATGCGACCGTGTGTATGCTCCATCTGACTTTTGCTGGCCGAATTCCAGCCAGCCAAAAGATTGAGAGCATGTTCTTAATTTTTTCGGTTGGGAAAAGTTCCTATCCGAAAATGCGATCGTCTGCGGCAATTCCGACGTGCAAAATTCCTACGCATGCTCGGAAACAATTTGACACATGCTCGGAAGCATTGAACTTCATTTTCTCGGCTCGTCGTAGTGTTGTACGTCACCGCGTTCTTGATGGTCGTAAGTTCAGCGAACTTTTGCGTGACCGTGTGTATGCAAGGCAAGCTTGAGCGGAATCCCGTCGGAAAAGCCGTCATATCTTTTTCTGACGAGAAGTCCGATCGTGTGTACGCGGCATAAGACTGGGATGCCAATACTTTTGACCAAATAGGGTACAGTATTTCAGTGAAAATTTTTGTGCTTGGAGTTTAGCTTTAAACTTGTGCTTCCCTTTACTTTCCCTGCAGCTACACAGTTGCTGGTTATTTTCTAAAGCGTGCAGTTCTTCTTTGTGCTCGCACTTAGCGCACGTACTGGCTGCTTTTCTGCATATTATACCTGGAGTCGGCACTCTATTTTTCTAGCTGGAGAGCTGGCAGCAGCAACAAAAGAGAACATACAAGGGCTTTTCTTCCCTCTGCACAACAAAATCTGTGTTTTTTTCATCCCTGGCAAGAATGCGATCTATGGCTATTATTGGACTTTTTATTTTCCAGAGCTTCACCCGATTGAGTTAACTCCTCAGGCCCTGTGACTCTGGAGATCTCCGGCTTTTCTAGCCCTTTTTCCGCAGCTGAATACTGCCAGACAAAATCTCTCTCGGGGTTGCCAGCACTGGAAGGCACAAGCATACTAAGGTTGAGGAAGGTCCTCAACCTTGGTGAGATCAGGGCCAGGTAAGTTCTTCCAAAACTTTCCATGCCCCAGCAGTAAGAAAAAGTTTACAATCATAAAGTACAGGAATTCTAAATATGTAAAAGAGTAAGCAATGTGATTGTAGCCCCCAGGGGAGAATAGCCCCCCCCCAAAACATTGATCTCATTGGAATTGTGGCCACCGGTGGTAGGATAAGCCCCCAAATGTGTGTGGTGTCACTTGTATCATGGCCCTCAGGGAAGAATAACCCCTGAATTCATCAGTGTCTGAGGGATTGTGGCCCCCTGGGGAGACTATCCCTTTAATTTATTGGTGCCAATGGGACTGTGGCCCCTAGGGAAGAATAGCTCTTCAAGTAATTAATGTCAGTGAGATCATGGCTCCTAGGGGAGAATAGCCCCTTGATTAATTGGTGTCAATGTGATAGTGGCCCCCCAGGGAGGAATAGCTCCAAAATAATTGGTGTCAGTGTCAAATTGCATGCCAAATCGGCAGCTATTACCGGCAATGGCACCATCCGAATCGGTGCAACGCTGACATTGCAGCGCCGCACCGATTCCCAAAAGTAGTTTCTGTACTACTTTTGGCGAATTCTAGGTGCGCTTTTCATAGACATCTGCGCAGAAACCCACACAGATGTCTCTGAAATCGCCCTCGAAGTCAGACTGACATGAATGAAATGGTGTGAGTTCAGCTGAACTCGCACCATTTCATTCCCGCTGTCAGTGTGAACCAAGGCTAAGGTGCATTCACACTTGCAAATGCAAGCTGGCTGCAATTATAAGTGAGAACCCCATCCAGCAGGGGGTTCCCACGATTAGCTGCAAGAGACAGCATCCTCCCATTGCTTGTAATGTAGCTGCCGCTCGCATGCTAAACCCGGCCATAAAGATTGGAACCATGCATGGACAGGCTAAGAGCCCTTGCACACTGGGGCGGGGGGCGGCGTCGGCGGTAAAACGCCGCTATTATTAGTGGCGTTTTACCGTCGGTATGCGGCCGCTAGCGGGGCGGTTTTACCCCCCGCTAGCGGCCGAGAAAGGGTTAAATACCACCGCAAAGCGCCTCTGCAGAGGCGCTTTGCCGGCGGTATAGCCGCGCCGTCCCATTGATTTCAATGGGCAGGAGCGGTAAGGGAGCGGTATACACACCGCTCCTTCACCGCTCCGAAGATGCTGCTGGCAGGACTTTTTTTACCGTCCTGCCAGCGCATCGCTCCAGTGTGCAAGCCCTCGGGGCTTGCACACTGGAATGAAAGCAGCGGCACTTTCGGGGCGGTTTGCAGGCGCTATTATTAGCGCAATAGCGCCTGCAAACCACCCCAGTGTGCAAGGGCTCTAATAGTACCCAAGTCGATCGATCAACTTGGCTACAACCAGCTTGTCAGATTTTACTATTATAGCCACTAGCAGTAATTACTCTGTTCGCCCAGTGTGGACGGCTCCCCCCACCGGGAGGTTGGTTGCAGGAAAGAGAATCACTCCGTATATGGCAGGCTTAATCACAGGAACCCCAGCTCGCATACAGTCACATCCAGGGTGCATTTGCAAGTGTAAATGCACCCTTATGGTCCATGATACCGCATCGGTGGTACAGAGAGCCAAGACACGGGATTGTCTCTGCAAATCCTGGACTGCTGGTATCTATCAATTTTTTTTGCACTTTTTGTACAGATAAAAAAAAAAAAACAACAACACTTTCAGTGCCCTGCTTGCATATAAACCAGAATGCATTAGTGTGCAGGAAGCTGTCTATTTTGGCTGCATTGAGCCACGGTGAGTGGGCAGTGTGACAGTTCCCCTTTTTTCTTTTTGTTATCAACTTTATTTAAAGTGCACAAAGTGACACTTTATTCATGTCACTGCTGTGATGCAGTGTGAACAGGGCAAGTAGAAAACAATTGTAGTAATAATAATAATATCCTACATAACATTCATAAAGGTTCGGTAAACGTCACAATCCAAGAATCTGTCAGGGCTGGGCTCAGCCTTTCCTTCTCTGAGCTGGCTGCTCAGCTGTCGGCTAATTGCCAGCTCCCATCTCTCTCCACAGTTACTCAGCTGTTGATGATATCCTGCTCGTCAGTCCTGCCTACTTAAGCCGTCCAGTCCAGAGGAGTTCTGCCTTCACCTTGGTCAACATCACATAAACTATCTCCTGCGATCCTGTTCAAGACTTGCTTTGCTGACATCCCTTCTGGCTCCAGATCCTGCTTGCTGTTCCACTACATTGATAACTGACTTCTGGCTTGGCTGACTATACGTTCTGGTTATTGAACTTTGGCTACGTTTTGACTGCTTTTGTTCTTTTTACTTTTATTATTAAACAAGTGTGATTTAACTGTACTTCTGTCTCGGCCTGATTTCATGGTTTCTGACAGAATCAGGATACAAACTACTGTCAAGCTGGTACCTTACACCCATCCAATTAAGTAAATTCTCCCACACATCATCCACACCTCTCTGCTGGAGATGTGGAACGGAACGCCGTAACCTATTACATATCTGGTGGTCATGCTCGAAAATACAACTCTTTTGGAAAGAGATACACGAAATTATAATAAAGATCACCACATACACACTAGACTTTACGCCCACACCATACCTTCTACACCACTCCTCCCTTCCACACTTCATACTGCAAATCCCTAACCTTGCATCTTGTTAACGCGGCTAAAAGATGCATCCCACTGAAATGGAACTCGTCTACCCCACCAACAATAACAGATTGGATGCGCTAAGTACACCAAACAGCTGAAATGGAAGAGCTGATACATATAATGAAAGACAACCCTACCAAATTTAGTAAAACCTGGGCATGCTGGATCCACTACTCAAATTCTCTACACGGAGATCCCCCTAATAAGCCGACCAAACATTCTTTACGAGATACACCAACAAACCAATCCTTCTTCAAACATCCAAGTTATTCTCCTTCCCATAACCTCTTTTTTACTTCAATAATAAAACTTTTACACCCCTTTGATACAACTTCGCTAATACAATTAGATCCACCAACTTTGAAACCTATCTCAAAGGAAAGATGGCTTAAGCGTTAATATTCATTATTGTAAATTCTAAATGCATTACTAATAAGTATTAAGTTAATACAGTCTTTAAAAATAAGCAAAAATCGTACACAGTGTGATGATTGACCATGCTCCCCCGCGGACATAGTATGCATCCATAGGGGTGTCCGGAAGTACTGGTAACATGACCAATATCACCAATATGTTATGGAATTAACTGATAAATTCTATTTGTTCAATTTTGAAACACTCCTCTTGTTATTATACACATTGTTTATGTCCAGTTTAACCACATGCCAACCAGCGCACGACGATGTACGTTTGCACAATGGCACGGCTGGGCAAATGGGCCTACAGGTACGTCCCCTTTAAATCGCGGCATTGTGGGCACGCGCCGCATACTCTGTGTCCCGCAGACTCGATGTCCGCCGGGGGCGCGCGAACATGTCACAGAGCGGCAGAAAGGGGAGATCCCTCTGTAAACAAGGCATTTCCCTGTTCTGCCTAGTGACATGGCAGAGATCTACTGCTCCCTGTCATCGGGAGCAGTGATCGCTGCCATGTCAGTGGTAGCCCATCCCCCCCCCCACAATTAGAATCACTCCCTAGGAAACACTTAACCCCTTGGTCGCCCCCTAGTGTTTAACCCCTTCCCTGCCAGTGTCATTTACACAGTAATTAGTGCATTTTTATAGTACTGATCGCTGTATAAATGTGTCTGCCATAATGTCCCAGTCATGATAAAAATTGCAGATCGCCGCCATTACGAATAAAAAAAAAATTAATAATAAAAATGCCATAAATCTATGCCCTATTTTGTGGAGGCTATAACTTTTGTGCAAACCAATACACGTTTTTGGGTTTTTTTTTTTTACCAAAAATATGTAGAAGAATACATATCGGCCTAAACTGAGAAAGAAATTAGTGTTTTTATATATTTTTTGGGGATATTTATTATAGCAAAAAGTAAAAAATATTGCTTTTTCTTCATTTTTTTGTTTATAGCGCAAAAAATAAAAAACACAGAGGTGATCAAATACCACCAAAAGAAAGCTCTATTTGTGGGGAAAAAGGGACGTCAATTTTGTTTGGGTGCAACGTCGCACGACCGTGCAATTGTCAGTTAAAACGACGCAGTGCCGTATCGCAAAAAGTGCTCTGGTCAGGAAGGGGGTAAATCTTTCCGGGGCTGAAGTGGTTAACATTTATACATGTATTCTATTACTGACGAAAGCGTGGAAATGCTGTATTAGACTGCTTGTAACTTCTATTTTCTATCTTGCTTTGAAAATTTCCAATAAAAACATGGAAAGAAAAGAAAACAATTGTTTTCTATGTGCCCAAGCAGTGACTGGTATATTTAATGAACCAAAAGGGAGCAAATTAGAATTATTTTTTGGGATTAAGTAGCCTTTGAGACTCTTATGTCAGACATATACAGATGAGTGTTTCCCAGCAAAAGTGCCCATTTCAGGGCTATCTGAATCTAGCTGCAAAGACATGCTTGAAATGCACAATAAAGCACAACGCACCGTTACATTGGTGTCCAACACACCCGCATGGTGTGCCATGTTATAAAAAAAGGGTGACATCCATTTCTTTGTGTGCATCAGGGTTCCTTGCCAGCCCATTCAAAATGAACGTGCAGTGACACGATATGGTCATGCAACACATTGGGGGTTATTTACAAAAGGCAAATCCGCTTTGCACTACAAGTGCACTTGGAAGTGCAGTCTCTCTAAATCTGAGGGGTAGATCTGAAATGAGGGGAAGCTCTGCTGATTTTATCATCCAATCATGTGCAAGCTAAAATGCTGTTTTTTATTTTCCTTGCATGTCCCCCTCAGATCTAAAGCGACTGTACTTCTCAGTGCACTTTCAAGTGCACTTGCAGTGCAAAGTGGATTTGCCTTTAGTAAATAACCCCCATTGCCCTGTAAAACTGCATGTACGTTTGTTCCATGCAAGCTCTGGCAACATTGAATGTTACTCGGCTATTTTCTCTCCAGAAGAAACTTGTCTCCGCCCCCTCCCATAGTTTTCTGCAGGCAGCCTGTAGTTGTTGGAGTTGTCAGGCCCCTCCCACAGCTCTGCTCTCTGCACAGGCTATGTACAACACAGTGATGATGTCGCTGCCACTTTTACAAGGTGATATCTGGGTTGGTATAGGCAGTTGGTGAACACAAAGTGGATATATATCCTTTGTGGCTATTGAGGAATATATTTGAATGAAAATTAGTGTGCCCAGAGTTCAGCTTTAAGGTTGCAGTACACTTTTTTTTTTTACTATAGACTTTCAGCGCAATCTAACACAATGTTTTGATCTTACAGGAGACTGGTGGAGACCAGAATTGCTGTTATTCCCAGAGGAGCCTTCTCCAGCATTCCCAACATCACTCGGATGTAAGTATCTCCTTGCAGACCGCCATTCAATGCCCAACCGCAAGTGTTAGCGAGCCCTTAGGCTGCATTTAAGGAGGCCTCCAACTCCCAGACAAGCCTAATCTCAATGTTACCACCAAAATCCAAAAGAATTTGGGGAGCAGAGAAAATGGACAAAGGACTGAATTTTCTCTTTAAAATAACAAAGTAAAACATATATTTTGTTTTTGTAAGGGCAAACAAGGCTTTCTTTTACTTCCAAAAATGATTTGAATTTTTATGAGCTATGAGTAAGCACTTAGTATAAGTGTGAAACGCGTCAGTCGTTGTTCTGTACCACTCAGCTGTGGTTGTACTGTGTACTTTGTGGTCCTGATCTACAATAAAAGTCATAAGAAATTTCCATCGGAGTGCAGCTGTCCAGAGTTCTTCCGCCCATTTCTATAAAAACAAACACACTTTTTTATTTTGATCTGTGGTAGTTTTAAAAAAAGTTGTTTCTGTAGGTAAAAAGTATCAGTGTTATTCTATAGATTGTTCTGATTGGGCCCCTTTCACACGATTGGACTGATCAAGTCCGCCTGTCCGTTTTTCAGGCAGACCCAATCGGGCCACCCATTGTCCTCTATTGGGAGGTGGATGTCCGCTGATATCCATTCCAACAAAATCCGCTGAAAGCAGACGTATGTGGATACATTCGCAATCCGTCCTGCGGGTCGGATCAGATGAAAACGGACAGGTCCATCTCTGCACAGTGAGCCTGCACTGTCATCCGTCTGCTCAGCGGGGATCAGCGGAGCAATCCCTGCTGAGCAAGCAGAGTCCATCAAAACAGATCCGCCCCATTTGAAAGGAGCCTTACATTTATGCTAAATGTGTGATTCTGGTACAACATAAAGTTATTTACAAATGGAATGCAGGCTTTTTTCATTGTTGTGTTTTTTAATGCAACACTAGAAAATGAATGAAACAAAACAAATTAAAAAAAAAAGTTAGGGTTGTAAAGGTTCAGGTATTAAAAGACAAAAAAAACCCAAACATGTCATACTTACCTCCTCTGTGCAGTTGGTTTTGCACAAAGTAGCCCCGATCCTCCTCTTCTGGGGTCCCTCAGCAGCACTCCTGGCTCCTGCTCTTCTTGAGTGCCCCATCAGGGAAGCCTTCTCCTTCGTGGACACCCATGCGGGCACGCTCCTGTGTCCTGCTTCTGCATCTATTGACACAGAAAGCAGGACTCAGCCCCTCCCCCCGGCGCCTGAGTCATTGGATTTGATTGACAGCAGCAGGAGCCAATGGCTACGCTGCTATCAATCCATCCAATCAGGACCCAAGACACCGGCTTTTGATAATGTGCTCGTCCCCGGCGTGAGATAGAGGGGGTACAGGTAAGTAAAACGGGGCTGGGGGGGGCTTCAGCATTACAGGAGGGTTTTCACCTCAATGCATAGAATGCATTGGGGTGAAAAACCTTGAGGGTTTACAACCCCTTTAAAGGAGAAGTACAGCCAAAGGTTGTTTGGTGCTCTGGTCAGATGAGTGTTTGGGCAGAAAAAACGCCCAATGCTCCTAAACATGTTTAAATATACCTAAAGGATAGTTGCATTTAGCACTTGAGCGTTCATTAATTTTAATGACCAGAATACTGTAAATTAAAGTGGTTCTAAAGTCTAATGCCGCGTACACATGGTCGGACTTTTCGTCTACAAAAGTCCGACGGACGCTGACGGACTAAAGCTGGCTGACAATCCGATCGTGTGTGGGCTTCCCCGGACTTTCAGCGGACTTTCAGCGGACTTTTCCAGCCGCAAATCTGACGGACTTTAGATTTGAAACATGCTTCAAATCTTTACGTCGTAACTACGCCGGACCCAGAAATCCGCTCGTCTGTGTGCTAGTCCGACGGGCAAAAACCCACGCTAGGGCAGCTATTGGCTACTGCCTATCAACTTCCTTATTTTAGTCCGGTGTACGTCATCACGTAGGAATCCGTCGGACTTTTGTGTGATCGTATGTAGGCAAATCCGTTCGTAAGGAAGTCCGCCAAAAGTCAGCCAAAAGTCCGACAAAAGTCCGTCGAAAGTCTGTCGGACAGGCTGTCGGACTTTTGTAGCCGAAAAGTCCGACCGTGTGTACGCGGCATAAGGCTTTGTTCAGACTATCTTCGCATGTGGCTCACTGCAGGGGTCTGGTGCGTCCCCGTTCCCCATTTCAGGTCCAATTTCAGCATGAATTTTTGGCTGAATTTGGACCTAAAAAGGAACTGAAAGACGCACAGGGCTCCTGTGCAAATTCGCACCAGAGACCTAGCGGAGATATATGAACCGGTTCCATAGAGAGCCAGTCAAAATCTCCTGCTATTGTGAATTGGATAAAGCGGACCCCAGCCTCAAGGTTTTTTTTTTACCTTAATGAATTCTATGAATTAGAGTAAAAAAACCTTCTATGTAACAGAATCCCCCTACCCCTTATACTTACCTGAGCCCATTCATGATCCAGTGCTGTGCATGAGAGTCAAGGCTCTCCCAGCTATGTCTCTCCCCTGTGGGCAGATTGATTTGGGAACCTTGGCTCCTGCTGCTGTCAATCAAATGCTGAGATGAGGAGCGGGGTGCCGAGCCGAGCCACCCAGTCTGTGTCAATAGACGCAGACAAGGCAGCTCAGGAGCAATCCCACATGAGCGCCTTCATAGCAAACGGCTTTAAATGGGGGGAACTCGCTGAAGAGGAGGAGCCAGAAGCTCCAGCTCGGAGCTGCTCTGTGCAAAACCATTGCACAGAGCAGGTATGTATAACATGTTTTCTATTTTATTAAAAAAAAAAAAAAGGAATTTATAATATCACTTTAATATTCTGGCCACTAAAATGAATCAACGCCCAAATGCTTGACGCATCTAAACGCACCTAAACACGGATTTAACGCTGCTTTTCTTCCCTGAAAAGTTGGGCAAATGCCCAGTGCACATGGGGCCTAAGACCCCTTTTCACTGCCGGAGTTTTTCAGGCGCTACAGAGCTAAAAATAGCGCCTGCATAGCGCTTGAAAAAAGCGGGTCCATTCATGTTGAATGCGTTGCGCTGGCAGGGTATCAAAAAAAGTCCTGCCAGCAGCTTCTTTGGAGTGGTGAAGGAGCGGTGAACTCACCGCTCCTCCACTGCTGCTCCCCATTGAAATCAATGGGGCAGCGCTGCGATACTTCCGGCAAAACGCCGCTCCGGCTGCATTTTGCGGGCGGATTTAACCCCTTTTCGGCCACTAGCGGGGGGTAAAAACCACCCTGCTAGCGGCCGAATAGCGCCGCTAAAACGACGGTAAAGCGGCGCTAAAATATCCCCGCTTTACCACCGACGCCAGTGGCAGCTCGGTGTGAAAGCACTCTAATGGTTACGAAAACAGAAATTAGTAAAAAAAATTTGCAGGAAAATAATCATTCTAGGGAGAAAGGGAGGGATGAGTTAATAAGACCTGATTAGGTACACTAAGGGGTAATAAGGGGTTAAATAGGACCAAACTTTGTTAAAAAAAAAAAAAAGACATTACTTGCAAATGAAAGCTCATCCCTTTGATCTGTAGATTAATGGATAGGAGTAGATACAAAAGAAGTAATGTTACTTTGTACTGTATAGTGTCTGAATAATGTCTATAGAACACTGTGTGCCTATGTCAGGCAGTGCATTAGTCATATATTTGTCTATAAATGCACATCTGAGCGGAAAACAGGAGAGACGGAGAGGTGGAACAGATAGATATGGTACACGGTGTCATTTAGGCTGCATTCACACCTAGGCATACTGAGAATGTGCGCAAAATTGCACTGCATCTGCGTGCGTTTTAAAGGGGTCTCCCACCAGCGCATAAGGCACATTTATTTCAATGGGCTGCCCTACCTGCAACAAACATGGCAAAGTAGCTCATGTAGCTCTTTGCACATTGAGCTTTACATGTTTTTAACTGCGCAGTTTGATGCACTTGTTGCATGTTTTTTCCATGCGAAAAAATGCACATCTGCTGCCAGTATCTGGGGTGCTGTTAACAATGAATGTCACTGTAATCTGACATGCGTTTTTTTGGGGGCAATTTGTAAAAAAGGCACAATTTTGTGTGCGTTTACAAAACGCTCAGGTGTGAATAGGGCCTTATAGTGATAATGACAGCAGGCCTTATAGACCTATATATTAACAATGTAACCCTTCTGTCCATTAGTTTCATTACTCTGGATACTGAGCTGAGGAAGCTGGAGGCTGGAGCTTTTCAGGGACTCTCCAAAATCAGCCAGATGTAAGTAAATGCTGATGTGCCAGAATGACATCACATAACACAGAATGACATCACACAGCACAAAGAATGACATCACACAGCACACAGAATGACATCACACAGCACACAGAATGGCATCACACAGTGCAAAATACAGCTCCTGGAATGAAATCCACACAGGACACAGAGTGACATCACACAGCACACAGAATGACATCACAAAGCACAGGATACGGCACACAGAATGACATCGCAATACCTAATGACATCACACAACGGCATCATACAGTTTTTTTTCCCTCTGACAAATGGGTCCCAGTAAAGATTGCAGGGTACAGCGGGTGACTGGCTTCCGCGCAGAGTTTTGTGTAACATTACATTTATTTAACAATAAGATTATAAAACAAGATAAAAATCCAGCCGGTACAAATATGAAATCTACAATATTTATTATTATTAAAAACCATCATTAAGACTGAACTCTGGACACTAAAGCTTTGATTTAAATATATTCTACTTACAGTGCCTTGAGAAAGTGTTCATACCCCTTGAAATTTTTCACATTTTGTCATTTTACAACCAAAAATGCAAATGCATTTTATTGTGACCTTATGTGATAAACCAACACAAAGTGGCACATAATTGTGAAGTAGAAGGAATATGATAAATGGTTTTCAACATTTTTTTTACAAATAAATATGTGAAAAGTGATGTGTGCATTTGTATTCAGCCCCCTTTACTCTGATACCTCTAACTAAAATCTAGTTTAATCAGTTGCCTTCAGAAGTCACCTGATTAGTAAATCGAGTCCACCTGTGTGTAATTTAATCTCAAGTATAAATACAGCTTTTCTGTGAAGCTCTGAGGTTTGTTATGCCGCGTACACACGGTCGGACTTTTCGTCTACAAAAGTCCAACGGACGCTGACGGACTAAAGCTGGCTGGTAATCCGATCGTGTGTGGGCTTCTCCGGACTTTCAACTGACTTTTTTAGCCTCAAATCCGACGGACTTTAGATTTGAAACATGCTTCAAATCTTTACGTCGTAAGTACGACGGACCCCGAAATCCGCTCGTCTGTGTGCTAGTCCGACGGACAAAAACCCATGCTAGGGCAGCTATTGGCTACTGGCTATGAACTTCCTTATTTTAGTCCGGTGTACGTCATCACGTACGAATCCGTCGGACTTTTGTGTGGTCGTGTGTAGGCAAGTCCGTTCGTAAGAAAGTCTGCCGCAAGTCCGCCGAAGGTACGTCGGAAGTCTGTCGGACAGGCTGTCGGACTTTTGTAGACGAAAAGTCCGACCGTGTGTACGCGGCATTAGAGAACCTTAGTGAACAAACAGCATCATGAAGGCCAAGGAACACACCAGACAGGTCAGGGATAAATTTGTGGAGAAATTTAAAGCACGGTTAGGTTATAAAAAATATCCCAAGCTCTGAACATCTCACAGAACACTGTTCAATCCATCATCTGAAAATGGAAAGAGTATGGCACAACTGCAAACCTACCAAGGCATAACTGACAGGCCGGGCAAGGAGAGCATTCATCAGAGAAGCAAACAAGAGGCCCATGGTAACTCTGGAGGAGCTGGAGAGATCCACAGCTCAGGTGGGAGAATCTGTCCACAGGACAACTTTTAGTCGGCACTCCACAAATCTGGCCTTTATGGAAGAGTGATAAGAAGAAAGCCATTTTTAAAAGAAAGCCATAAGAAGTCCCGTTTGCAGTTTGCGAGAAGCCATGTGGGGGACACAGCAAACATGTGGAAGAAGGTGCTCTGGTCAGATGAGACCAAAATTGAACTTTTTGGTCTAATAGCAAAATGCTATGTGTGGCGGAAAACTAACACTGCACATCACCCTGGATACACCATCCCCACCGTGAAACATGGTGGTGGCAGCATCATGTTATGGGGATGCTTTTCTTCAGCAGGGACAGGGAAGCTGGTCAGAGTTGATGGGAAGATGGGTGGAGCCAAATACACTGCAATCTTAGAAGAAAACCTGTTAGAGTCAGTAACAGACTCGAGACTGGGAGGAGTTTCACCTTCCACCAGGTCAACGTCCCTTAACATACAAGAGCTACTATGGAATGGTTTAGATCAAAGCATATTGATGTGTTAGAATGGCCCTGTCAAAGTCTAGACCTAAATCCAATTGAGAATCTGTGGCAAGACTTGAAAATTGCTGTAACAGACGCTTTCCATCCAGAGCTTGAGCTATTGTGCAAAGAAGAATGGGCAAAAATGTCACTCTCTAGATGTACAAAGCTGGTAGAGACATCCCCAAAAAGACTTGCAGCTGTAATTGCAGTGAAAGGCGGTTCTACAAAGTATTGACTCAGTGTGGCTGAATACAAATGTACACCACACTTTTCACATATTTATTTGTAAAAAAAATTTGAAAACCATTTATTGTTTTCCTTCCACGTCACAGTTATGTGCCACTTTGTGTTGGTCTATCACATAAAAGCCTAACAAAATACATTTACGTTTTTGGTTGTAACATGACAACATTTCAAGGGGTATGAATACTTTTTAAACGCACTGTAAATCCACTTTATGTTCACCAAATGCATTTGCAAATCCAGATATTAGCTTGTATAGGTAGCAGTGATACCATCACTGTACTGTGCATAGCCCTGGACTGGGACAAAAATTTGGCCCTGGACTTCATCCAGACCGGCCCACTTTAATTTTGCAAATGCGCACAAAAACAGTATATAAACTATACACAATTGCACAAAAAACATAAGTGAAATCCAATGTAAGTATCATTTTTTTTTTAAACTCTTTATTTAGAGAAAAAGATGCATTCCAACATTACAGACGCCTTTAGAATGACATGATTTGAATGAATGACTTACATCAGGGTCCCCAGAGAGCCCCCCCTTACATCAGGGTCCCTAGAAAGCCTCCCCCTTACATCAGGGTCCCCAGAGAGCCCCTCCTTATATTAGGGTCCCCAGAGAGCCCCCTTGCATCAGGGTCCCCAGAGAGCCCCTCCTTACATCAGGTTTTCCAGAGGGCCTCCCCCGTACATCAGGGTCCCCAGAGAGCCCCTCCTTACATCAGGGTCCCCAGAGAGCCCCCCTTGCATCAGGGTCCCCAGAGAGCCCCTCCTTACATCAGGTTCTCTAGAGGGCCTCCCCCTTACATCAGGGTCCCCAGAGAGCCCCCACCTTACATCAGAGTCCCCAGAGAGCCCCCTTACATCAGAGTCCCCATAGAGCCTCAGTCTTGCATCAGGGTCCCCAGAGAGCCCCCCCTTACATCAGGGTCCTCAGAAAGCCTCCCCCTTACATCAGAGTCCCCAGAGAGCCTCCCCCTTACATCAGGGTCCCCAGACAGCCTCCCCCTTACATCAGAGTCCCCAGAGAGCCTCCCCCTTACATCGGGGTCCACAGAGAGCCTCCCCCTTACATCAGGGTTCCCAGAAAGCCCCTCCACTTGCATAAGGGTCCCCAAACCCCCCCAACTTACATCAGAGTCCCCAGAGAGCCGCTCCTTACATCAGGGTCACCAGAGGGAGGGCAGACAGTGAAAGATGATGTAATCTCTTGGCTGTCCATGGCTGCACAGTGAGGATGGAACATTGGTGATGCAGGGCGGGTGGTAAGAGATGATGTAATCTCTCTGCTCTCTCACCCGCCTGGCTCTCCCACGCTGCCTGCCCGCACTCCGGCTCTCCTGTGCTGCTCGCTGCACGGCTGCAGAGAGGCCATGGCCTGGTAGTGGGCTGCGGCCCTGTGGTTGGGTACCTCTGGGACTCGGGGCTATAGCCCCAAAAGCCACCCCCTAGTGACGCCACTGGCTGTCACTGAAACCATCACACTGAACCATCGGCCCACCGGAAAACTTTTGGTATTCCCGAAGGCCAGTACATGGCTGACATGATCTGTGCAGAGAGCAGAGCTGTGGGTCGGGCCCTACTACAGAAAACGAGGAGGGGGCGGAGATGAGACCAGTCACCCTGCACAAGGAGAGAGAGCAGCATTGAGCGGTCTTTATTATGGGAAGCTCCTGCACAGAGGGAAAGTCTCACACTGGATTCCTGCACAAATCTTAGAGAAATACACAAAGCACACCAAGAATAGTACACATAACAGATGTATTTAGATGATATTTGCTAATCTCAGAGTTCAGCCTTAAATTAGTAGAAAACCTGTTAGAGTCAGTAACAGACTCGAGACTGGGAGGAGGTTCACCTTCCACCAGGACAACGCCCCTTAACATACAAGCAGAGCTACAATGGAATGGTTTAGATCAAAGCATATTGATGTGTTAGAATGGCCCTGTCAAAGTCTAGACCTAAATCCAATTGAGAATCTGTGGCAAGACTTGAAAATTGCTGTAACAGACGCTTTCCATCCAATCTGACAGAGCTTGAGCTATTGTGCAAAGAAGAATGGGCAAAAATGTCCCTCTCTAGATGTACAAAGCTGGTAGAGACATCCCCAAAAAGACTTGCAGCTGTAATTGCAGTGAAAGGCGGTTCTACAAAGTATTGACTCAGTGGGGCTGAATGCAAATGTACACCACACTTTTCACATATTTATTTGTAAAAAAATTTGAAAACCATTTATTGTTTTCCTTCCACGTCACAGTTATGTGCCACTTTGTGTTGGTCTATCACATAAAAGCCTAACAAAATACATTTACGTTTTTGGTTGTAACGTGACAAAATTTCAAGGGGTATGAATACTTTTTGAATGCACTGTAAATCCACTTTATGTTCACCAAATGCATTTGCAAATCCAGATATTAGCTTGTATAGGTAGCAGTGATACCATCACTGTACTGTGCATAGCCCTGGACTGGGACAAAAATTTGGCCCTGGACTTCATCCAGACCGGCCCACTTTAATTTTGCAAATGCGCACAAAAACAGTATATAAACTATACACAATTGCACAAAAAACATAAGTGAAATCCAATGTAAGTATCATTTTTTTTTTTTAACTCTTTATTTAGAGAAAAAGATGCATTCCAACATTACAGACGCCTTTAGAATGACATGATTTGAATGAATGACTTACATCAGGGTCCCCAGAGAGCCCCCCCTTACATCAGGGTCCCTAGAAAGCCTCCCCCTTACATCAGGGTCCCCAGAGAGCCCCTCCTTACATTAGGGTCCCCAAAGAGCCCCCCTTGCATCAGGGTCCCCAGAGAGCCCCTCCTTACATCAGGTTTTCCAGAGGGCCTCCCCCGTACATCAGGGTCCCCAGAGAGCCCCTCATTATATCAGGGTCCCCAGAGAGCCCCCCTTGCATCAGGGTCCCCAGAGAGCCCCTCCTTACATCAGGTTCTCTAGAGGGCCTCCCCCTTACATCACGGTCCCCAGAGAGCCCCCCCCCTTACATCAGAGTCCCCAGAGAGCCCCCTTACATCAGAGTCCCCAGAGAGCCTCAGTCTTGCATCAGGGTCCCCACAGAGCCCCCCTTTACATCAGGGTCCTCATAAAGCCTCCCCCTTACATCAGAGTCCCCAGAGAGCCTCCCCCTTACATCAGGGTCCCCAGACAGCCTCCCCCTTACATCAGAGTCCCCAGAGAGCCTCCCCCTTACATCGGGGTCCCCAGAGAGCCTTCCCCTTAGATCAGGGTTCCCAGAAAGCCCCCCCACTTGCATAAGGGTCCCCAAACCCCCCCAACTTACATCAGAGTCCCCAGAGAGCCCCTCCTTACCTCAGAGTCCCCAGAGAGCCGCTCCTTACATCAGGGTCACCAGAGGGAGGGCAGACAGTGAAAGATGATGTAATTTCTTGGCTGTCCATGGCTGCACAGTGAGGACGGAACATTGGTGATGCAGGGCGGGCGGTAAGAGATGATGTCATCTCTCTGCTCTCTCACCCGCCTGGCTCTCCCACGCTGCCTGCCCGCACTCCGGCTCTCCTGTGCTGCTCGCTGCATGGCTGCAGAGAGGCCATGGCCTGGTAGTGGGCTGCGGCCCTGTGGTTGGGTACCTCTGGGACTCGGGGCTATGGACCCCAGATTCGGGGCTATAGCCCCAAAAGCCACCCCCTAGTGATGCCACTGGCTGTCACTGAAACCAGCCCACTGAACCATCGGCCCACCGGAAAACTTTTGGTATTCCCGAAGGCCAGTACATGGCTGACATAATCTGTGCAGAGAGCAGAGCTGTGGGTCGGGCCCTACTACAGAAAACGAGGAGGGGGCGGAGATGAGACCAGTCACCCTGCACAAGGAGAGAGAGCAGCATTGAGCGGTCTTTATTATGGGAAGCTCCTGCACAGAGGGAAAGTCTCACACTGGATTCCTGCACAAATCTTAGAGAAATACACAAAGCACACCAAGAATAGTACACATAACAGATGTATTTAGATGATATTTGCTAATCTCAGAGTTCAGCCTTAAATTAGTAGAAAACCTGTTAGAGTCAGTAACAGACTCGAGACTGGGAGGAGGTTCACCTTCCACCAGGACAACGCCCCTTAACATACAAGCAGAGCTACAATGGAATGGTTTAGATCAAAGCATATTGATGTGTTAGAATGGCCCTGTCAAAGTCTAGACCTAAATCCAATTGAGAATCTGTGGCAAGACTTGAAAATTGCTGTAACAGACGCTTTCCATCCAATCTGACAGAGCTTGAGCTATTGTGCAAAGAAGAATGGGCAAAAATGTCCCTCTCTAGATGTACAAAGCTGGTAGAGACATCCCCAAAAAGACTTGCAGCTGTAATTGCAGTGAAAGGCGGTTCTACAAAGTATTGACTCAGTGGGGCTGAATGCAAATGTACACCACACTTTTCACATATTTATTTGTAAAAAAATTTGAAAACCATTTATTGTTTTCCTTCCACGTCACAGTTATGTGCCACTTTGTGTTGGTCTATCACATAAAAGCCTAACAAAATACATTTACGTTTTTGGTTGTAACGTGACAAAATTTCAAGGGGTATGAATACTTTTTTAATGCACTGTAAATCCACTTTATGTTCACCAAATGCATTTGCAAATCCAGATATTAGCTTGTATAGGTAGCAGTGATACCATCACTGTACTGTGCATAGCCCTGGACTGGGACAAAAATTTGGCCCTGGACTTCATCCAGACCGGCCCACTTTAATTTTGCAAATGCGCACAAAAACAGTATATAAACTACGAGACGAGACCAGTCACCCTGCACAAGGAGAGAGAGCAGCATTGAGTGGTCTTTATTATGGGAAGCTCCTGCACAGAGGGAAAGTCTCACACTGGATTCCTGCACAAATCTTAGAGAAATACACAAAGCACACCAAGAATAGTACACATAACAGATGTATTTAGATGATATTTGCTGATCTCAGAGTTCAGCCTGAAATTAGTAGTGTTTCTTATACTTATTATTGGTGTCGTTCTTGTTCCTGGGATTTTAGTAGAATTGAGACAATTAAACATTTGTTTCCATTAGAACATTATGGTTGGCACTTGGTTGGTTGCAGTGGCAGCACAGACAGTCCACTCGCCTGCATTCCCTCCAACAGCAGCAGACTGAGGTGAACTTAGGTCCAGATTGATGTCATTAGGAGGGCTCAGCGGTGATATAGGGAGCAAATAGATTGTGCTGATTAGTTTATAAGGAGGTAAAGATCTTCATTTGGTCCTCAAGAGCCCTTATGTGGAGGAGACACGGAAGCCTTGTGTCATCGCCTGTATCAGCTGCTACATCTTGTCACTGATGAAGGTTGGGGGGGGGGGGCAGCGAATATAATGGTGGTCGGCTCTTTGGATGCAGTGGGGAACATCTGCCAGAGTAGCAATGCTGAACACTGTGCATTGTCTGCGCTTTGTTAATATGCACAGATGTGCAAACAATTTTCCGTACAGAGCAATAACAGGCATGCAGCTGTGCACTAATTAACACACTTCACCAAAACATACACATAAATATATGACTGCCTTATTTTATTAACCCCCTTCCCATCTGCCACATGTATATTAATGAAGGAACACCACCCTTATCAGGTATCATTTTTTTTTTTAGTAATTGTTCCTAAATGTAAATTAAAAAATAGATATTTATTAGTCCGTGGAGTCCAGGGTTGTCCTGTTCCAGCCTAAAATTCTTCCTTGGTGCTCTGGTCTCATGCCACCATCATGGATTGATACCCCGCATATGTGCTGAGAGACGCTGGGTCTGTAGGACCTCACAGAGTGTGGGGATCCCTTTATGCTCCCCGCAGACAGTGGTATCAGAGTTGGTGGGGATCCCCTTTAAGCTCCCTGAAGAGAGTGGTAGCAAAGTTGGCAGGGCCTCCCTTTGCGCTTGGCAGTGAGTGGCAGTGGAGTCTGTGGGGGTCCGCTTTATGGTCCCAGCAAAGAGTGGTAGTGAAGTCTGCATGGGTAACCTTTAGGCTACCCACAGAAAGTGATTACAGAGTTGGTGGGAGCCCCCTTTACACATGCTGCAGAGAGAAGTAGCAGAGTTGG
Source organism: Aquarana catesbeiana (assembly GCF_042186555.1). Taxonomy (NCBI): domain Eukaryota; kingdom Metazoa; phylum Chordata; class Amphibia; order Anura; family Ranidae; genus Aquarana; species Aquarana catesbeiana. Next base: position 33,778,112 of record NC_133336.1, read on the forward strand.
CAGGGGTCACCCTTTACACTTCCCGCAGAGAGTAGTAGAAGACTTGGCGGTGTCCCCCTTTTTTCTCCCCATAGAGAGTGGTTTTCCCGTAGGGGGTGGTAGAAGAGTTGGCGGGGGACCCCTTGGAGCTCACAGCAGGGAGTGGTAGCAGATTGTTGGGGTACCATAATACTCCACACAGTTAGTGGTAGCAGAGTTGGTGGGGTCCCCTTTACGCTCCCAGCAGAGAGTGGTAGTGGAGTCTGCAGGGGGTCCCCTTTACACTCCCTTTATATTGCTACACACAGTGTAGCAATATATCTGGCGGTGTCCCCCTTTTTGCTTCTCATGGAGAGTGGTAGCCTCCAGGGAGTGGTAGAAGATTTACCGGGGGTCCCATTGGGGCTTGCTGCAGGGAGCGGTAGCAGATTGTCGGGGTCCCATAATACTCTACGCAAGTAGTGGTATAAGAGTTGGTGGGGTCCCCTTTATGCTCCCAGCAAAGTGTGGTAGTAGAGTCTGCAAGGGGTCCCCTTTACACTCCCCGCAGAGAGTAGTAGAGTTGGTGGGGGCCCACTTTATGATCCCACAGAGAGTTGTACAGAGTTGGTGGGGCCCCACTTTAAGCTCCCCACAGAGAGGGAAAAAGAGTGTTGGGGTCTCTTTATACTCCTAACAGAGAATGGTAGCAGAGTTGGTGGGGGTTCCCTTTACCTTCCTGGCATAGAATGGTAGCAGTGTTGGTGGAGGTCCCCTTTACCCTCCTGGCAGAGGATGGTAGCAGAGATAGCAGGGGTTCCCTTTACCCTTCCAACAGAGAATGGTAGCAGAGTTAGTAGGGGTCCCCTTTACCCTCCCGACAGAAAATGTTAACAGAGTTAGTGGGCATCCCCTTTACCCTCCTGGCAGAGAATACTAGCAGAGTTAGTGGGGGTCCCCTTTAGCCTCCCGGCAGAGTATGTTAACAGAGTTAGTGGGTGTGACAGACTCACCCGGGATAGAGGCTTTTGGAGGGGACTGAATGTGAGCCTCTTGCCTACAGATTATGGACCCTGGCATTTGGGGTACCCTTGAGGTGTTGTTACTTTGGCTTTGGGTCCTTGTCCCCAGGACACACAGACTCTGGGGACCCTGTATTTGCCATAGTAGCAATAGTGACTGAGTCATACTGTTGGGACTCATACTGTGAGAAGATGCTAATGTCATCAACTCCACTCACCTGTCTGATGTCAGCTATAATGTGTTTAATGTAAATGAGTTTAGTCTGGCTTACCACAGGTTCTAAGGGTATTCAACTCATTGTTGTTTGTTCTAATTAACCCTGTGTTGATGTTTATGGTAATGTGTGTTGAATAGTCAATGAGCTAGGAGACGTAGTCACCTAGGCTGAATAAAGAATTAGATAATTAGCTCATGTTAATTAGGTTACAGTTGTATTGTTAGAGGAGGTTCCAACGGCATATAAAGTCTTGTAATTTTGATTAAAAAAAAAAACAGTTCATGTTAGCATCTAAGCAAGTGTCGCTGTGTTTTGTGCTTGGAAGCATTTGGAATATCTGATATCTGTATCCAGACTACAAGGAAGTGGTATAATGACGGAAGCACTCAAGCGGAGTGTGGGACATTCCGTGACATTGGTGGCAAGCAGCGGGAAGCTTCCGGCAGTCTGGGAAATCTGAACCTCCACCTGGATCCAAGATCAGGATAGCTGACTTCAGTCACCCCAGCGGAGATATGGACCTGACATCAGAGTTCCCGGGGCTGCTGCGGATCATCCTTTCAACATACAAGAGGACTGTGTCTGAGGATGAATATCTGGAGCTCAGGCAGCAGATTCGGGTGGAGCTCTGGATTGGAGCCCTCCAGCTTGCTGGTATAAAACAGGGCAAGTGCTTTCTGACCCAAGAGCAATGGGCCAGTGACCAAAGGGCATTGCGGATGGAATTCCTGGGAGAGCAGCCCCAGGAGCAATGGGTGACTGAGTTGGACAGGCTGGTCCAGCAGGAGATAGAGCTGGACAATCGTTATCAGACTCTGCATTGGCACACAGAGCAGGGATATTTAGGGAAGACAACAGAATGCTCTCCGGAGGGATATGACTTTGGCGGCCCTGGATTGCTGTGGGAGAGCCCTACAGATCGTTTTGTGTTTGGCGATGAAGGGGAACCTACCCTTGAGGACCTGCAAGATTATAGAGAGGCTATGCTCGGTCTTGTAGGGGTTTCAGAGCTTAAACCTGATCTGGACCATTTGCTAAGGAAGGAACAGCATCTGGAAAGGGCATACAGGAAACTGCTAGAACACGTTCAGCAGCATGCCAGAGAATCGGCAGTGGAAAATCTGGAGATTGCCGTCCCCAAACCTGAAGTGCTGACAACAGGGCAGAGCTCTGCAAACCTCTGCCCAGCACTGATAGCATCTTCTGGGTTCAATGGACAGGAGATGGTGAACCTCTATCCCCAGACATCAGTTGCAGAGACAGGGGATTTGATAGACTTTTCTGCTGAGGAAGAACAACCTGATGAGCCTCCAGCAGAAGAGCTGCTATCAGGGCCAAAGTTCACTGTGCTCTGCCCAGCACCAACAGTGGCTTCGGCCTTCTTGAGAGAAGAGGTAGTCGGCCTTTCTCCCACAACACTGACAGGGACATGTGATTTTCTGACAGCAGTATCCATGGAGTTACAACAAACTTCTTCAGCTGAAGATCTGGTAACGGAACAGAGGGTCTAAGACCTCTGTCCCACACTTTTAGCAATACCAGAGACTGGGGATTTAATAGACGTTTCTGTAGAGGAGGAACCACCTAGCAAACCCCCAGCAGAAGTGCTGGCAACCGGACAGAGGCTCAGGGTGAGAAGGTGGCAATCACTTCCCAGCAGCAGATACAGGGGGAGACGGGAGAGGAGGTGTGTGTTGTCCCTCCCCAACAGTTGGCCAGGGTGGAGGAAGCGGACTTTCCTCCCCAGCAAATATCTGTGCACCTGGGAGACAGTACCATAGACATGTCGTCCCAGCAGCCAGATGAGGGAATGGAAAAGGAAAAACCGGCTCACCTCCCCAATGGCAGCTACACAGTTTGGGAGTGGAGAAAGCCAGCCTCCTGCCCCAAAGGTTAGCCAGAGCGGAGGATGCGGAGTCCCCAGCAGAAGTGCTGGCAACAGGGCAGAGTGCTACCAACCTCTGCCCAGCACCGGCAACAACTGTGGAGATCCAGGGAGCCGGGGCAGTCAGCCCCTCTCTCCAGGGACAAGCTGATGTTGTGGAGATGCTACTCCCAGCTGAATCGCTGGCAACAGGGCAGAGCACTGCTGGCCTCTGCCTAGCACCTACAGTTTCTTCTCAGCTTCAGGGAACTGGGACAGTGGGCCCCTCTGCTCAGCAACAGGCCAAGCCATGAAATGGTAAACACCACCCAGATGAAGCGCTGACAGACGCTTCTCCCTCACACCTACTGAGGTCAACTATTCCTTGCAGCCAAGAAAGGAGATCATGCAGACAGACTTTGTGAGTTCACTCTGCCTGACTAACGCATGTCCAGACCAGGTGAAGGTCTGGGACCTAGTTAGTCAACTTTTGATGGGGGAGAAATATGACAGACTCACCCGGGATAGAGGCTTTTGGAGGGGACTGAATGTGAGCCTCTTGCCTACAGATTATGGGCCCTGGCATTTGGGGTACCCTTGAGGTGTTGTTACTTTGGCTTCGGGTCCTTGTCCCCCAGGACACACAGACTCTGGGGACCCTGTATTTGCCATAGTAGCAATAGTGACTGAGTCATACTGTTGGGACTCATACTGTGAGAAGATGCTAATGTCATCAACTCCACTCACCTGTCTGATGTCAGCTATAATGTGTTTAATGTAAATGAGTTTAGTCTGGCTTACCACAGGTTCTAAGGGTATTCAACTCATTGTTGTTTGTTTTAATTAACCCTGTGTTGATGTTTATGGTAATGTGTGTTGAATAGTCAATGAGCTAGGAGACGTAGTCACCTAGGCTGTATAAAGAATTAGATAATTAGCTCATGTTAATTAGGTTACAGTTGTATTGTTAGAGGAGGTTCCAACGGCATATAAAGTCTTGTAATTTTGATGAAAAAAAAAACAGTTCATGTTAGCATCTAAGCAAGTGTCACCTTGTTTTGTGCTTGGAAGCATTTGGAATATCTGATATCTGTATCCAAACTACAAGGAAGTGGTATACTGACGGAAGCACTCAAGCGGAGTGTGGGACGTTCTGTGACAGTGGGGGTCCCCTTTACCCTACCAGCAGAGAGTGGTAGCAGAGTTAGTGGGGGTCCCCGTTACGCTCCTGGCAGAGAATGGTAGCAGATTTAATGGGGGTCCCCTTTACCCTCCCAACAGATAATGCTAGCAGGGTTAGTGGGAGTCCCCTTTTCCCACCCCGCAGAGAATGGTAGCAGAGTTAGCTGGGGTCTCCTTTACCCTCTGGGCAGAGAATGGTGACAGAGTTGGTGGGGGTCCCCTTTACCCTTCCGGCAAAGAATGGTAGCAGAGTTGGTGGGGGTCCCTTTACCCTCCGGGCAGAGAATGGTAGCAGAGTTGGTGGGGGTCCCCTTTACCCTTCTGGCAGAGAATGGTAGCAGAGTTGGTGGGGGTCCCCTTTACTTTTCCGGCAGAAAATGGTAGCAGAGCTGGTGGGGGTCCCCTTTTCCCTTCCGGCAGAGAATAGTAACAGAGTTGGCGGAGTCCCCTTTATGCTTCGAGCAGAGAGTGGTGGTGGAGTTTATGGGGGCCCCCTTTACTCTCCCATCAATGAATGGTAGCAGAGTCTGCACTCACTCCGCCATCCTCTCTGTAATTGGCGGCCGTGTTATTCCAAGCTGCCGGCCTGTGAAAACTTTGTGTAAGAGGAGAAGATGAAAATAAACCTGCGGCTGGCGGGTTATGTTTGTCAGGCGCTAACCTGGAGGCTTGTGGGGCGATTATAGAAAACCAGAAATGTCTGACACTTTCCAGCCTCCTGCTTGAAGGAATGTGTGGAAAAAAAATAGACGGAGAATCTATTTTAATCCACTGGGTTGTACAGCGCCACCTCACTGCCAGCTCCATAGGCTGAACCATTGCATTTGTGGAACCCACCATGTGTCCAGGAATAGAAACATGAAAGGTGTGCAGACCCAGGAAGTCACCAATAGAGTCCCCGATAGACAGAAGAACCTGTCAGGGGGTTTATTCTCCAGCATCCACCAATAAGTGAAATCTTGTTTTTGAGGTGGACTGATCCTTTAAGTATCACATGTGCTGATGCAGTCATTAATGAATAACGGGGGATCGCGGCCTCTGTCAGGACCGTAGGTGATTTGTATCATGTGGAATAAGTAGACCCAGATGTCTCTGACCACGGCACAGGCTTTCATCTCGCATGTTGTGTGTTCAGCCCTAAATATATCGTCACTTTCAGACAGAGCGGAGGAGGGTCAGCCAAAATCTGCGCTGCTCTACGCCCACTGACATCATAGCGATCTGGATTATAGTGATAGTGATAATGCGATGTATAAACACATATGGAGTGCGTTATATATAGACGCATCGCACCGCCCTCATTATTAACCCTCTCACAGGGAACATCCATGGCCATGGCAGGCAAGGTTTACTAAATTACCCTTTCACTGCCAGAGCCATTTTTGTGTTTTTTTATTTTGCACACGTGTTTGAAAAGTAGTTTTAGGCCTGAAGATTACGTCAAACCCCCGAAACGTTACATAGTGTCTGAAAGCAGACACCATGAGCAATAAGGCAGCCCATAAATGAGTCAGTTACTGACCTGATTCCCTCATCCACACCTTTGCGGTGAATTGGGCAGTGGCGTCACTAGGGCTGGTGTCACCTGGTGCGGTAAAACATGGTGTCACCCCCCTCGTCCATTGTAAAACACGGTGTCCCTCCCCGCTGTAAAACTTGGTGTCACCCCCCTTGTCCATGGTAAAACATGGTGCCCCCCCTTCTTACTTGATGGCGTCACCCCTCTGGCGGGTGTCACCTGCAGTCCACACCCCCCTGCTGGACCAGACGAATTTTGATCCATATATGGCCAGCTATAGCCAATTTTCAACATATAACGTCCTCCCAAAATGTGCCTCACGCACGGCCACGGGGCTGCGCAGCCTGTCAGCAGCTGTTTCCACTGGACACAGCCAATGACTGATCACTATACTGGCCCGCTGCCAGTACCATGTGATCGCTGTAACCAATCACAGCAGATCACCTGACAATTGTAAAGAATGGGTGGCTTCCTTTTATGCCACCCATTGTATACAACTGTGTTGCTAGCTGTGATTGGTCACAATGATAACATGGTATAGACAGGGCCAATCACACCCCATGTGTACCATGTGATTAGCTTTGGCCAATCACAGCTAATCACAACAAAAGACACTGAATGAATCAGTTTCATTCAGTAGAAAAATTCACTGGTATCAGGAATCATAATGCGTGAAAAAAAAAATCCTGATCACTTCCCCAGAGTAGTACAGTATTACTATGGTAACACTGTATTGCTCTGGTCAGTGAGTTAAAAAAAAAACTTAAAACAAAAGAAAAGAGAAATAATAAAAAAAAAAAAAACATTGAAAAAATAAAATGTTTACATTCTATCACCAGTCAGAGTCTCTGCTCACCACCACACCAGTTATATGATGAGGCTGTACTGCACTGGTGACTTCAAAGATCTCGCCATGCCTCTTACTAAATACCTTGTACTGTCTACTTTCCAAAAAGGCATCATTTAGGGGTATTTGTACTGTCCTGATGTCAGTCACCCAGGCACATTTTTTACATTGCTTTTCTCCTACCGAGAGAAAGCTGGGCATGCGCCCCGTGTGTGCATGAGATCTAAAAATTGCATACCTCTGAAAAACAGGAACAAACTTTGGTTCTCCAAATTTTCCATAGGTGACACTGTAAAAGCACTTACAGGTCATCAGCTTAGAGTGAACGGTGATTATTTGGACTAGAATTATTGCTCTCACTCCGGCTTGCATGACGATATGTAACATATGTAATGCAATTAACGTTTTCACATGTAGGCGCTCCAACATGTGTTTACTTTCGTGTGCATGTATGTAGGGGGGAGAGTAAGTGATTTGGGTGTAACTTTATTTTTTAACTTTTTTTTTTTTCACCAAACTTTATTTTTATCACTTAGGGGACCAATTGTCCCCAAAACGTATCAGGGGTGAGTGGAAGCGATTGGACGGCAGTGCAGTCACTCAGTCACTTCCTTCTAATAGCTGACAGTCAGCCTGGCAGATTTACACACTTGTCTGCAGCAGCAGGTTGTTTTTGGCAAACAAACCACCCCCCACACCCATTCTTTAGCTCGGTCGGTCAATACCCAGCCACCCCCCCCCCCCCCCCCCCCATCGCTCAGTCGATCGGCAAACAAATCCCCCCCCCTTCGCTCGTCCTTCCACCTATCAGCCCCGCACTTACCCCATCCAGGTTGCTGGCAGCTTAGGCGGCTTCCCCCTGCATCTCCTCCTCAGCGCCTCCCCCCTGCTCCCGGCCAAAACTGACTCTTTCTGATTGTTTGGGAGGAGAAGCAGGAAGACAATAGCGAATTTTAATTTGCTATTGTCACACAACTGGGTGGGCTTAGGGCGCAGTGCAGCCCACCCTTTTTTTTTTTAAAGCCAATTAGAGCCTCAGGCTGTAATCGAGTGCTTCTAAAAAAAAAAAAAAAAAAAAAAAAAAAAAAGAAAAACCCCATTGAAATTCATCCCTCCGGTGCCGTGCATTTAGATTAGGGGCTGGGCGCATTGATTAGGGGGGCTGCACCCCTGCGCCCCTAATGGAGCGGCCGCCACTAGTCAGCCTTAAAAAACAGAGATGGAGGTATTACCATTACATACCTCCCAACTTTCTGAGATGAGAACGCGGGACACCTATTAGCAAAAGTATGTAGGTATAGGACACACCCCCTGCCACGTCCCCCTTTTAAAGGTGGATAGTATACAAAAAATGAGTGGTTAAACACACAAGTGCTTTTTTTCCCATTACTATTCCTTTATATTGGCTTTTGGGATTTACAAATGCTGCAATTTATAAATTGGATGAAAGGTTTAGCACTGGGAAACACTTTTTGACAGATAAGCAGTGCATTTTATATACAACTATATAGATCAGACCAAAAATGAGGGACTAATGAGGAGGAAAGAGGGACAGAGGGACTTTGTTCTGAATGAGGGGCAGTCCCTCGAAATCAGTGACAGTTGGAAGCTATACTGTAAGGCTCTGCATCCTATAGCTAGGTGGGGCTACTGACTATATTGACCATATCGCTAGTTCTTTCATATCTGCTACATTGCCCTGAACAGACTCTGCTAGGCAAATAGCAGCCTTAGCGTTACTCCTAAAGAGTATCTAAACCCAAGAACAAAAATGTAAAATGTTCAGGCTTTCAGTTCCGTAGATGTGATGGCTGCCTTTGTTTTCTTTATTTTCACCTAGTAATCCTGCTAGTAATACGCTTCCCATCCTAGGGTGTCACCACTCACTGACTGTACCTATGGAGGTGAGCAGGGTGGGATGGAAGGTGTTCTGCACACCTCACAGATAGCTGAGAACAATGTAACTAATAAGGGCGCAGTGCAGGAAGCTGTCAGCTAAATGTGGAAAGACAAATGTTGAAGTGTCAGACCCTCACAAAGATTGTTTGTTACAGAGAAATGAGGAGCCTGATGAATCTGAAATGTATAGAAGCTCGGGCATTCCAGAACCTTCCGCTTCTCAACTACTTGTGAGTATCAGTGGGTGTAATGCTTCAGCTTACCAAAAGTCATGCAGACCCAAGAACTCAGGATGGTGGGAATCCCGTATAATAGGTACAGAAAGTGTACAGACCCAGGAACTCAGCTCAGGGATGGCGGGAACCACTTCATAATGGGCACAACAGGTGTACAGACCCAAGAAATCTGCCCAGGGACAGTGGTAACTCCTTCATAATGAGCACAGCAGGTGTACAGACCCAGGAACTCAGCCCAGGGACAGTGGGAACCCCTTCATAATGAGCACAGCAGGTGTACAGACCCAGGAACTCAGCACAGGGATGGTGGTCACCCCTTATAATGGGCACAGCAGGTGTACAGACCCAGGAACTAAGCCCGGGGATGGTGGGAACCACTTATAAAGGGCACGGCAGGTGAGCAGACCCAGGATCAAGGGGGCCCCCAGATCCCACCCCCCTATGTGAATCAGTATGGGGTACTCTACCCATTCACAAAAAAAGTGTAAAAAGTGAATAATGACATAATGCATTATTTGACAAGTCCTTTATTTAAAAAATAAAAAACAATGTCCCCCAATATAAATCCATCCTCAATCAGTTTTTTTTTGTCTGGGTCCAGCAGTACGCAGGCATTGTGATTGACCTTGGATCTACATCGGGGGACATTGTTTTTTATTTTTTAATAAAGGACTTGTCAAAAACTTGTGTTGTGTCTTCAAGTTTCTGATATGTTCCTCGCCTGCAGACCGCCCAGGATTGTGGGGAAAAGGCCCTTGTCTCCATCAACATGGGCACAAGGTGCTTTGGGGTTGGGGGGAAGAGCCCACTCATTCCCCCCCTTTTCCTGGCCTGCCGGGCTGCATGCTCAGATAAGAGTCTGGTATGGATTCTGGAGGAGATCCCATGCCATTTAAAAAAAAAAAAATTGGTGTGGGGTTTCACAAAGGTCCTGGTATGCATGGGGGGGGGTTGCACGCTGTTTTTTTCCTGAATTTCCTATTGCCGGCATTCTTTTGTTTACATTTCAGCTCTGGCAGCTGATGAGTCACTGGTTGTTAAGGACGCGGCGGCCGGCTTCCTTAACAACCAGCTATTCTTCACACAGAATTCTAATTGGTTGATCATTTTTCAACTGATCAGAATTTGAATTGTTCTGAAAATTTGGAATTCGTTAGAGAACAAATAAACAAAACAAATTTAAACTAATTTCAACGAAATTTGTTACGATTTCATTCGGAGATTTGAGTACATCCAAATCTCTGAATAACCAAACATTTGTCAGAATTTACATTTGGAGCAAAACTAATTGGACATGTCTAATGGTGATGAAACTGTGAGGGGGTACTTTCCTTTGCCCCCTATTCTCTCTTTCTCAAATCTAAATTTACTTAGAATAAACTATTTTAGTAGGACCAAATACATTTTAAGATTGCAAAGGTGTCCTCCCAATCTACCCCAATCTCTCTCCCCCATCCACCTTCCTCACCCACCTCTCTTTCTCCTCTCTACCTCTCCCTAGATGTTTGAAAGGTAGTAATAGCAGACCTCAGGGAGGCTGGAGGTTGGGTCTTTCCATTGTCTGTAATGTCATTTAACCTTTTTTCTTTCTTATTTCAGAGTCATTTTAAATACCGGACTCTCCGACTTCCCAGATTTTTCCAGAATTCAGTCCTTGGCCATCACCCTGTTTGTGTTAGTAAAACCGGCCTTTTATTTTCTATGTATACATAAAAATAGTCTGATGGAAGAGGCACTAATGTCTTTTTTTTTTAAGCAACATAGATTTATTAGTCAAACTTTCAACAAAGTAGTGCTTGGCTTAAAGGCTTGAGAAAGATGGAAAGGTGGGCAATGCCTTGCCGAAACGTTGAACAATAAATCTTTCTATGTCGCTTCAGTACAAGCCTCTTCCACCAGTTCTATCTGTTCATCTTCAGTGCACCCGGCAGTCTTTGCTTTTATCTGAGTGCGGTACCTACAATTGGATGTACTGTATAAATTATATAATAATACACCAACTCCGATGCAGTAGAAAAGGCTTAGGTCCTTTGCTGAGTTTTTACTATTGTCTGTATTCCTGCTGGGGAGATTTCCCCTCACTTCCTGTATGAATTGCCGTGGCCACAATGACGTCACTCCCGCACATGTGCACAGGAGCCCCGAAGGTACGGCAAAGGTAAGCTGCACACTGAAGAATCCATCTTTATTCAATCATAAAAGCAACACCTACAGCAGCAAAAGGCTGTGGGGCCAAGTAAAGTTTGCGTGTTTCACGCTACATCAACGCTTAATCATGATTAAGCGCTGATGTAGCACGAAACGCTTAAAATTTCCTTATACCCCACAGTGGTTTGCTGTTTATCTTTTATGATCGAATAAAGATGGATTCTTCAGTGTGCAGCTGTCTGGACTCTTGTTAATACACATGCCCTTTTTTGGGGTATCACTGGATAGGTATTTAGACTTGAATGACTTTGTTGATATATTAGAAACAGTCTGTTAAAGTGGAAGTAAATATCACTTTTAAACTGAAAGTCGCACAACTTTGGCAAGACTTTGACGCGACTTGAAGCAATGCCTGTGTAATCTTGAGGTCTATGGACCTCAAGTCGCATCAAAGTTGGACCAAAGTAGTGCAGGGACTACTTTTAAGTCGCTGTGACTTGAAGTCACACAGATATGAACGGTACTCATAGTGCGACTGCATTCCCAAGTCACAGGACAAGTCACACAAGTGTGAATGGGGCCTTAGCCTACAGTATAATAAGGTTTGGCTGTAGGTACAGTGACTATCTCCTAAACTTGCTTAAACTGTTTAGGAGATATTCACAAGGGATGCAGCCTGTGCCCTCACTGGTGCATGCTTTCTGAAGAGACGGCATATGTCGCAGTCAAGCTATACAGACGTATGCAAAAGTTTAGGAACCCCTGACAATTTCCATGATTGTCGTTTATAAATATTTGGGTGTTTGGATCAGCAATTTAATTTTGATCTATCAAATAACTGAAGGACACAGTAATATTTCAGTAGTGAAATGAGGTTTATTGGATTAACAGAAAATGTGCAATATGCATCAAAACGAAATTAGACATGTGCATAAATTTGGGCACCCCAACAGAAAAATCACATCAATATTTAGTAGAGCCTCCTTTAGCAGAAATAACAGCCTCTAGACGCTTTCTATAGCTTGTAATGAGTGTCTGGATTCTGGATGAATGTATTTTGGACCATTCCTCCTTACAAAACATCTCCAGTTCAGTTAGGTTTGTTGGTTGCCGAGCATGGACAGCCCGCTTCAAATCACCCCACAGATGTTCAATGATATTCAGGTCTGGGGACTGGGATGGCCATTCCAGAACATTGTACTTGTTCCTCAGCATAAATGCCCGAGTAGATTTTGAGCAGTGTTTTGGGTCATTGTCTTGTTGAAATTTCCACCCCCGGCGTAACTTCAACTTTGTGACTGATTCCTCAACATTATTCTCAAGACTCTGCTGATATTGAGTGGAATCCATTCGACCCTCAACTTTAACCAGATTCCTAGTACCGGCACTGGCCACACAGCCTCAAAGCATGATGGAACCTCCACCAAATTTTACTGTGGGTAGCAAGTGTTTTTCTTGGAATGCTATGCCGCCATGCATAACGCCCCTTGTTATGACCAAATAACTCAATCTTTGTTTCATCAGTCCACAGCACCTTATTCCAAAATGAAGTTGGCTTGTCCAAATGTGCGTTTGCATACCTCAAGTGACTCCGTTTGTGGCGTGTGTGCAGAAAAGGCCTCTTTCGCATCACTCTCCCATACAGCTTCTCCCTGTGTAAAGTGCGCTGAATTGTTGAAGGATGCACAGTGACACCATCTGCAGCAAGTTGATGTTGTAGGCCTTTGGAGGTGGTCCGCGGGCTGTTTTTGACCATTCTCATCATCCTCCGCCTTTGCCTCTCCAATATTTTATGTGGCCTGCCACTTCTGGCCTTATCAAGAACTGTGCTTGTGGTCTTCCATTTCCTCGCTATGTTCTTCGCAGTGGACACTGACAGCTTATATCTCTGCGATAACTTTTTGTAGCCTTCCCCTAAACCATAATTTAGAACAATCTTTGTTTTCAGGTCATTTGAGAGTTGTTTTGAGCCCCCCATGTTGCCACTCTTCAGAGGAGAGTCAAAGAAAACAACAACTTGCAATTGGCCACCTTAAATACCTTTTCTCATGATTGGATGCACCTGTCTAAGTTCAAGGCTTAATGAGCTCACCAAACCAATTGTGTGTTCTAATTAATCAGTGCTAAGTAGTTACAGGTATTCAAATCAACAAAATGACAAGGGTGCCCAAATTTATGCACCTGTCTAATATGGTTTTGATGCATAGTGCGCATTTTCTGTTAATCCAATAAACCTCATTTCACTACTGAAATATTACTGTTTCCTTCAGTTATTTGATAGATCAAAATGAAATTGCTGATCCAAACACCCAAATATTTATAAATGACAATCATGGAAATTGTCAGGGGTTCCTAAACTTTTGCATACGCCTGTAAGTGGCTAATCGCCGTCATTACTAGTAAAAATAAATAAATAAATAAATAAATAAAAATTCCATAAAAATATCCCATAGTTTGTAGACGCTATAACTTTTGAGCAAACTAATCAACGCTTATTGGGATTTTTTTTTACCAAAAACATGTAGCAGAATACATATTGGCTCAAATTGATGAAGAAAATTGAAAATTTCCTATCAAATACTTATCGTAATTTTCCTTTCCTGATGGACAGCCTATGTAGGGGTTTACCCCACCTCCTCTCCAATGCTATAGGACCCCATTATCATAAATTTGAGCTCACGGCCAGAGACTGTGTTCCATAACTAGCCAACTCTTGATCCATGGGTGGGAACTCCGTCTGCCATCGAGTCCATCAGGAAAGGAAAATTACGGTAAGTATCTGATAGGAAATTTTCCGTTTTCCTGACAGACTCCATGGCAGCCTACGCGTGGGAAATAACTAGCTAAGAAACCACACAGGTAGGATTGCTGAACAAAGGAAGGTTTTCATTTGCCCCGTCAACTGACAGGATTCTTAAACCAAAATTCACAGAAGATAAGGATGCAGGTTCTACAAAATAATGCACCGTGAAAGTGTTGATAGAAGGCCATGAGGCCGCCCTGCAGATAACATCTGGAGCCACATGTTGGGCCACCAACCAGGAAGCTGAGATGCCTCTAATCGAGTGTGCTTTCACCACCTCCGGAGGAGCCAAGCCCTTCTCTGTATAGGCCTGCTGGATGGTCGAACGATCCAAGATGCGATTGTTCTAGATGTAGCACATTTTTCCAGGAAAAAAGGATAAAGAGGTGATCTGACCGTCTAAAAGAGGCCATAGCTTGAAGGTACTCCTTTAGTGTTTCACCCACATCTAGGGGATGAGCCTCAGTGGCTTCTGGTGCCTTGAAGATAGGAGGAACGATCTCTTGCTTTTCGTGGAACACCGATGTGACTTTGGGATTCGAGTCAAGTATGGTTATGAGTACTACCCAGTCTGGAAAGAAGGTTAGAAACGGTTCTTTTGCATCGAAGGCCCCGATCTCCGAAACTCTTTTGGTGGATGTGATGGCCGCAAGAAAGGCCGACTTGACAGAGAGATCCTTTATTGATGTCGGGCTGACTCCATTGGCTCCGAGCCCCGAGAGCAAGTTGAGGACAAGGGGAAGATCCCATTTGGGAAACCTTGTTTTCCCTGGGGCCTAAGTCTTGCTGCCCCCCTGAAGAACTGCTGGATGAGAGGGTGACTGGCCCACGAAACTCCAGAGAAGGCCGATAGGGCCAACTCTTGGACTCTAAGGGAGCCGACTAACAGAGACAGATCCAGGCCTGATTGTAGAAATTCCAGGATTTCTTGCACCCCCGAGACTCTGAATGATCTTTCTGTGGAGGATGTGAACTCCACAAGCTTGGCCCATATTCTTCCATAGACCTTGTTCATGCTGGCTCTTCTCAAACTCATGAGGGTGGAGATGACCCCTCATGCACAGCCGAGAGTTTCGAGCCTCTCCCTCTCGAGAACCAGACCATCAGCTGTAGACGTTCTGGGCACGGATGCAGAACTGCCCCTGGGACAGAAGGTCTGGTCTGAGTGAAAGGAGCATCAGGTCCCAAAAGTTGAGCTGTGTCAGCAGGGGAACCTGTTCGGCCAGTATGGTGCTATTGCCACTATCTCGATGGCTTCTGCACAGAGTCTCTGCAAGAACATGATGAGGACTGGAATTGGAGGAAAGGCATACACTCTGCTGAAGGTCCACTGCTTCGTTAGGGCATCTACCCTGAGGGCCTGGCCGCAGCGGCCCCAAGTGTAGTACTTTCCGAGTTTGAAGACGCAGGGGGATGCGAACAGGTCGACTTTGGGATCGACTCCCAAGGACAGCACCCACCTGAATGTCTCCACATGGAGGGACCATTCGTTGTTGTCCAGCTGGATGCAGGACAGTAAACCTGCCTGGGTGTTCTGGGCTCTGGGAACATAGACTGCCAAGATGTTGGCCAGGTTCTTCTGGGCCCACATCATGATCGGCTCCACTTCCTGAAGTAGGGGAAGACTGTGAGTCCCACCAGCATGGACTCTCCCTTTATCAGATGGCGGAAGGCCCGAAGGGAACAAAATGCTGCCCATAGTTCCAGGATATTTGACACTGGAGTGTGAAGATGGGTATCCCATCTTCCCTGGGCGATCTGTCACCTACAGTGGGCCCCCCATCCTGTGTTGCTGGCATCGGTCGTAATCATGACCCAGGAAATGGGGGTGATGGAGTGGCATCTGAGCAGGTTCCCGTGTTGCAGCCACCAGAAAAGGGCTATCCTCATGCCTGAGGTTATAAAAAAAAAAAGTGCTGATCTCTTCTGCCTGGGTCCCACTGCTGGACAAACCCTTTCTGGAAGGGGCGCAGCTGCCAAAGTGACCATTTGACCATGGGGCCATAGAGACCATTGTGCCTATGATTCTGAGGCATTGTGAAGCTTTCAGGTATGAGGAAGCTAGGGTCAGGCGAATTCTGTCCCGTACTACCGGGATATTCTCCAGAGGCAGAGAAATAGTGTTCTGGACAGTGTTGAACTGGGCCCTTAGGTAGACTAGGCGCTGTGTTGGTTCTAGATTCATTTTTTCTAGGTTCAGTAACAAGCCAAACTCCAGAAGAGTCGAAATGACTTGCGCCCTGTGAAGTAACAGCTGCTCTCTGTCTTGTGACAGCAGAAGAAGATCGTCAATATACTGATGTAGGCATACGCCTCTCGTCCTGATGAGGGCTACCATGGTCAGAAGAACTTTCGAAAACACCCAAGGTGAGGTTGAGAGTCCGAAAGGGGGGCAGGTGAATTGAAGATGTTCTTGCTCAACCATGAACTGGAGGTATTTGCAGAACTCTTCTGCAACGGGTACATTAAAGTATGCATCTTTTAAGTCTATGGAGACTAGCCAGTCGCCCAGCTGAGTGGCTTGTTGGATTGTAGACAGGGTCTCCATTTTAAACCTTTCATTCTTGACAAACTTGTTCAGATACGTGATATCTGTCACTGGGCGCCATGAGCCGTTCGTTTTCAGAACCAGAGGTGAAATTCTTCTCCTTTGGGGATAGGCACTGCAGCACCCTGAGCCACAAGCGAATGCACATAGGTCAGCAGCACCTGCTTCTTTTCCTATGAGCGAGGTAATAGCGTGGGGACGGCTCTGAGAAGAGGCGTGTGACGGGAGGGCCCGTGGAACTCAGAATACATCTTATGTCTAAGTCACCCTGTGCCATCCTGGCACAGGGTGAGTGAGAAAATATATCTTGGACTACTTAAAATGGGACAGTAATATTTGTCCACAATATCTCCCAGGATGTATGTAGAGACTATTATTGGTTTGGTTGATTCTGAACTCAACCTGTTAATTGAGTGAGCTGATCACATTAGCCTCCAGGACTGGCTAGGAGACGAACTGTTGATGAATAGGCTGAGGAGGGGGGGGGAGATTGTTGTTTGTATTGTTAATTGTAATTAGCTCATGTTAATTATGTTAATTAGGTTACAGTTGTATTGTTAGAGGAGGTTCCAACGGCATATAAAGTCTTGTCATTTTGATTCTAAATAAAACAGTTCATGTTAGCAACAAGCAAGTGTCGCCTTGTTTTGTGCTCAGAGAGGTTGGAATATCTGATATCTGTATACAGACTGGGAAGAAGTGGTATATGACGGAAGCACTCAAGCGGAGTGTGGGACGTTCCATGACAAGGCGTACTTGTGAAGGACCATGTGTGTCCCAAACGACTGTCTTGATGGTCCAGTAATCCGAGATTGGGGCCGCCCAGACACGTTGGAATTGGAGCAGGCATGCCCCCACCTGACATGCCTGATCGGGCCCGATCTCAGAAAGACTTGGAGGACTCAAGTCCACCAGAAGTTGAATTCTTGGCAGATCTCTGGAAGGATGTCTGTCCCCTCTTTCAGTTTTTCCTGAAGTCCCAAACTGCTCTATAGAAACGCACATCCCTTGCCTATTCTGTGCTCTGTCTTCTTGACTGGGGCCTCTTCTGGCCAAAGAGGCATTTGTCCTGGGGTAGGAACCTAGACTTCCCGCCAGTGGCCCAGGCTATGGCACTATCCAGCTTGTTGCCAAATAGTGAGGACCCCTTGAAGGGGATCCTACGCCAAGCTTTTTTGGAGGCTGGATCAGCGAGCCATGGATGCAGCCATAATGCTTGCTTGGCCATAACGGAAGAGAGCATAGTCCAGGCCAGCAGGCAGATAATGTCATCAGAGGCCTCCCCCTGGAAGACCAACGACAGTTTCAGATCCTGAACGGCTGACCCTCTGGTCACCTCTTCTGAGACGCTCCTGAGTACTGTATCAACGTTTTCCGTCCAAACTTCCATTGCCTTGGACATGGCTGCCAGGGCCAAGGCAGGTTTGCAGGCCATTCCCGCCATCACGTAGATCCTCTTTAGGTCTCCATCGATCCTTCTCTTGAGACCATCCATGAAGGACACGTTGTCTTCTAAGGGAAGAGTGACATGCTTTTCCATTCTCATAACTGCTGTGTCAACTAGAGGAGCGGTGTCCAGGTTTTTTACTTCATCATTTTTAAAGGGATCGAGCCTCATGGTTTTGCTCGACAGGGAGGTTCTCTTGTCAACCTTGCCCCATTCCTCTACGATGATATCCTTCAGTTTAGCCAGGAGCGGGTAGTTGGAGCTTTCCTTCCCCAAGTGTTTAAAGAATTTCTTTTATTTCACTGGAGGTGTCACTTGTTCTTCCCACTTCAAGCCCTTCTTGATTGCCTTAATTAAGGGTGACACTAGGGCGAAATCAAAGCCCCCCCGAGGAATTTATCTCCCTCTACCTCGCAATCCGAGGATCCTGCAGATGCATAGCTTGGCTGGGATGGATCCAGGTCCTCTTGAGCATCCCAAACAGGAGAGCCTGATATATTGGTGGTCTGGCTCAGCGTGCAGGTCGTATCTCATTCCTTTAGGGATTGTTGCACCACTTGTTCAACTAGAGACTCCGTTTGCTGGTTGCTCGTCTCTCTTTCCCCAACCGCCCGGGCATAATATGGTTTGCATAGCGACTTGCCCTCTGGGACCCAGCAGGCTCTTTGATCAGAGCGGTGTCTGCAGAACGACAGACAAAAGGGAGAAGAGAGAGTGGTGCTGTTAACACAGATGCGCTCTAAGTGGACCTCAGGTGCGCCCTGCCCACCAGATGCCCCCCCTACACATACCTTATGTGTGAGGGCTGGCCGCAGGGAGGCGGTGACTTGTCAATAATAAGTAGGAGGGGAGGAAGGCTGTACAGTCCCCCTGAACTGCAGGCTATAAGGGACGTGATTAAGAGAGAGAGAGGGGAAAAAAAGCACTTCCCCTTTAAGAGCCCCCCGGTACTATTGCCTGTGGGACAGGGGGTTACCTTTTGGAGGAACACACAGGGCCAGGGGCAGCTGCCGCACACTGCCCGCAGGACTTCCCAAGGAGGCAGGGGCTGACAGCTGTTTAAATCTCCTGCCCTAGTGACGTCAGCGCCGCCCCTCCATCGCGCATGCGCCGACCCCGCCAAACAATGGGCACCGGCCCGGCTGCCGGGTCCACAACGGACAGCACATATGCAGTACCAAGCCTCGATATAGTCCAAGGCTTCGGGCATGCGCGGGGGCACCCACGGCCGGCACTCAAAAGCACCACAGCAGTCTGGAACGCAAGAGCGCTCCAGCCACCATGAGAGGCCAAGAACTAGAGCCAGGGATACGGAAATAACAAATAAACAAAAACTACCACCATGGAGGCTCATCATCCTGAGGTGCTCCATCTTCCAGACCTTGCCAGCCTGCTGCACTGGGAGGACATCCATCATGGGCATATACAGGCCTCCCATTATCTCAGGGATTTACCACCTGAAGCGCCACTTGCCCACTCATGGCTGGGCCCTGGGCTTCTGCATCGCATTTATCCACCATGCCCAAATCCAGCCCGCTTGTGCCTGACGTCAGTCCACCGCTGTGCAGGTAAGCACATAGGGTCCATAGAGGAGGACAAAAAAGGAACGAAGTCTCTGGCCATGAGCTCAAATTTATGGGAATGGGGTCCCTTAGCATTGGAGAGGAGGTGGGGTATACCCACATGAAGGCTGCCATGGGGTCTGGCAGGAAATTTGATTTTTTACATTTTTTTATTGGGTTTTATAGCAGAAAGTAAAAAATCTTGTTGTTTTTTTTTTTTCAGCATTGTCGGTTTTTTTTTTGTATTTAAAAAAATAAAAACCGCAAAGGTGATCAAATTCCACCAAAAGAAAGCTCTATTTGTAGGAAAAAAGGACATAAATTTTATTTGGGTACAGCTTTGTAGAACATGCAATTGTCAGTTAAAGTAACACAGTGCCATATCGCAAAAAATGGCCTGGTCATGAAGGAGCTGAAGTGGTTAAAGTAATCATGTTAATCTTAAAATCCATTAGACTATTTCCAAACAAAATGAAAATAATTGGATTGACTGTTTTTGTACCGCCATACTTGCCTCAAACTTCAAGCATTTAGCTAACATCAATAGTGTAGACCAGCCTTTTTACCCAAGAGGAAACCCCAAAATAAATTTCTGGTTTTGGGGAACACCTGCTAAAAGGTTCAGGGCTCATTTGGAGAAATTTTCCTTACTTTGGTGGTCAGAATACCAACTTTATAGACAGGTAAAAAGATAGTTAGTGTCATGTTGCTGGCTTTGCCAGGTGTTGTTGGCCCCAAAACCATCAAAAAAGAAGGTTAATCAGCCACAAGTCAAGGAAACCCTACCAACCTCTGGAGCAATGCTGGCTAAGAATGGAGGAATCCTGGCTGGGAATGTAGACACTATATATGCCTATATGTTGTCTGTATACATTATGTTTCACAATAATGTACATTGTAATACTATAACACTGACGTACATTGTAATACTTTATTTCCTTGTACTAAATTACTCTAATAATTCAGTCAAATGACTTCTCTAGATATGAATTCTGTCCAGTATGTGGTTGAACTGATCTCTTAATTCTTTATAGCGAGATTGCAGATAATCCCAATATGGCATCCGTTCCAGCCAACGCGTTCCAGGGACTGGGCAATGGTTTCCTGACCTTGTAAGTACCAAGCGCTGCTGAATCACCAAGAGGTTTACAGGTGTAGGTGGCAGGAGGTTTCCGCCTGCAGGGAAAATCTGTAGGATACTTGATTTTGAGATCTGCCCCCACCCTGAAGCCAGTGGGTCACTCCACACTTTAATGAGCTTCTGGACAGGGAATTACTAAATAGACGGTGAGATGACCCACCTTCAGCCATGGCATCTCCATGGCCATGAAGCATCAAGCTGGTCACAGGTGTTACATGTCATAAGTATGCAGAAAGAGGGTTGGCAATGAGTAGAAAGTAAATGGGAAAGCCAGGGGAGGGTTGTAAACCATATATTGGTGGTTGTTAGGAAGAATGCTACTTACATCTGTGGTCAGTGGGAAGAATACTCCTTACATTGGTGGGCATTGGAAAGAATCCTCTTACATTTGTGGTCAGTGGGAAGAATTCTCCTTACATTGATGGGCATTGGGAATAATCCCCTTACATTTGTGGTCAGTGGGAA
Source organism: Aquarana catesbeiana (assembly GCF_042186555.1). Classification (NCBI taxonomy): domain Eukaryota; kingdom Metazoa; phylum Chordata; class Amphibia; order Anura; family Ranidae; genus Aquarana; species Aquarana catesbeiana. Next base: position 33,798,971 of record NC_133336.1, read on the forward strand.
GAATGTTCCTTATATTGGTGGTCAGTGGGAAAAATGCTCCTTTTTGCATTGGGGGTCAGTGTGAAAAATCCCCTTATATTGGTGGCCAGTGGGGAAAATTCTCCTTACATTGGTGGTCAATGGGAAGAGTGCTCCTTACATTGGTAGTGGGTGGTAAGAATGTCCCTTACATTGGTGGACAGTGTGAAGAATGTTTCTTACATTGGTGGTCTTTGGAAAGAATCCCCCTGTACAAATCATTAGTAAGACCTCATCTGGAATATGTAGTTCAGTTCTGGGCACCAATTCACAAAGGGGATATTGGGGAACTGGAGAAAGTGCAGAGAAGGGCAACCAAACTGATGAGAGGCACAGAGGAGCTCAGCTATGAGGAAAGATTAGAGGAACTAAATGTATTCTCTGTTGAGAAGAGGACATTAAGGGGGGATATGATCACCATGTATAAATACATTTGTGGTCCATATAGTGAACTTGGTGATGAGTTATTCACTTTAAGGTCATCTTAGAGGACAGGGGGCACTCTTTACGTCTGGAGGAAAACCAGAAAATTTGATCAAATACTTAACGTCATTTTCGTTTCCTGACGCTAAACCAGGGGTCTTCAAACTATGGCCCTCCAGGTGTTCAGGAACTCCAATTCCCATCATGCCTAGTCAAGTCTGTGAATGTCAGAGTTTTACAATGCCTCATGGGATGTGTAGTTCCGCAACAGCTGGAGGGCCGTAGTTTGAGGATCCCTGCGCTAAACCATGGCAGCATATTAGTGATAGGCTCCGCCTCTCTTACACTCCCTCTGGACAAGTGAATAGCATAAATTAAAGGCCTAGTTAGGCCCCACCCCATTCTTTGTAATTAGCTACATACCGAAACGTACAAGGTTGGGTCCGTATGCTACCATGGTTTGGCATCAGGAAAGTAAAATTACGGTAAGTATTTGATACAATTTTCTGTTTTTCTGACGCCACCATGGCAGCATACTAGTGCTAAATAAGTAGCTAACAGGGTGGGTTCTACTTGTCGAATCAATTTTTAATTAGAATGGGACAGAAGACAGAACAGTCCTTCCTCCTCAGTCCACTAATGGCAAGACCCCCGGATCTACTCCGTACCGCTTGAAAAGGTATCCTGGGGTGACCATCATACTTCCCTGCAGATGGATTCCATAGACGCCTTCGAATGGGCAGCCCATGAGACTGAAACCACTCTGGGAGAGTATGTATCCACTGCTGAAGGAAGTTCACGACCCCTCGCCCTATATGCACTACCAAACCTATTAAGTCCAGTAGGTATCCTCTTATCCCTGACGAATTCCAGCTGGAAAGATGAAAGGCTTATTACATGATCTGAAAAGGGCAATTATGGATACGGACTTCAAGTTCTGTACATGTCCAATTTGGGTGACCCACCTGAGTGATCCTCTGGGAAGTTAGGCAATGCCCAGATCACTGTTAGATGGAGGGCTGTCGCTACTCCTGATACAAGATGATCTACCGGACACAAGTCTACTCCTTCTGGAAAGAAAACAATATCTCTTTCTGAAGCTCTCCGAACTTGAATCTCAGACATCCTTCTTCTTGAAGCTCTTGCAATAGATACTGCCTAGTAGGTAATGACACAAACTGAACACTGTTCTGTTGGAGCAAATGGTCGAACTGAGTTGAAATCCAGCAACACCGATAGATTCCACTGGGAAAGATCCTTCTTTGTGGTGGTTGAAACCTCCTGACTATCTTCAAAATTTGTGCAAACGAAAGGATTTCCAGCACATTTAAGCCTTGTTATTGCCAACCTAGTCGACACTCGCAATCTCAAGGATTATATAGGCTAAGGCTCATGTCTAATCTGATCTACAAGAAGTCCAGAACAGCTGTCACCTTAGTATCAATATCTTGCCCCCTGCTGAGAACTAGTGCAAACTTGTTCCAGATTTTGGCATAGATGTTGTTAGTAAAGTGCCTTCTCACACTCCACAAGGTAGAGATCCTCCTGGAGCAGGCTAGGTTCTCAAGCTTCCCCTATCAGTCATTGTGTTTGCAGCCACGGCCTACATATGTGCAAAGGGGAATTGGCTTCTGTCTCATGAGATGAATGGCCACAAAAACTCAAGGCCCTTATTGTCAAAATGGAAGAATGGATATGAGAATGGATATGACTATCATGTTTACTCTCGACAGCTTCAAGAGGAATCTCATTACGAGAAATGTTGTTGGAAAATATATAGGCTAGATTGCAGATCCATGGAGAAAATCAAGGCATTTGTCCCCTCTGCCTAGGGGGGCGGAACTGATTCAGACATCCTCCTCCAAGTTTGAAATTGCTTCTTGGTGATGAATATAGGCAACTGCTGCCATGTTGTTCAACTACAGAGAGACTGATCTTCCCATGATTCTGTGTAGTAAGTTGAAAGGTGCTAAAGAAGCTGCTTGGATTCCTAGGGTATTTAAGACTACCCCGCTTGGCTGGACTGAACCGACGGTTTCTCACAGTGTGCCTTCCAGGCTATCTTTGCCGACATGAATAGTAATTGTGATCTAGTCTTATGGTTCTAAAGGGGCGACTTCATCAGATTCTCCCTCTTCAGCCACCACCGTATACTCTTACTCATACTGAGTGACAGTTGATAACTTTGCCAGACTCTGTTTCCTCTATTTTGCTAAGAATCCCAGCTTAAACTGTCGAAGTCAGAGCGCCCAAGGGATTATTGTTATGACAATATTGTGCTCCAAAGATTGAGGCACTGAAAAATGGTCAAACAAGTGGAGATTACTGTCTTCAGCATTCCTTCTTTGACTACCACCGTTTTCTCTGGTAGAAGCCGAACAGAGGAGTTGGCAGAGTACCTCCCGGCATACTAACTGTTAAGTTAGAGAGAGTTAATAAACCAGCCATATCCCCGCAGGGTGTTTATGAGAATCTCTTGGTTCTTCAGCAAATGTTGCAGACCTCTGGATAGAAGAATAATGTTGTCCAGATAGCAGCGCACCCAGAGAACTTGTTCTCTGGGAGGAGCTAACACTGCACTGAGAACCCTTGTGAACAGTCTCGGAGACCTGCATAAGCCAAACAGTAGACTGTTAAACTGGAAATGCTTCTAGCTGATCGCAAGCTTACCAATTATGAAAGAAATAAATATTTTGGGATGTTTAGATAGTCATCGTGAAGATCCAAAAATAGCATTTTGCCATCTGGCTGCGCTGGTTTAATGGACTCCATTTTGAAGATCTCTAAGGGGATAAAAAAGAGTAACATCTTCAGATCTACAACCGGACGCTAGCCACCATCCCTTGCAAACTCTTTTTGTGAATGAAATCAGGAGGAAAACCCCCCTAGGTCAGATATGTATGTATTATAGCAGCCCATCTGCCTAGAAGAATGGAACCTTCTGAGAGGAGTAATATTCCCTATCCCTTTACTTCCCATCTTGCGGGAGCAGGACAGACTTCCTGTCACTCCTGGTATGGCTGTGTTAAGTTTCCTGAGAAAACAAACGCAGCCCAAAGTTTCAAACATCGTATCTACTGTAGGCAGGGATTAAAGCAATGCTATCCAATCTCTAACGAGGATAAAACCTGTATAGACAAATAAAGGAGATTTTCTCTCTGGACTTTGCCGTTCTGAAGAAAGGGTGAATATGACTTTACCCATACAATTGGCCTGCTTGACTGTCTGGATACATAGTTCAATGGAGGGAAAACTGAAGCCAAGCAGTTCCGGGCTTTCCTCTGATGAACAGGAGCTACTACTGTCCGCAGGCTGTCCACTCCCCAGAGTAGCGGAACTAAGTGGGTTAATGCCACCTGCCGAGGTGCCCTGATGCTCTTCTAGTGACAGGCAACTAGGAGGGGTCTGCCTGGCCGAGATAATTGAAATAAGTACAGCATAAAATCTCACCCCACCCTCTTCAATAACAATGATATTTGAGTGTTACCTGTCAACTGCAAACTCCTCCAGGCAGTCCCTACTCACCAGCCTATTGGGCATAGGCATTGAGCCACAGGCGCTGCAGGACGTTTGCTGGGATGTAGCGTTGCTCTAAGAAAATACAATAAGACATCATCCTTGGAACTTTCCCCTTGTATGGAAGCAGCCTCTAGGGCTACGTTCCTCCAAAGAACATCCGCCTTCCATGGCTCTTGAACTTAGAGAGCATGAGCATGCGGGGCTGAAAAAATTCAAAGCAATCCGCAAAGGGAGGCACTCTTTTCCTGAAACTTACCACATGATGGTCTCCCACCTTTAAATTTGAGGGTCTTTTGAAAAAATGGTGACTGACTCATGGTTTGAGGACAAATAGGATGGCCAGCTGAAAAAAACAAGGCTAGCTGAAAAGGAAAATAGCATCAGAGCGCGAAAGGTTTAGAGAGGAAAGAGAAAAATATACATTGGTAACAAAAAAATAAATGAAAAAGTGTTCCCCTTTTCTTTTCTTTTTTTTTCTTTTAAACAAAAGTCCTAAAGGAAATAAATAAATTATTGCCCCTACATACACATAGGAATATGTGCACACACACATATATACAAAACACGTTTTTTGTTTTTTTTGTGCCATAACTGAAAGAAACAGCAGGGGGCATTGAAAGAAAGCTTGCATGCCCCAGAAAGCAGAGGGAATAACAATCCAGAGCCATGCAAAGGAGGCTCTTCCTGACCAAACCCCCAGGACCATTTGAGCCCCTCTAATTATCCCTGGAGACCATCATTATTAACAAGAGGGCAGCTTTTCCAAAAAGAAAAATGGCGGTCGGTACTCCCGCTAGCCAGTGTGCATGTGCAGACCGGCACAGCCCAATAATGTCATCAAGAGCGCCTCCAGCACAGCGAAAACAGTCCAGCACAGGATAAAACAAGCAAAGGGGCAAACATAATCAAAAAATGCAGCCAAAGAAGGCACAGAAAGGGAAAAGATCGAGGTAAAAAAGGGGAAACATATAGGGAGACAGCAAAGAAAAACAAAAAGGGATAGGCAGCCCTGTGAGATACAAGGGACCAAAGGAGTGAAATGTATGAACTAGCGCGCCCCCCCCCCAGCCTCAACTCGCAGACATTTACTTACTGGCAGATTTCGTTCTTAAAGAAGAAACACTGCAGGACCCCATCAAGACCCACAGAAGGGGTTCCCAGGTTGTTTAGCGCAATTTAGCAGCCCGAGCCCTGGGACTTCTCACTGAGGGAGGCTTGAACCCAGCCGGATGCTGCACGGAGGCAGAGGTGGGGACATAGTGCTGCTTACTCTTCACTGGAGGTATGAGGAAAAAAAGAAGAATGGGGTGGGGTCTAACTAGGCCTTTATATTATGCTATTCACTGGTCCTGAGGGAGTGTCAGAGAGGCGGAGCCTATCACTAGTATGCTGCCATGGTGGCGTCAGGAAAGAGAATTAAACTTTCCAAATACGGAAAGGTTTCTTCACAGTAAGAGCTGTGAAAATGTGGAATAGACTCCCTCAAGAGCTGGTTCTGGCCAGCTCAGTAGATTGTTTTAAAAATGGCCTGGATTGCTTCCTAAATGTACAGAATATAACTGGATACTATAATTTATAGGTAACGTTGATCAAGGGAATATCCGATTGCCTCTTGGGGGATCAGGAATGATTTTTTTCCCCTGCTGGAGCAAATTGGATCAAGCTTTGCTAGGGTATTTGCCTTCCTCTGCATCAACTGTGGGTATAGGATTGTGTATATAAGATTGTATAATTTTTTTTTCCCTTTTTATTGGTGGAATGTAGGGTTGCCACCTCATCCCGTTAAACCCGAACACATATGGATTACACAGGTTCGGAGGCTAATTAAATGCAGATAAGGCAGCAAGTGAGTTTAATTACTACCTTAATCAGCCACAGAACCTGTGTAATTAATATGTGTTTGGTTTAAAGCGATGAGGTGGCAACTCTAGTGGAACTAGATGGACTTGTGTCTCCTTTCAACCAAACTAACTATGTAACTATGTAACATTGGTGATCAGTGGGAAGAATGTTCCTTACATTGGTGGTCAGTGGGAAGAATGTCTGTTACATTGGTGATCAGTGGGAAGAACACTCCTTAAATTGGTGGTCAGTGGGAAGAATGTCCGTTACATTGGTGGTCAGTGGGAAGAATTCTCCTTACATTGGTGGTCATTGGAAAGAATGCTCCTTACATTGGTGATCAGTGGGAAGAATGCTCCTTACATTGGTGATCAGTGGGAAGAATTCTCCTTACATTGGAGATCAGTGGGAAGAATTCTCCTTACATTAATGATCAGTGGGAAGAATGCTCCTTACATTGGTGATCGGTGGGAAGAATGCTCCTTACATTGGTGATCGGTGGGAAGAATGCTCCTTACATTGGTGGTCAGTGGAAAGAATGCTCCTTACATTGGTGATCTGTGGGAAGAATTCTCCTTACATTAATGATCAGTGGGAGAATGCTCCTTACATTGGTGATCGGTGGGAAGAATTCTCCTTACATTAATGATCAGTGGGAGAATGCTCCTTTACATTGGTGATCGGTGGGAAGAATGCTCCTTACATTAATGATCAGTGGGAGAATGCTCCTTACATTGGTGATCGGTGGGAAGAATGCTCCTTACACTGGTGATCAGAGGGAAGAATGCTCCTTACATTAGTGATCAGTGGCAAGATCGCTCCTAACACTGGTGGTCAATGGGAAGAATGATCCTTACATTGGTGATCAGTGGCAAGAACGTTCCTTACATTGGTGGTAAGTGAGAAGAATTTCCCTTACATTGGTGGTCAATGTGAAGAATGCTCTTTACAGTGGAAATCAATGGGAAGAATACTGCTTACATTGGTGGATTGTGGGAAGGGGCAGCCCACACTGACATTTTGCCCAGAGCACCATGCATCGTGATGATAGCCCTGATCCTAATCTTTCTTCTATTTCAGAAAACTCTACAACAACGGATTCACCGAGCTGAACAAATTTGCGTTCAATGGCACCAACCTAACAACTGTGTAAGTACGATCTTCACACTCAGTGCAGAAAGATGGGACAGGTAGAGGGGGCTCAATAACAGCAATCAGTGTGACACACTTGAGGATTGTAAAAGATTGACAGATCACATAAATCACAGCAGCAACCCTTATTGCAGATCTGTCATACAATACAGTGCCAATCCTTCCCTTCTCCATGGAGAAAAGCAAGGGAAGAGCCCCTCATTATGAGTTTTCCACCATGGCTTGGCATCGCAGTTGGGCGTTTTCTGCAACCTATGAGTAAATCCACTGCCCCCTGTCTGTCTTATTTAAAGATTTGCTACTAAAATTAGCTTTTTAGGTTAAGAAAATTTTTTTGCAAGTACAGAAATACCTGTTTATCCTGCTAGTCACTTCCTGTGAGCTGAACTGAAATCAGCCTTCCCAGCTATTTTCTGAGAAATACACAATCCCCCCCCCCCCCATGTAAGGGAGATGAGGAGAAGGGGAGGTGTTTGTAGTCCAAATCAGGAGAGCCGCCTTCTGTGACAACGCTGCCAGGCAAAAATAATTGAAGGAAAGTCTGAAAAATAAAAATGATTGAAGCCACCACATCTAAGGACTTATACCCCACAATATATGTATTTTGTTGGTCTGTTTATATATCTGACCAGTGGCGGCCCATCCATGCAGGGCACAAAGGGCGCCGCCCCCCTAATCCATGCGCACAGCCCCTAATCTACATGCAGGGTGCCGGCCGCATGGATTTCAATGGGGTTTTTAATTTTTTTAAGAACCGGATTAGAGCCTAAGGCACTGTTTTAAGAAAAGGGGTGGGCTCGGGGCGCAGAGCACCGTGCCCTGAGCCCACCCAGTTGTGTCAATAGCAAATTAATATTCGCTATTGTCTTCCTGATTCACCTACCGGGCAATCAGGAAGGGGGTCCTAAAACCGATTGGCCAGGGAGTCTCAGGACCCACTTCCTGTTCGGCTGGGAGGAGATGCATTGCAGTCCTAGCCCTTTCCGTACCTCTGCTGGAAGTGGGGGTTCTCCGCGATCTGCCTCCACAGTTCATTCCTCATCCCCCAGAAGTCTCCGTCCAGGAACCGGGACAGGGAAGTGGGTGTGATCGGTGGCCCCTCTGTCCATGGCGGTGAAGGAAGGAGGTGAGATGGAGACCGGACTCTTCTCTGGGAAACGTTACCTCCTCTGCACTGCTTTCAGATCTGTTCGGCCCCCGGCTCTTCCTTGCCCCTGCCTTCTAAGGTAAGGAGGACTCTGATTGCCGCCTTCCCGTCCGTCTTACGCAGGGGGAGAATTCTTCCTTCCTGTTCGTCTCCTGGGGGGGGGGAGGGCGGGGCTTGTCGATCACCGCCTTCCTGTCCATCTCCAGTAGGGGGGTGGCGTTAGTTTGCTGCCCCCCCCCAAAAAAAAATATTGAGCACCAGCCGCCACTGTATCTGACTTCATTGGTTCCCTCGTGCCACTCATCAACATGCTAATGACATTTTTGGGGGGGGATTTAACTGCTAATATAATCAATTAATCTGAATAGAAGATCTACAAATAAATATAGAAAAAGAAAAGAAAAGGAACAAAGAATGAAAACAGAAACAAAATAAAATAACGTAAAGAAAAATCCTTTATATTAGTAATAATATAAAGTAATAGTAACAGTTGTTCGTCGTTAGTACTGTGGTTCACTATGTTGACGATCCTTAGAATTTTCCGCAGAAACTTGGTGGAGAAAAATTGTTGATACTAGGAATTGCTAATGACATTTTTAAAGAAAATCTTTCCGTTCTCATCACATCAGGAGCGGCCGGTCCATAGGGGGTCTAGTTTGCATGCGGGGGATGCATGCGAGGCGCCGGACATAGGTTTCTATGATTATTTTTTTTTTTCAAGCCACGTGATTAGAGCCTGAGGCTCTAATTGGTTTGAAAAAGTTTGGGCTCAGAGCGCAGGAACCCACCCACTTGTGACACTAGCGAATCAATATTCCCTATTGTCTTCCGGCTTTTCCTCCTGGCCAATCAGGTCAGGAGGTGGATCAGGTTGGCCAGGAGGAGAAGCCGAGGCTGTATTTGCATAGAGACCACCCTAGGCAAAGCCCACAGGTGATGCTGAGCCTCCATTATTGAAAGAACTGAAATACTGTGAGTGAAAGGGGTGGGCCAGGGACATCAGACGGGGGAGGAAAGGGCTAGATGATGAACGTCATCCAGCCTGTAAATAAAGTGGGCAAAATCTTCTTCAGCTTCTAATGCACATTGTGAGAAGCTCTCAGTGTGCAGTGATACCAGAGGAAGTCATTTCAGTCCAGGAGGGGAACCAGTACAACTGTGCAAGACTGAAGGGAAGGCCAAAGGTCAGATTGAAATCTTTGGATGACACGGTCTGATCGGAACATCCAGCACATCAGCCTCAAAAAGTCAGGAAAAGCAAAGCCTATACAGCTCTGTGATGGAAACCTTGGCGGGCAGAATGTGGTAAATGTGGTTGGGTCGGTTGACATTTCTGCACAATTCACATGAGACGGTTGCCAGGACTTGCCACGATTTATTGTGTGAATTTATGTGAAAATGAAAAAAGGCAATAAAACTGGAAACTTCTATAAGTGGAGAAGCCTGGGAGTTTCCTCCATCCCACACCTCTAATATGGAGGGGATTAGACTTTTCTGTTATATAACGGCTGAGCTAAGTAGTCCAGAACTTGCATCATATAGACCCACCAGGCATTAAATACAAACTTCAGCCTCCCCTTCAGTCTTGCACAGTTGTATCGGCTCTTCCCCTGGAATGAAATGGCTTACTCTGATTTCACTGCACACTGTGAGCTTCTCACAATGTGCATTTGAAGCAAGTCAGGTAGGCCCCATCCTGTTTCCTGGCTGAAAGACTTTCAGCAATAATCTAACTCTTTCCTTCCCAGCCTGACTGTCCCTTTCATTCATTGGATTTCAGTTTTTTTCAAACATTAAGGCTCCGCATCACATGTGGGCGTTACCTTGGCAAATACAGCCTGCCAAGGAATGCCCACTCCTCCAGTCTGCCATCTACCCATCAAGGTATTTTAATTTTTGCATAACTCCTCCCAAGAGGCAGCCCACTTATAGGCTGGTGAAGGCTGCAGTATATGCACCGACCTGAAGGTGGCACTATGACATTTTTTCAAGATGACTGGCCCATTGAAGACGAATTTTCTCCTGCAATGGGCTCAAGGCAGCCATCTTGGGGAGGACGACAATCCTCTTGGTTACCCTATGAGCTTTTGGCAGCCAATAGGATTGCCATCCTCCTCATGATGATTGCCTGGATGCCAAAGCAGGAGACAATAAGGGCACTTTCACACTGGGGCGGGCGTCGTTTCTAACCCCCCGCTAACGGCTGAAAAAGGGTTCAAATCGCCGCTTCAGCGGTGCTGCCCATTGATTTCAATGGGCAGGGGCACTTTAGGAGTGATGTATACACCACTCCTACAGCGCCTCAAAGATGCTGCTTGCAGGACTTTTTTGAGTGTTCTGCCAGCGCACCACTCCAGTGTGAAAGCCCTCGGCTTTCACATTGGAGTGAAAGGAGAGGCGCTTTGCAAGCGATATTCTTAGCGCTATAGCGCCTGTAAAGCGCCTCAGTGTGAAAGTAGCCTTATGCCCTGTACACACGGTCGGACTTTGTTTGGACATTCCTAAAACAAAATCCTAGGATAATTTCCGACGGATGTTGGCTCAAACTTGTCTTGCATACACACGGTCACACAAAGTTGTCGGAAAATCCGATCGTTCTGAACGCGGTGACGTAAAACACGTACATCGGGACTATAAACGGGGCAGTAGCCAATAGCTTTCATTTCTTTATTTATTCTGAGCATGCGTGGCACTTTGTGCGTCGGATTTGTGTACACACGATCGGAAATTCCAACAACGGATTTTATTGTTGGAAAATTTTATAGCCTGCTCTCAAACTTTGTGTGTCGGAAAATCCGATGGAAAATGTGTGATGGAGCCCACACACGGTCGGAATTTCCGACAGCAAGGTCCTATGACACATTTTCCGTCGGAAAATCCAACCGTGTGTACGGGGCATAAGGCTGCATTCACACATGATCACAGGCGGAACAACCATGATTCCGTCCTACGATTTCAAATGGCTGCAAAACGGAGGACACATTTGCGATGCCATTACTTATAATGGCACTCCAATCGCACCTGCGATTGTTGTGCGGTAAATCGCGCTGCAATGCTTGCCGCTCAAAAAGGAACACGAGCTTCTTTTGGACGACAGCGTCACGCGTTGTGATTTGCCGTGATTGCAGCACAGTTTACCACGAAACAAAATCGCGGCAACATCACAACATGTTTGGAGTGCCATTAGAAATAATAGTATCGCAAACGCGCCCAGCGTTTTGCAGCCATTTGAAATTGCAGGGTGGAATGGCCGGTGTTCTGTCAAAATAGCCAACTTGTCAGAAACTCCGACTACTTAACTTCCGGTTTATTTAAACCATCAGTAATTGGAGATTTTGACAAACTGCTGTTTGGACGGCAGCCGAATAGAGTCCAGGGCACGATATTATAAGCGGAGATTGTTACTCAGCTCCGATATTAGCCAAGAAAATGGCCGCCTCTGAGGCGGCGACAACTTTGTCCTCGTTAGCCGCTGTGCTGTCAAAACAGCGAAATCTTCCTGTACTGGACTGTATTCAGTTGCCGGTGTTGTATCCAAACAGCAGTTCGTCAAAATCTACAATTACTGATGTTTTAACCACTTACAGACCGCCGCACGCCGATGTACGTCCTAAGTTTGAAGAGAAATATCGTTGTTATGTGAAAAAATGAAAATAATATACTGCGCTGTGAAAAATATATAACAAACTAGCAGCCAGCACAGCTGTAGACAAAAAGCGTTAATGTGGATATGGAAAAGTGCAGCGCTAATTATGCAAAACAAGTAAAAGTGTATTACTATACGTAAACACCTCTAAATCATGATAACTCAATCCATAAGTGTAAGACAGGTTAGGTTAGCTTAGCCAAACCCAATGGAGGCAGCTGGTATGTCTCAATTGATTGACACCAAAACATCAATGGGATATGGAATATGGACCATAAAAACTTCGTTGGAGAACAGAGGATTTGGAAGAACGTAAAAAGGCTTGTAAATGGATACAGGTACAAAGAGCAATGTGTGTAATGGTCCTCTTCTTCAGCCGGCGGTGCACTTTCCGATAAGAATGGTCTCTGCGGCAGATTCACCGCAAGATCACTTTTATCGGCGGCGGGAGAGGGTGCCCTCCACCGCTTACCGGAGCCGTTGGCAGCGGCGGAGGCGATCGGATCTTCACCCTTGCTGGGTATGGAGACAAGTGAGGGGAAGATGGCCTCCACCCGTCTCCATAACATTGCAGGGCGGAAGCGATGTCAAAATGTCACTTACGCCCACAGCTCTTAAAGGGCCATTTTTTAAAATGTTTTTTTAAATTAAACTATTTATTTATTTTTATTACATTTTAGTGTAAATATGAGATCTGAGGTCTTTTTGACCCCAGATCTCATATTTAAGAGGTACTGCCATGCTTTTTTCTATTACAAGGGATGTTTACATTTCTTGTAATAGGAATAAAAGTGACACAATTTTTTTTTTTTTAAAAACAGTGTAAAAATAAAAAATAAAAGGTAAAATAAATAATAAAAATTATTTTCTTTTTAAACGCGCCCCATTCCGCGGAGCTTGCATGCAGAAGCGAAAACATACGTGAGTAGCGCCCACATATAAAAACGGTGTTCAAATCACACATGTGAGGTATCGCCGCGATCGGTAGACTGAGAGCAATAATTCTAGTCCTAGACCTCCTCTGTAACTTAAAACATGCAACCTGTAGAATTTTTTAAACGTCGCCTATGGAGATCTTTAAGGGTAAAAGTTTGTCGCCATTCCACAAGCGGGCTAACTTCACTGTTGTCTTATTTTTTAATTTTAAAAAGTGTATTTTTTTCCAAAAAAGTGTGCTTGTAAGACCGCTGCGCAAATATGATGTGACAGAAAGTATTGCAACGACCGCCATTTTATTCTCTAAGGTGTTAGAAAAAAAATGTATCTAAGTAATTTTCTAGCAAAAAAAACAGTTTTTAACTTGTAAACAACACATCAAAAAAGAGGCTTAAAAAAGGCTTAAAGAAAAAAGAGAGTTAAAGAAACTGGAAGTGATGTGGTTGGAGTTTCTGACAAGTTGGCTAGGTTGACAGAACAGCGGCAGTTCCACCACACATCCTGTGTGAATGCAGCCTTATTGTCTCCTGCTTTAGCCTCCAGGCAATCATTATGGGGAGGACGGCAATTCTATTGGCTGCCAAAAGCTCATGGGATTTAGATAACCAATAGGATTGCTGTCCTTTCCAAGATGAATGCCTTGAGCCCATTGCAGGAGACAATTAGTCTTCAATGGACCAGCCAGCTTGAAAAAATATCATAGTGCCACCTTCAGTTTGGAGAATATACTGCACCTCCACTTGCCTACACATGGCTTGACATCAGGGTTGAGAGCCTTTGAGAGGAGTACTGAGGCAGGGTGTTGTGATGTTTTCAGGAAGCTATGTACAGCCCTCTGCCAGCCCATCCCACCAGCCATGATCAATTTCCTGCATTGCATAGAGAAGTACAAAGACCCAGCGATGATGGGTTCAAAATAGGGCATGTAATGAAAATGGAACGGTTCTATTTAAAAATGTCATTATCATGTTGATGAGTGGGGAAATGAGGAACCAGGGAAGGCAGAATATAAGCAAATTAATCTTCATCTTTAACTGTTTCCGGTCCATAGGACGTACCCGTATGCCCTTGGCTGGGAGGAGGGTGATATCTCAGTCATTGCTGCATCAATGATGAAATTATCATTTTTTTAGATCTGGCGATCCAAGTGGCTATAGAGCTGCAGGATCACTGTCCGATTGGAGAGCCCTGTAAGGAGGATTCGACCGACAGCATCCGCTTCTTGTAACAGATGTAGTTCCTCCCACTGTTTGATATCAGAAAGCAGAAGCAATGAGGATTTTGTCACTTCTGGTTTCAGTCTCATGTAAACAAGCCATTACCGCCTTGCAAAATCATCTGATCAAAACGATCTGGGTTTAATCAGATACAGTGCATCCCAAAATTAATCACAGTGCTTCACATTTTACAGCCTTATTCCAAAATGGATTAAAAAAATTATTTTCCTCAGAATTCTACAAATACCCCATAATGACAACGTGAAAGAAGTTGACACTCAAAATTGAGCTCAGGTGCATCCCATTTCCACTGATCATCCTTGAGATTTTTCTACAACTTGATTGGAGTCAACCTGTGGTAAATTCAGTTGTTTGGACATGCTTTGGAAAGGCATACACCTGTCTATATAAGGTCCCACAGTTAACAGTGCATGTCAGAGCACAAACCAAGCCAAGGAATTGTCTGTAGACATCCAAGACAGGATTGTTTTAAAAATGTCTGCAGCATAGAAGATCCCAGTGAGCACAGTGGCCTCCATCATCCATAAATGGAAGAAGTTTGGAACCACCAGGACTCTTTCTAGAACGGGCCGCCCGGCCAAACCAAGCGAACAGGGAAAAAGGGCTTTAGTCAGGGAGGTGACCAAGAACCCGATTTGTCACTCTGACAGAGCTCTAGTGTTTCTCTGTGGAGAGAGGAGAACCTTCCAGAAGAACAACCATCTCTGCAGCACTCCACCAATCAGGCCTGTATGGTAGAGTGGCCAGTCGGAAGCCATCTCTCAGTAAAAGGCACATGACAGCCCGCCTGGAGTTTGCCAAAAGGAAGGCACCTGAAGGACTCTCAGACCATGAGAAACAAAATTCTCTGGTCTGATGAACGAAAGATTGAACTCTTTGGCCTGAATGGCAAGTGTCATGTACAGTGAAGCATGGTTGTGGCAGCATAATGCTGTGGGGATTTTTTTAGTGGCAGGAACTGGGAAAATAGTCAGGATCAAGGGAAAGATGAATGCAGCAATGTACAGAGACATCCTTGCTACTGAGCTCTGCACCTCAGACTAGGGCGAAGGTTCACCTTTCAACAGGGCAACAACCTTAAGCACACAGCCAAGATAACAAAGGAGAACAAAGGAGTGGCTACGGGACAACTCTGTGAATGTCCTTGAGTGGTCCACCCAGAACCCAGACTTGAACCCAATTGAATATCTCTGGAGAGATCTGAAAATGGCTGTGCACTGACGCTCCCCATCCAACCTGATGGGGCTTGAGAGGTACTGCAAAGAAGAATTGGAGAAACTGCACAAAAATAGGTGTGCCAAGCTTGAAACATCATACTCAAAAAGACTTGAGGCTGTAATTGGTGCAAACGGTGCTTCAACAAAGTATTGAGCAAAGACTGTGAATACTTATGTACATGGGATTTTTTTCCTTTTTTTTTTTTTTTTTTTTTTTTTTATTATTTAACTTCTTCTTTACATTGTCATTATGGAGTATTGTTTGTAGAATTTTGAGGAAAATAATGAATTTAATCTATTTTGGAATAAGGCTGTAACAAAACACTATGTGGAAAAGTGAAACGCTGTGATTACTTGCCGGATGCACTGTACTTGGAAGCCAGAGGCAAGTTATGAGGTCTAAAAAACCTCAGATTTCTCCAAAAAGAGGACCTGTCATGGCCCATGCTATCAAAAGGGATGTTGTTCAACCCTTGTAATAGCAATAAAGTTAATAAAAAAAATAATTAAAGGGACAGTTTAAAAAATTAAATGAAAAAATTTAAAGTTTTCCACATTTTCTCATGCAACAACCAAAAACGTAAATGTATTTTATTGGGATTTTATGTGATAGACCAACACAAAGTGGCACATAATTGTGAAGTGGAAGGAAAATAATAAATGGTTTTCAATTTTTTTTACAAATACAGTGCCTTACAAAAGTATTCACCTCTCTTGGCTTTTTACCTATTTTGTTACAGCCTTTAGTTCAATGTTTTTTTAATCTGAATTATATGTGATGGATCAGAACACAATAGTCTAAGTTGGTGAAGTAAAATTAGAAAAATATATACATAAAATTATTTTGCAGAAATAAAAAAAATGATAATTGGCATGTGCGTATGTATTCACCCCCCTTTGTTATGAAGCCAATAAAAAGCTCTGGTGCAACCAATTACCTTCAGAAGTCACATAATTAGTGAAATTATGTCCAATGTGTGCAATCTAAGTGTCACATGATCTGTCATTACATATACACACCTTTTTGAAAGGCCCCGGAGGCTGCAACACATAAGCAAGAGACTCCACTAACCAAACACTGCCATGAAGACCAAGGAACTCTCCAAACAAATAAGGGACAATGTTGTTGAAGTACAAGTCAGGGTTAGGTTATAAAAAAATATCAAAATCTTTGATGATCCCTAGGAGCACCATCAAATCTATCATAACCGAATGGAAAGAACATGGCACAACAGCAAACCTGCCAAGAGACGGCCGCACACCAAAACTCATAGACCGGACAAGGAGGGCATTAATCAGAGAGGCAGCACAGAGACCTAAGGTAACCCTGGAGGAGCTGCAGAGTTCCACGGCAGAGAGTGAAGTATCTGTACATAGGACGACAATAAGCCATACGCTCCATAGAGTTGGGCTTTATAGCAGAGTGGCCAGAAATAGCCATTACTTTCAGCAAAAAACAAAATGCTATGTTTTGAGTTTGCGAAAAGACATGTGGGAGACTCCCAAAACGTATGGAGGAAGGTGCTCTGATCCGATGAGACTAAAATTGAACTTTTTTGGCCATCAAAGAAAACGCTATGTCTGGCGCAAACCCAACACATCACATCACCCGAAGAACACCATCCCCACAGTGAAACATGGTAGTGGAAGCATCATGCTGTGGGGATGTTTTTCAGCAGTCGGGACTGGGAAACTGGTTAAAGTTGAGGGAAAGATGGATGGTGCTAAATACAGGGATATTCTTGAGCAAAACCTGTACCACTCCCTGTGTGATTTGAGGCTAGGAAGGAGGTTCACCTTCTAGCAGGACAATGACCGAAAACACACTGCTAAAGCAACACTTGAGTGGTTTAAGGGGAAACATGTAAATGTGTTGGAATGACCTAGTCAAAGCCCAGCTCATAGAGATTTATCCAAATCAACTTGGAGCTGTGATGGCCGCAAAAGGTGGCTCTACAAAATATTGAATAGTTATGCACATGACTTTTCTGTTATTTTGTCCTATTTGTTGTTTGCTTCACAATAAAAAAAAATCTTCAAAGTTGTGGGCATGTTCTGTAAATTAAATGATGCAAATTCTCAAACAATCCATGTTAATTCCAGGTTGTGAGGCAACAAAACACGAAAAATGCCAAGGGGGGATGAATACTTTTGCAAGGCACTGTAAATATGTGAAAAGTGTGGTGGTAATTTGTATTCAGCCCTTTTACTCTGATACCCCATAACTAAAATCTAGTGGAACCAATTGCCTTCAGAAGTCACCTAATTAGTAAACAGGTGACTTCTGTGTGTAATTTAATCTTTGTATAAATACAGCTGTTTTGTGAAGCCCTCAGAGGTTTGTTATAAAGCTTTAGGGAACAAACAGCATCATGAAGGCTAAGGAACACACCAGACAGGTCAGGGATAAAGTTGTAGAGAAGTTTAAAGAAGGGTTAGGTTATAAAAAAAATATCCAAAGCTTTGAATATCCCAAGTTCACAGAGCACTGTTCAATCCATGATCTGAAAATGGAAAGAGTATGGCACAACTGCAAACCTACCAAGACATGGCCGTCCACCTAAACTGACAGGCCGGGCAAGGAGAGCATTCATCAGAGAAGCAGCCAAGAGGCCCATAGTAACTCTGGAGAAGCTGCAGAGATCCACAGCTCAGGTGGGAGAATCTGTCCACAGGACAACTATTAGGCCTCTTTCACACGAGCTAAATTGGTAGAGATCAGTATATTTCCAAAGATACTGGAAACATTTTTTATGTACCATCATCCCTAAAGTAGTAAAGCAAAAATATATGTGAGAAGTGGGATTTTAAAGGTACACCCAGTATAAGGAAGAGCACTATCAATTAAAAATTATACCAAATATTTATTAATACAATTTCACAAAAAAGAACAGTAAAATGTGAAAACCGTTTTACATTCATAGTCAAAGGTAAACATCCTCAACCTAATATTGACAAATGAAGGGAAAGAGCTGTAGTCACAAAGAATTCTGATCATAACCGCGTCCACACATTTCAACATGTTTCGCCAGGAAGGCTTCATCAGGAAAATGGACGAGGATTTTCAATTATTCAACAACAATATTCATGATAAAAGCAACCTTGGATGTTTAAAGAAGAAAACAAAAAATAAAAGTAAATACATGGAAATGATACATGAAACATTTGTATTTATACAACTTGAAAGCTCTTTAGCTTGTGCAACCATGACTCCACCAAAACCCCCTTTAAAAACAAAAATTGCACCAACCCCCCCCCCCCCCCACACACACACACACACACCCAACCCCAACCCAGGCTCTCACCCTCCCCCCTCCCAATGCTCCCAAACAACACAACCCCTATGTCAACTCCAAACCTCTGTAGAGAGTTCCGGGGAAGTCGCAGGACCCGAAATGTCAGGTGAGAGGAGAGAGGGGAGGAGGGGCACCCCCAGAGTTGACTCCCCCCTGAGGTCCAGAAAAATGCCTGATCACCCGTAGGGAGGGATGTGTATTCTTATAGATGAAGACCATCACAGGCAGAAGAAATGATTACAGTATCTGTAACATATATCATAGATAGTGAAAATACACGCATATTAGGGGTGAGGGGAGAAAGAGTCCACAGCAGTAACTAATCAGTGGACCATACTCATCGACACCCCGTGGGATAGAAAGATATTTATATTGGGAGCTCATGAGGACTGATGGCACAATATCAATTGTAAAAAGGCAGCTATGCGAGAGGGGACAGGGCTACTCCATAGTTTCTGAAAAAATATATATAAAGATGCATGTACTTATATTATAGTGTGCAGCGACGGACCTGTCATTTTCTTGCTCAGCGGGGATCGCAAGCGGATATTCACGGGGCGGATCATCACTGATCCGCCCCATGTGAAAGAGCCCTTAGTCGTGCACTCTACAAATCTGCCCTTTATGGAAGAGTGGCAAGACGAAAGCTATTGTTAAAAGAAAGCCATAAGAAGTCCTGTTTGCAGTTTGCAAGAAGCCATGTGGGGGACACAGCAAACATGTGGAAGAAGGTGCTCTGGTCAGATGAAACCAAAATTGAACTTTTTGGCCTAAAAGCAAAACGCTATGTGTGGTGGAAAACTAACACTGCAAATCACCCTGAACACACCATCCCCACTGTGAAACATGGTGGTGGCAGCATCATGTTGTGGGGATGCTTTTCTTCAGCAGGGACAGGGAAGCTTGTCAGAGTTTATGGGAAGATGAATGAAGCCAAATACAGGGCAATCTTAGAAGAAAACCTGTTAGAGTCTGCAAAAGTCTTGAGACTGGGGCGGAGGTTCACCTTCCAGCAGGAAAAAAGCTGTAAACAAGCAGCCAGAGCTACAATGGAATGGTTTAGATCAAAGCATATTCATGTGTTAGAATGGCCCAGTCAAAGTCCAGACCTAAATCCAATTGAGAATCTGTGGCAAGACTTGAAAATTGCTGTTCACAGATGCTCTCCATCCAATCTGACAGAGCTTGAGCTATATTGCAAAGAAGAATGGGCAAAAATATCACTCTCTAGATGTGCAAAGCTGGTAGAGACATCTCCAAAAAGACTTGCAGCTGTAATTTCAGTGAAAGGTGGTTCTACAACGTATTGACTCAGGGGGGCTGAATACAAATGTACATCACACTTTTCACATATTTATTTGTAAAAAATGTTGAAAACCATTTATCATTTTCCTTTTTACTTCACAATTATGTGCCACTTTGCGTTGGTCTATCACATAAAATCCCAATAAAACTTACGTTTTTGGTTGGAACATGACAAAATGTGGAAAATGTCAAGGGGTGTGAATACTTTTTCAAGGCACTGTACTTGATCTGCCACTTCTGGGTAGGGGGCATGCATGGGCGCCACTGGCGGCTCGCTTCTGCTGTGAGTATACACAGTGTAAGCCGATCGACAGGTGCCTGGTACCCGATGTCCTCCTGTACCCGCCGATCGTTGGGCAGAGAGACAGAACTCTATATGTATGTATGTAAACAAGGCAGATCGCCGTTCTGACAGAAGGGATGGGATGGAAATTGAATCTCTTCCCCTAGTAAAAGCATCTCATGCAGTATAGTAAAACACTGGTTAGGCACACAGTTAAAGTGGGAGTAAACTCCCATGAGTGAATTTTAACTATAGCTAAGCCTATAATAAGGCTTACCTATAGGTACTGTAAATATCGTACTATGTACCGTTTAGGAGATATTTACTGTGGATGCAGTCAGTTTTGACACCTGCGCATGCACTTTGAAGGAACAGCCGCCCGGGCCATTCCTTCTGAGTCTTCCCGCGCTCATGTGCAGAAGTAACATCACGGCTCCGGGCACTCACAAAGCCGTAGTCCGCAAACCTGGAAGGAAGACCGGATGAAAATGGGAGCACCTGTCAGCGCACTACTGGAAGGCTTCGTTTTCCGATAAGTTTCACATAATGTGCTAGTATGTGATGCATACTAGCAGTCAGTAAAAAAAAAAAGTTCAGCAGTTCAGTAAAAAAAAAAAACACCCAGCAGTTTACTAACGCTTTAACCCTTGATTTCCCCTGATGTTAACCCCTTCCCAGGCAGTGTCAGTGCATATTTTTAGCACTGATCGCTGTATTAGTGTCACTGATCCTAAAAAAGTGTCAGAATGTCTGCCTCAATATCACAGTCCCGCTATAAGTCCCTGATTGCCGCCATTACTAGTGAAAAAAAATTAAATAAATACAAATGAATAAAAATTTTCCATAGTTTATAACGCAAAATAAAAAACGCAGAGGTGATCTGCTTAGGGAGGGCCATTTCTTATAACCCCCCCCCTCAGAAGAGTGCTACAGAGGATTGTACAAAGATTGTACAATCAGATTGTATAGTGTATAGCCAACTTTAGATCTACAAACAATTATGTAGTGCAAGGGCATGCCAGATTGGATACAAATTCATTGGATCTAATAGGTAGGTCCTCATTTCATATAGTTTTGGTAGATCTTAAAGTGGTTTTAAGCCCACTCCACTAAAAAGAAAAACCTGCAAGACAAAGGCATAATGAGCTAGTATGCGTAGCATACTAGCTCATTATGAAATACTCACCTTAGATCCAAACCCCCGCAGCAGTTCCCGTACACTATTTCCGGGTATCGCAGGTTCTGGCACTGTGATTGGCTGGAGCCGCAATGACGTCACTCCCGCCCATGTGCACAGAAGCCGCTGGTAACGGCACGTCAGCTTAAGCAAGGGCACAAACGTGCACATGTGCCGATAACGTCGGCACATGCTGATACAGGGGATGTCTCCTAAACCGTGCAGGTTTAGGAGATATCCTGGGTAGCCACAGGTAAGCCTTATTATAGGCTTGCCTGTAGTAAAAAGTGGATTGCAAGAATTACAACCACTTTAAAGCAATTTTTGAATCAGAAAATGGATGCTCTTGAATAAAAGTCCTTTATTTGGTTACATGGGTATACAGGTACAGGCTACGCTGACGCGTTACGGCTAAGAAGCATTCCTCAAAGCACTTTAAAGCGATTTTAAATCCAAAAGCTTTTTTCTATTATTTTTATCTGGTAATTCAGCCAGCAAGTCTGTCTTTTTGCTGTGCCTCCTTGCCTCCTGTTCTCATTCCTCCAGAGGTGTGCCTTAGTAATACAGGAGGGGTGTAACTGGCCAGACCACTGGGTAAAAACAGAGGGAATACTGTAAAGCCAAAGAAAAGAAAAGAAATGCAACTACCACAGCTAATGATTGTTAAGGTGCAATATAATTCATTTTTGGTTTGGGGCTTAATACTGTTTTAAAGGGGTTGTAAACCTTCATGTTTTTTCACCTTAATGCATACATTAAGGTGAAAAAACATCTGTCAGTGACCGGCCCCCCAGCCCCCCCCCCCCCTGTTTTACTTAGCAGAACCCACGAACTTGACCCACGGGGACGCGCTGTCTCTCTGCCCGGGGTTCTTGGCTCTTGATTGGATAGATTGATAGCAGCGCCGCCATTGGCTCCCGCTGCTGTCAATCAAATCCAATGACGCGAGCGCCGGGGCTGAGTCCTGCATTCGGCCTCTATGGACGCCGAATGCTGGACTCGGGAGCGCGTCCACAAGGTAACCCCTTCGGGGAAGCGCTTCTCCAAGGGGGTTATCAGATGTGAGGAGGAGCCGCGAGAGCCACCGGGGGACCCCAGAAGAGCAGGTTCGGGGACCACTCTGTGCAAAACGAGCTGCACAGTGGAGGTAAGTATGATATGTTTGTTATCTTTTTTTTTTTTTTTTTTTAATTTTACCTTTACAATCACTTTAAGTTGGTTGTACAAAAATTGTATGGTCAGATTGTACAGATATGGTGAACCTGTAAAAGATGTGAGGTAATCATTTTCCAGTTGACTGGAATTTTTCTGCCATTTTTCTTTTGCACAATACATATATGTTTCTCCTGTAGACCGTAGATTCTTCTGATTTCATCATTCATTGTCACCACATGTTTTACACATTCGACTTTTCCCAGCAGAGAAGAGTGTTCCCATTTATGGAAGGATCATTTTTTAGGAATGTCATTCGCTCGTTGTCGTATGGACCGCCTACGTTGGATCCCTCTGGTGTTGTGGCTGGAATTCCAGGGTTGGCATTCGTGGCATCACCGGCCAGCCTGCGGAACGTAGACCATTTGGCAGCTGTGTTACGCTTCGCTGCCAGGCGATCTGTTCCAGCTCCTCTCTACAGATGTTATGTACTAACGTGTCAAAACAAGCTGAGTGTGAAAACCAGGCTGTGTAATTACGGAAACAGAAACCCGCATCTTGTACGCTGCGTAAAAACACGACTGTTATTTTGTCCCGACATAATTGCTGCTAAAAGCGCTGTGTGTACAGAAGTCCGCTCAGCTGGGCCGCTGCTCGTATTCTCGCTAATCTCTATGTGTGCGCGAGTGGTTGATGGAGAGATTATCCGGATAATAGCTGCTTCTCGTGTCTCGGTGTACAATATCAGCAGCTTAATACCTGCTTTGACCTCAGGTCCACCAAACAAAACAGCTGCTGATGTTGTAGGATGGAAACCCAGCGAGTGAAGTTCAGATGGGGCGAGGTAGGGAGGAGAGCAAGTTAGAATGACACCCGTAGAAGACCAGGACACGTTCTGGTAGAGCGGACAGATGAAGTATTAATACATTGGAACAACAGCTTTCAGCATTCAAGACCAAAACACAGTAGCAAAGGTGGCCATACCCGGGGAGACCTCACACCAATATTACATAGAACCAGTCTGTGTCCACTGCCCAATAAATAAAGTTTAAAATAATAGCAACAACATACAAAGCCATCCACAACTCTGTCCCCAGCTACATCACCAACATTATCTTAACCAAACCATCCTCTTGGATCCTTTCAAGACTACATGCTTTCTAGCTCCCTTGTCATCTCCTCCCAGGATTACCACAAAGGACTTCTCCAGTGCTTCTCCCATCCTCTTAAACTTCCTACTCCAATACCTGTCCCAAGACTCCCTGCTGTCTAGTTCCCTCATTACCTCCTCCTATGCTCACCTCTGGGACTTCTCCAGAGCCTATCCCATCATTTGGAAAACCCATTCTCAAACTCCCTCGTCACCTCCTCCTATACTCTTCTCCAGGACTTCTCCAGAGTTTCTTCCATCCTCTTAAACACCCTACTCCAATTTCTGCCCAAAGACTTCCTGCTATCTGGCTCCCTTGCTCACCTCAAAGACTTCTCCAGAACCTCTCCCACCCTCTGGAGAGGCTACTCCAGTTTCTGTCCCAAGATCTCCTGCTCTATAGCTCTCTTGTCATCTCCCCCATATTCACCTTCAGGTTTTCTCCAGAACCTCTTTCATCCTCTAGAACAGGGATATGCAATTAGTGGACCTCCAGCTGTTGCAGAACTACAAGTCCCATGAGGCATAGCAAGACTGACAGCCACTAGCATGACACCCAGAGGCAGAGGCATGATGGGACTTGTAGTTTTGCAACAGCTGGAGGTCCACTAATTGCATATCCCTGCTCTAGAACACCTTAGCTCCCTGGGAGATATCCCAGGGGTGTTGAGCCATGGAGACCACAATTTCTCAAATGTATTAAGCCCCTGTGTTGCTAAATATATCTCTCCAGGAAAAGTGCACCACCCATTTGGGTCACCCATGTTTTGACTGAGGGGGAGGACACAGACTTCCAGCCAAGGAGAATTACCTTTCTGGCCTGAAATAAGGCCCTAGAAAATGCATCTTATCTGGGATGACCTCTTCCAGAATACCTAGCAAACAATGGATAGGATTCAAGGGCACAGACACCGGGAAAATTCCATTCAGCATAGAAAGTACCTTGCTCCAGTAACAGATGGATGAGATCCTCTGACATTCGCCTGCATTTACCACATAGCGAGTCAGGTAGCCTGCCCATCCGATAAAGTTTTACTGGGGTATAGTGTACTCTAAGTAGAATGTACAGTTGTGATACCTTCTGAGATACATTGAGAGAGCATATATTGACCAACTGAAAGTCCTCATCCCACGGATAACCCATTAATGCGCCCACATCCTCCTCCCAATGAGATATCGCCCTAGTAGGGTGAGCCTTCAGGTATTCCATCATGAGCATGTTGTAACATTAGAAGATAAAACCCTTTGTTTCGGACACAGTCTAAAGTACCGTATATACTCAAGTATAAGCCGAGTTTTTCAGCACATTTTTTTGTGCTGAAAGTACCCCCCTCGGCTTATACTCGAGTCAAGCACTTTTCTGGTGCAAAGAATGAAATTTTTCCGAACTGACTTTGGGGTTCCTAGCATCAAGTGGCCCCGAGATATGGGGCCCCAAAGTCAGTTCAGAAAATGTCATTCTCTGCTGCGGAAAAGTGTTTGACATTTTCCGAACCGACTT
This sequence comes from Aquarana catesbeiana, assembly GCF_042186555.1. Lineage (NCBI taxonomy): Eukaryota > Metazoa > Chordata > Amphibia > Anura > Ranidae > Aquarana > Aquarana catesbeiana. The sequence continues at coordinate 33,823,973 of NC_133336.1, forward strand.
TTGGGCTCCGTATCTCAGGGCCACTTGGTGCTAGGAACCCCAAATTTGATATACAAACCCAGTGGAACTAGCACTACAACAAAGCTGGGGTTCCTAGCACCAAGTGGCCCCGAGATATGGGGCCCCAAAATTGGTTCAGAAAATGTCATTCTCTGCTGCAGAAAAGTGCTTGACATTTTCTGAACCGACTTTGGGGGCCAGCTTTGGATATGTTGTAATGCTAGTTCCACTGGGTTTGCACACCAAATTTGGGGTTCCTAGCACCAAGTGGCCCCGAGATACGGGGACCCAAAGTCGGTCAACTGTGTCCATCTGCAGCAATGTCATTTCGGGACCAGAGACCCCAAATTTTGGCTGCAGCTAGGGGGCATCTAGGAACCCTTAACTACCGAGGTTGAAGTTCGGGGGACCTATGGATGCAAATGGGCACAATGAGGCTGCAAATGGGCATTGTTGACCCTCTTTTCCACTTACAGTAGCTGCTCATTTCTCACCCTAGGCCTATACTCGAGTCAATAAGTTTTCCTAGTTTTTTGTGGTGAAATTCGGTGCCTCGGCTTATATTTGGGTCAACTTATACTCGAGTATATATACGGTAGATGAAAAACTGTAGGTAATAATATTGCATGCATGAGGGTAGGTTAAATTTAATTTGGACATCTGGAAACGACAGTAACCTCCCATTCTGAAAGATCTGTGATATTAATTTTACCCCCGAGGCCCGCCATCTAGGCCCCTGCTGGATTTTAACCAGCTCAATATAGGTTCTATTGCACCATATCGGACTTTATATAGTATAGCCTGTCACCAGTTGCAGTTGTTTAGATTTGTTCCATATTTTCTGAAGTAGTACATACGTGGGCATTAGCTTATTGGGTTTCTGGAACAGCTGTGCCTCTAGGCCCTCCAGAATAGACTCTGCGCCAGTGCCAGTAAGCAAGAGGAGAGCAGAGGAGCTTTCAGGAATAGGGGACATGGAGCCTACTAAATGTTGAATTTGGGCGGCTACATAATAGGTCCAGGGGTTTGGAAGTGCCAGACACGCTCCATCTTTATGAAACTGCAGCTGCTCTAATTTGATCCTAGGGGAATGGGCACCCCATAATAGTAGCCTAAAAAGGGAATTAATCACCCAAAATATTTTCAGAGGGATAACCACTGGGAAGTTGCGAAGGACATATAGCTGGGGCATAAGTATAATTTTAATCAAGTTTGTTTTCCCGGCCAGGGACATTTAAAGTTTGTTCCAAATATTAATTTTGACTCGAAAACGTGTCATCAGGGGTTGCACATTAAGACAGGAGTAATCTCTGAGTATGGGGGAAACCAGAATGCCCAAATACTTAAACGGGATAGAGCCAGGTAGTGATACTGACTGTCCAGGCGCGTCATCCATCATTTGAGTGAGTCCAGAGTACTGTCCAAAATCCGAGCTCATTCACATAACCCTGGGTTATGGAGAGATGTGTCTCCCAGGAACAGTAACATGTCATCAGCGCAGAGCATGATTTTCTCATGCAGCTTGCTGTATTTAAACTCGGTGATGAGCGGATCAGCATGCGCCAAGCCAGCCAAAGGTTTGATTGCTATAGCGAGGAGCAGGGGTGACAAGGGGCAAACTTTCCTGGTTCCCCTGCCCAAAAAGCGAGCCCCAAAACCAAATTTAGACACTACAGCCCAAAGGTACTGCCAACTTACACTATCAAATGCTTTAATATCATCAAGTAAAAGGAGTGCCCTCTGCCCCACATTGCCTGCCTGCCTGCGTCTGCATATTCAGGAACAACCACTTAAGATTAGTGGCCGTGGACTTTTGCGGCATGAACCCCGCTTGGTCAGAGTGTACAATAGATAGGATAAATTAGTTCACCCACAGAGCCAATACCTTAGCTAGGATCTTCACATCGCACTGCAACAAGGAAATGGGTCTGCACGAGCTTGGATCTAGGGGGCCCTTTCCGGGTTTAAGTAGTAATATAACATCTGCCTGGGACATTAAGGCTGGCAAACAGCCCGTCTTTACGGAGGTATTAAAGACTTTAAGCAGCTTGGGCAAAATGGTCTCCCCATATGTGGTCTAAACCTCCATAGGGAGACCATCGTTCCCCAGAGCCTTACATATGGAGAAAGAACAGGCTGCCCTCTGAAGCTCGTCTAGGGTAATCAGAGCATCCAGGGCCAACTATGCCTCAGGAGACAGGAGAAAGCGGGCAGGGATATACCTTCAAGGTAGCTTGTCAATGCCTCAGTGGAGTAATTGTTTTGGGAGCTGTAAAATTCAGAATAAAAGGAAGCTAGTTCGGTGACAATTTGGTCCGGGGCACTAGCCACCCGTCCATTGGCGGAGCGAATGGCTCCAAAAGCCAGAGAGGATTGTTGTGATCTAGCAATTTTTGCCAATAGGCGGCCCGTTTTCTTCCCCTCTTCATAAAATGCCATTTTTGTAAAGAAACGTTTCCGATCTCAAAATGGTCAAGAGAGTCCTGTGCCGATCCATGCCTCCCTTGCGGAATCAGAAGGGTCCAGTACATATAATAACTCCAGCTGCCATTCCTGGCTCTCCACCTGTTCAATGAGAAGGGAAGATTTACATTTGGCAGCAGTAATTTCAGTTATAAAGGTGCCTCTGATGCATGCTTTAAAGGCCTCCCATCCTCGCATTGGCCATGTTGTACTAAAATACTGGTCAGTTTGTCTGGTTATACGCTCATGGGAAGGGAATAATTATGACTTCTTATGACTTTCTTTCAACAATAGCTTTCTTCTTGTCACTCTTCCATGAAGGCCAGATTTGCACGACTAATAGTTGTCCTGTAAACAGATTCTTCCACCTGATCTGTGGATCTTTGTAGCTCCTCCAGAGCTACCATGGGCCTCTTGGCTGCTTCTCTGATGTTCTCCTTGCCTGGCCTGTCAGTTTAGGTGGACGGCCATGTCTTGATAAGTTTGCAGTTGTGCCATACTTTTGGATGATGGATTGAACAGAGCTCCGTGAGATGTTCAAAGCTTGGGATTTTTTTTGTAACCTAACCCTGCTTTAAACTTCTCCACAACTTTATCCCTGACCTGTTTGGTGTGTTCCTTGGCCTTCATGATGCTGTTTGTTCACTAAGATTCTCTAAGGCTCCATTCACACGAAAGCGTTTTTTCCTGTCGCATCATGGCAGCATACACTTTGGGTTGTGACTCCGCCCCCACAACCTGATAGGACTACATAGCTATAAGTTGTAGAGATGGCCCCTGCCCAGTATTCTCTTATTTTTCCTCACCTGAAGGACTGAACATATCAGAAGCACCCCCTTACCGAATTCGCCCCAGCCAGGTTCTAGCCTCTCCTGGGTGGAAGTCCTTACCTGTACAGCCTCTAAACGAGCTAGATGGAAGGAGCCCCGCTCTGGTGATCTCGGGGGTATGTTGCGGTCTAGTATAAGCCTTAAACAGGCTTAGTTGTTGTGCAGCGGTCGCCATGCCTCCTTTTTTCACTTTGTGTCTTTCTCCCTCTTTGCTGGGCTCTGTGGTCCCTCTGTGCCTCCCTACAGGCTTCCCGGGCGTCTCGGCGCTTCCGCGCATGCGCGGTGCGCGCCGTCAGGGCGTCCTTTCGATTTTGCCAGTTTCCAAGATGGCGCCGGGCGCCTCGCGCCGCTACTGCGCATGCGCGAGCGGGTCGTGACCTCGGCGGCCATGGCGGCAAATTTAAAAGCCCTGTTTGTCATTTCTGAGCTCTCCTTGCTTCCTGGAAGACTTCTGACTGCTGTATTTTGAACTTCTGCATTCCTAAAGCTCCCTCTCTCTCTGGGTAAGTGTCTAATACTTATGCACTGTTTTGTGGGACCTGGTTGCATGTTCTTACCTTCCTATACCTTTCTCAGGTATTCACCTTCCTCTCCTATGGAGGCCGCTGCCCCAGCAGATCACCACCAGCCTAATAGGTAAGGGGGGGGGATTCCAGCGGTAAGTAGAGAAGATTGAAAAAGAGAGCAGGACCGTACTAATGCTACCTAATTGGTCAGCCCTGTCAGGTCCGCAAGATCATCTAAATCAGGACGAAGAGAATCTTCGCACAGGAGAAGCCGCTCCGGCCATAGACGCATCCGCTCACGCGGAAGAAGCCGCTCAGGCCGCAAGGGGAGTCGCAGACGGAGTCGATCCCACTCAAGGCATAGCCGTTCCTACCGCAGAAGATCCCCTGCACGAGGACACCAATCCTCTACGCACCCTTCCCGCCCAGCCGGGAACGCTTGCTGGGTATGTGGGGCCACGGCCCTCCCAGACAAACTAGCCTGCCGCAAGTGCATAGATGAAGCCACCAGGGAGAAAGAGCCGGATTCCATAGAACCCACTGGAGTCTCTACTCCCCAGGTCTCGACTCCTGATGTGGAGTTTACGGCCTATAGCACCTCACCCACCATTCCCAGTGCATCAAGAGAGCAAGAACTACCGTCGGATGATGAAGAGCCGGAAGCTTCAGCTGGCTTTGATTTTGCGCTCATAGAACCGTTCATCAGATCGGTTAAGGAAGCGATTAACTGGGAGGAGCTTGAGGAGACACAGCCCCTCAAGAAGGTTCCGGAGGCTTTCCCATTCATCGACGAGTTAGAGGAGCTCATTAAGGAGGAGTGGCAGAATCCGGAAAAGAAGTTCAGTCTGTCCAACAGACTTACCAAACTGTACCCTCTCAAGGAACCCAAAGTATCTCCTTTACTTTCTCCTCCAGTAGTGGATGCATCTTTGATGCGTCTAGCCAGGCACGTGACGCTCCCCATTGAAGATGCAGTAACGTTCAGAGACGTGCTTGACAGGAAGGTGGATACAGACCTTAAGAGAGCTTACCTGTTCGCAGGAGGCGCCTGCAGGCCAGCGGTGGCATTAGCGGCGGTTGGGAAAGCTATCTCCAGCTGGTCCTCAGCTACATCGAGGCTCGTCACTGAGGGCGCAGATCAAGAACAGATCACTAAGGCCTTACAAGAACTTAGCCTTGCGGGAGATTTCGTGGCGGAGGCTTCCGTAGATACTATCAGATCCACCTCAAGGTCTATGTTAGCCTCTGTAATGGTCGGCTGACCCCGCCTCGAAGTCAAACTGGTGCAGGATTCCGTATGATGGGGTGAACCTCTTTGGAGCAAAGCTGGATACCGCAATCTCTAAAGTAACAGGCGGGAAGTCGGGTCTCATACCATCGGACAGGAGGCCGAAACAACAAAGGCCACCTCCCTTTAAACGTAACCTTCCGGAAAGATATAGGGATGCGAAATCCTATAGACCCGGGAAGGAATACAGAAGGAGCTGGAAGAACCCCCAGACGTCCTTCCCTAAGTTCCAGAAACCCAAGACCCCTGCCTCCAATGACCAGAAGTCCTTTTGAAGGTTCGCCCGCCCAACCAGCGGTAGTGGGGGCCAGACTCACAAAGTTCAAGTTGGTCTGGGCGGGAATGATAAAAGACCCATGGACGGTGTCCACCATTCATTTCGGTCACAGGTGGGCATTCAGAGGTCGTCCTCCAAGAGACCAATTCTGCTCAACCAGACTTCCTCCTTCTCAAGAGAAAAGACTATCCCTAGTCCAGTATATCCAAGAGTTGCTCCAGAAACAAGCAATAGTGGAGGTTCCGCCATCCCAAAGAGGCAAAGGTTTCTACTCCCCACTTTTCTTAGTGAAAAAGAAATCAGGGGACCTTCGTCCAGTCTTGGACCTAAAAAACCTCAACCGGTCGATACGGTTAGAAACATTCAAGATGGAAAGCCTTCAATCAATCCTCCAAGCAATAAACTTGGGAGATTGGATGCTGTCAATCGACCTCCAGGACGCGTATTTGCATATCCCTATCCATTCCGAGTTCCAAAAATTTCTCCGGTTTACCCTAAATCATCGGCACTTCCAATTCCGAAGCCTTCCGTTCGGGATCTCTACCGCACCCAGGACGTTTACAAAAGTCCTATTACCTGTAATAGCCCACCTGAGAGAAAACGGGCTGAGGGTCCACCATTACCTGGACGACATCCTACTTCTCTCAGACAGCCAGGACTCTCTTGTCCTTCACAGGGAAATCCTGGTCTCCACATTACAGTCCCTAGGGTGGCTGATAAATTGGAAGAAGAGCAACATCCATCCCACACAGAGAATGGTCTTTCTGGGGGCCGAATTGGACACAAGGGAGAATACGGTGGAACTTCCGGGGGAAAAAATCCCTCCTCTAATTCAAAAGGTGAAAAGGGCAATCTCCACTACATTGCTCCCGGCCAGGACCTGTCTCAGTATCCTGGGCTCCCTAGCTTCCACCATTCCAATGGTCCAATGGGCGCAATGGAACTCGAGGCCTCTTCAGATCTCCTTCCTACGTCAGTGGAAGGGCACATCAATGTCCCAACCAATCCTCATCTCTCAGGAGGTAAAGCAATCGTTGATGTGGTGGGTACGTCCTCACAACTTGAGAAGATGCAGGCATATAGTCACTCCCTATCAAGAAACCGTGACCTCAGATGCCAGTCTACAGGGATGGGGAGCCCACTACCAGGACCTTGCGGCTCAGGGTCGTTGGCCTTTCAGGGCACAGGATACAGTGTCGAACGTTCTGGAGATGAGAGCAGCGTTCCAGGCTCTCCTGGCCTTCAGTTCTCACTTGAGGAGGAAGCACGTCCTCCTGAGGATGGACAACAAGGTGGCCGTTGCCTACATCAACAGGCAGGGGGGCACCAGAAGCAGGTCCATGTTACAGGAGGTCCGTCCTGTTCTGGAATGGGCGCAGCTGAATCTACTGGACCTAAGGGCGGTTTATGTCCCGGGAGTCCAGAACACCTTAGCCGACTCACTAAGCAGAAATTTCCACTCCAACAACGAATGGTCTCTGAGTCCACAAGCCTATGCTCTCATATCCCGAACCTGGGGTCCTCCAGAGATAGACCTAGCAGCAACTCCGGAGAACACAAAGTGTCAGAGATTCCTATCAAGGACACCGTTTCCTTCGGCAGAGGGGACGGACTGCCTCCAACACCCCTGGAACTTTCACCTGGGGTACATTTTCCCCCCGACGCCTCTCATAGCGAGATTCCTCCTGAGGCTCAAGAAGTCAACAGCATTGGTGGTAGCAGTGATCCCTTTCTGGCCGAGGAGGCCATGGTTTACTACCCTCATGCAGCTGAACACGGCAGAGCCTCTGCCTCTCCCATTGACGACAGACCTACTCTCCCAGGGACATCTTCTTCACCCGAACCCGGGGAAGCTACACTTGATGGCCTGGAGACTGAAAGGGCTAGGTACCTAGAGCAGGGCTGTTCCCAGAAGGTGGTGGATACCTTACTCCAGGCCAGAAAGCCTACTACCAACATCACGTACAGAAGAGTTTGGGAAAAATTTGTCTCCTTCTCCCACCAGCAAGGTTGGGACTCGTCCTCCCCGTCGGTGTCTCACATCTTGGAGTTCCTTCAATCAGGCCTAGAGAAAGGCCTTAGGTCAAGCACCCTGAAGGTCCAGGTATCGGCCCTGTCCGCCTTGACAGGAGTTAAATGGGCGCAAGAGCCTCTGGTGGTTCAGTTTCAGAGGGCCTGTCTAAAGCTGAGGCCCCCCAGAAAACCGTCATTCCCGGTCTGGGATCTCTCAATTGTTCTAGAGTCATTATCCAAGGAACCCTTTTTTCCAATGCAGAGCATATCCCTCTGGGATCTAACGCTGAAGGTTTCATTTTTAATAGCCATAACATCGGCGAAGCGAGTGTCAGAAATGCAAGCTCTAATGGTTAGCGAACCATACTTGGTTGTTCTTCCAGACAGGCTAGTCCTAAGGCCTTCGGATCGATTCATCCCCAAGGTGTCCTCATCCTTCCATTTTAACCAGGAGATTAATCTTCCAGCACTCAGCACGGATCAGGGAGACCCTCATCCACTAGATGTTAAGGGTACCGTTATAGAATACCTCTCAGCAACAAAATCCATCAGAAAGTCGGAAAACCTCCTAATTATCCCACATGGTTTCAGGAGAGGTCAAGCGGCATCCTCACGCACCATCGCTTCATGGCTAGTAAAGACCATCAAGAGATCTTACTCACTGAGTAACCATCAAGTACCTGAGGGCTTAAGGGCACACTCCACCAGGGCAGTGGCAACCTCCTGGGCGGCATATTGTAGAGTCTCGGCGGAGACGATTTGCAGAGCGGCTACCTGGTCCTCCAGGAACACCTTCATGTCTCATTACAAGGTGGATTCCGCCTGCTTATCCACAGTGGATTTCGGAAGATCCGTTATCCAGGCCAATTCCTCTATTATTTGATTAATAAACTTAGTTTGAATTCCCACCCAGTCTTTGCGAGTTACTCCCCAAAGTGTATGCTGCCATGATGCGACAGGGAAACGGAAAATTGTATACTCACCTTTCCGTAATTTTCCTTTCCTGTCGTATCTTCATGGCAGCATACAATCTCCCTCCCGTCTAAGGTGAGATATATATATACGGAGAATACTGGGCAGGGGCCATCTCTACAACTTATAGCTATGTAGTCCTATCAGGTTGTGGGGGCGGAGTCACAACCCAAAGTGTATGCTGCCATGAAGATACGACAGGAAAGGAAAATTATGGAAAGGTGAGTATACAATTTTCCGTTTTGATGCATTTTGCATTTTGCAGAAATGCATGGGAATTTTTTAACATGGGTTCCTATGAAACATGTTCACTTCAATGCATTTTTGTGCCTCTGCGTTTTTGGAAAGGGTCAGGGACTTTTCTTCATGCAAAATGCAGCGTTTTGCATGTAATAGAATTCAATGGACCAGCATCAAAAACGCAAGTACAGCGTTTTTACAGCGTTTTGTGTTTTTGGCTTTTTTTTTTTTTTTTTTTAAACTGTATACAGTATAAAAAAAACTGTAAAAAAAAAAAAAATGCAAAACGCTGCATAAACGCCGCAAAAACGCTGTAAAAACGCTGTTCAAAAACGCGGCAAGCACCACAAAAAACACTGCAGAAATGCTCAAAAGCAACATGCATAGATGTGAATCGAGCCTAACAAACCTCTGAGGGCTACACAGAACAGCTTTATTTATACAGAGATTAAAATATACACAGGTGGACTCAATTTACTAATTAGGTGACCTCTGAAGGCAATTGGTTCCACTAGCTTTTAGTTATGGGGTATCAGAGTAAAGGGGGCTGAATACAAAAGCACGCCACACTTTTCACATATTTATTTGTAAAAAATTATGAAAACTATTTATCATTTTCCTTCCACTTCACAATTATGGGCCACTTTGTGTTAGTCTATCACATGAAATCCCAATAAAAACGGAAAATTGTATACTCACCTTTCCGTAATTTTCCTTTCCTGTCGTATCTTCATGGCAGCATACACTTTGGGTTGTGACTCCGCCCCTCACAACCTGATAGGACCACATAGCTATAAGTTGTAAAGATAGCCCCCGCCCCAGTATTCTCCGTATATATATCACCTTAGACGGGTGGGAAATTGTATGCTGCCATGAAGATACGACAGGAAAGGAAAATTACGGAAAGGTGAATATACAATTTTCCGTTTTCCTGTCGCATCATGGCAGCATACACTTTGGGGAGTAACTCGCAAAGACTGGGTGAGGATTCAAACTAAGTTTATTAATCAGAGAACAGAAGAATTGGCCTGGATAACGGCTCTTCCGAAATCCACTGTGGATAAACAGGCGGAATCCACTTTGTAATGGGTCATAAAGGTGTTCCTGGAAGACCAGGTAGCCGCTCTGCAAATTGTCTCCACCGAGACTCTACAATGTGCCGCCCAGGAGGTTGCCACTGCCCTGGTGGAATGTGCCCTTAAGCCCTCAGGTACTTGCTGACTGCTCAATGAATAGGCCTTTTTTATGGTCTTCACCAGCCATGACGCAATGGTGCGTGAGGATGCCGCTTGACCTCTCCTGAATCCATGCGGAATAATTAGGAGACTTTCCGTTTTCCTGATGGATCTGGTAGCTGAGAGGTACTCCAGGACATTACCCTTGACGTCCAGTGGGTGAGGATCGCCCTGTTCCGTGGTGAGTGCCGGAAGGTTAATCTCTTGGTTGAAGTGAAAGGATGAGGATACCTTGGGTATGAACCGGTCTGAAGGTTTTAAGACTAATCTGTCTGGCAATACTACCAGATATGGATCACTAACCATTAAGGCCTGCATCTCTGACACCCGCTTAGCCGATGTTATGGCTATCAGGAATGAGACTTTTAGCGTCAGATCCCATACTGATATGTTCTCATTCGGAAAGAAGGGTTCCTTAGATAGAGCTTCCAGTACAACTGAGAGGTCCCAGACTGGGAAGGAAGGTTTCCTAGGAGGTCTCAGCTTTAGACAGGCCCGTTGGAACTGAACCACAAGGGGATCTTGTGCCCATCTGACTCCTGTCAGGGCGGACAAGGCCGAGACTTGGACCTTTAGAGTACTTGATCTAAGACCCTTCTCTAGGCCTAGTTGAAGGAACTCCAGGACCTGTGACACCGATGGTGAGGATGAGTCCCAACCTTGCTGTTGAGCGAAGGCGGTAAACTTCTCCCAGACTCGCCTGTAAGTAATATTCGTGGTAGGTCTCCTGGCCTGGAGTAGGGCATCCACCACTCTCTGGGAGCATCCTTGCTCTAGGTACCTAGCCCTTTCAGCCTCCAGGCCATCAAATGTAGCTTCTCCGGGTTTGGGTGAAGAAGATGACCCTGGGAGAGTAGGTCTGGTGACAACGGAAGGGGCAGGGGATCTGCCGTATTCAGCTGTATCAGAGTGGTAAACCATGGCCTCCTCGGCCAGAAGGGAATTACTGCCACCACCAGTGCCGATGACTCCTTGAGTCTCAGGAGAAACCTCGTTATGAGTGGAGTTGGAGGAAAGATGTATCCTAGATGGAAATTCCAGGGGTTCAGGAGACAATCCGTCCCCTCCGCCGAAGGGAATGGTATTCTCGATAGAAATCTCTGACATTTCGCATTCTCTGGGGTTGCCGCCAGGTCTATCTCTGGAGGACCCCAAGTCCTGGATATGAGGGCGTAGGCCTGTGGGTTCAGAGACCACTCGTGATTGGAGGTGAAATTCCTGCTCAGCGAGTCGGCCAGCACATTCTGGACTCCAGGAACATAGACTGCTCTTAAGCTTAACAGGTTCAGTTGTGCCCACTCTAGAACAGGACGGACCTCCTGCATCATGGACCTGCTTCTGGTGCCCCCCTGCCTGTTGATATAGGCAACCGCGACCTTGTTGTCCATTCTTAGAAGAACATGTTTCCCTCTCAAAAGCGAGCCGAAGGACAGGAGCGCTTGGAATGCTGCTCTCATTTCTAACACATTCGACACTGTGTCCTGTGCCCTGAATGGCCAGCGGCCTTGGGCTGCAAAGTGCTGATGGTGGGCTCCCCACCCCTGCAGACTGGCATCTGAGGTCACCGTCTCCTGGTAAGGGGTGATTATGTGCTTGCACCTTCCTAGGTTGCGAGGCCGTATCCACCACAGCAATGACTGCTTCACCTCTTGAGGGATGTGAATCGACTGCGACATCGAAACACCATTCCACTGGCGCCGGAAGGAAATCTGGAAAGGCCTCGAGTTCCATTGCGCCCACTGAACCATCGGAATGGTGGATGCCAAGGAGCCCAGGATACTGAGGCATGTTCTGGCTGGTAATCTCCTAGCCAAGATGGCCTTCTTCACTTTCTGAATCAGGGGGGAAATCTTCTCCTCTGGAAGTTCCACCTTGTTCTCTCTCGTGTCCAGCTCGGCCCCTAGAAAGACCATCCTCTGAGTGGGATGAATACTGCTCTTCTTCCGGTTTATCAGCCACCCTAGAGACTGTAAAGTGGAGACCAGGATTCCCCGATGCTGGATGAGAGACTCCTTGTTGTTCGAGAGAAGCAGGATGTCGTCCAGGTAATGGTGGACTCTCAATCTCCTCTCTCTCAAGTGGGCTATCACGGGCAATAGGACCTTCGTGAATGTCCTGGGTGCGGTGGAGATCCCCGAACGGAAGACTTCGGAATTGGAAGTGCCAGCTGTTTATCGTGAAGCGGAGGAATCTCTGGAACTCTGAGTGGATCGGGATATGTAAGTATGCGTCTTGCAGATCGATCGAGAGCATCCAGTCCCCCCGATTTATTGCTTGAAGGATCGACTGGAGGCTTTCCATCCTGAATGTTTCTACCCGGATTGACCGGTTGAGTTTCTTTAGGTCCATAACAGGACGGAAGTCCCCTGACTTTTTTCGTACTAGAAAGAGTGGGGAATAGAAACCCTGACCTCTTTGGGATGGGGCGACTTCCACTATTGCCTGTTTCCTTAACAGATCCTGGATGTACTGGACCAAAGACAACCTTTTCTCCCTGGAAGGAGGAAGCCTGGTTGCGCAGAAGTGACCCCTTGGGGGGCGGTTCTTGAACGACCACCTGTGTCCGACCCGGATGGTGGATACTGTCCATGGGTTCTTTATCAATTCCGCCCAAACCAACCCGAATCTTGTGAGCCTGGCACCCACTACCGCTGGTTTGGATGGACGTACCTTCAAAAAGGTTTCTGTTCATTGGAAGCAGGCGTTTTGGTTTTCTGAAATTTGAGGAAGGACGTCTGAGGGTTCTTCCAAGTTCTCCTGTACTCCTTCCCAGGCCTATAGGACTTTGCATCCCTGTATCTCTCCGGGAGATTGCGCTTGAAGGGAGGCGCTCTTTGTTGTTTTGGCCTTCTGTCTGAGGGAATAAGACCAGACTTCCCGCCTGTCACTTTGGATATTGCTGTATCCAGCTTTGCACCAAAGAGGTTAACTCCATCATATGGAATCCTGCACCAGTTGGACTTTGAGGCCGGGTCGGCCGACCAGGGCTTAAGCCATAACGCCCTCCTGGCCATTACCGTTGCTAGCATAGACCTTGAAGCGGACCTAATGGTGTCCACAGAGGCTTCCGCCACAAAGTCTCCTGCGAGACTGAGTTCCTGTAGGGCTTTAACGATCTGGTCCTGATCTGCGCCTTCAGCAACGAGCTTCGCGGTGTTCAAAGACCACCCGGAAATAGCTTTCCCGAATGCGGCCAAAGCCACTGCTGGTCTGCAGGCGCCTCCTGCAAAAACGTAAGCCCTTTTAAGGTCCGTGTCCACCTTCCTGTCCAGGCCGCCGGGGTCATGCACCAGCCGCACATGTGCAGTAGCACCGAGCCGCTCTCTGCGCCATCTTGGAACCTGGCAAATGTGCCAGGACGCCCTAAAAACGTTTACTGAGCATGTGCGGAAGCGCTGAGACATCCGAGGACACAGGGGAGAGACAGAGGAGAACCACAGAGCCCAGCAAGCTGCACCAAGAGATGGAAAGACAGATGGAGACCGCTGCACACAACTAAGCCTGTTTAAGGCTTATACTGGAGCCGCACATACCCCTGAGACCCCCAGAGTGGGGTTCCTTCCATCTAGCTCATTTAGAGGCTGTACAGGCAAGGACTTCCACCCAGGAGAGGCTAGAACCTGGCTGGGGCGAGTTCGGTAAGGGGGTGCTTCTGACATCTTCAGTCCTTCTCAGGTGAGGAAAAATAAGAGAATACTGGGGCGGGGGCCATCTTTACAACTTATAGCTATGTGGTCCTATCAGGTTGTGAGGGGCGGAGTCACAACCCAAAGTGTATGCTGCCATGATGCGACAGGAAATACATTTACCTTTTGGTTGTACCATGACAAAATGTGGAAAATTTCAAGGGGTATGAATACTTTTTCAAGGCACTGTATATATACAAAATCTCTTGCTATATTTTTTACATACGATTCTGTCAAGCTTTCACAAAATGTCAATAAAATTGTATTGAATAATAAGAAGGGGGGGAGGGTTCTTCTAAAAAAAATGATACTGTTGCTGTATATTGTGTCAGGAATTTATTTATCGAGGCCCTGTTCACACCTGAGCGATTTTTCTGCTTGAAGCTTTTAACTCTAAAATGCTCAACAAGTGAAATTCCATTCGTTTCAATAGCCCCTGTTCACATCTGCGCATTATGTTGCCTGAAGCAAAACGCTTGTTGCTCAAAAAAGTACATGAGCTTTCATTTTGGCAGATTGCAAGCGTTTTTGGCCCCATAGACTTCAAGTGGTTGTAAAGGCAGAAGGTGCATTTTATGCATTAAAGTGGAAGGCCACCCTAAAATAGAAAATAGCATGAAAAATCTTTAAAAAAAAAATAAAAAAAAACATTTGAAAAAAAAATGTTTTTAAACTTACCTGAACCCTTGTTGCTAGGCAGTCTTCCTAATCTGCCTCTTCCTATTCCGCGGCGTGTTCTGCTCCTAGCTGAGAGGCCCCATTGCCTTCTGGGAACTGTGTGTGTTCCCAGAAAACCACGGGGCCATTCACAGATTGCCGCGCCACTCGCGCGTGCGCAGTAGGAAACTGGCAGTGAAGCCGCAAGGCTCCACTGCCTGTTTCCCTTACTTAGGATGGCGGGGCCAGGACCCGGGAGCCGAGGGAGGGGTTGGCCTCGGGCGGCCGACATCACGGGCACCCAGGACAGGTAAGTCTACTTATTTAAAGTCAGCAGCTACAGTGTTTATAGCCGCTGACTTTTTTAAAAAAATTATAGTGGCTGGAATCCTACTTTAAGATTAAAAACCTTCAGTGTGCAGCAGCCCCCCTCAGCCCCTTACCTGCGCCCCATCTCTATCCAGCGATGTCCACGAGTGCCTCGGCCGTCCGGGACTCTCCTTCCTGATTGGCTCAGACACAGAAACGGCACCATTGGCTCCCGCTGCTGTCAATCAACGTCAGTTAGCCAATCAGGAGAGAGAGGGGGCGGGGTCTGAATGGACACACAGAGCCGCGGCTCTGGTGCCCAAATTGAAAGCTGCTTGCTGTGGGAGCACGCGACAGGAGGGAGGGGCCAAGAGAGTCGGCGAAGGAGTGGAGAAGAGGAGGATCTGGGCTGCTCTGTGCAAAACCACTGCACAGAGCAGGTAAGTATTACATGTTTGTTATTTTTAAAGGAAAAAAAAAGAGAGACTTTAGTATCACTTTAAATAGAATAGCCTGATTTGAGCTTTTTACAAGTGTTTTACGAGTATGTTTTCTGCTTAAACAGCAGCTCTCCACCCCTAATTTCCTCTCCCTTTCCTCCCCTAATGCTTTCTATTGGCTAAACAAAAACACCTTAAGCTGTAAAACGCTTGTAATACTCTTTTAAAAAATGCTCCAAAATTCTTAAAGGGATTGTAAAGGTAAAAATGTTTTCACCTTAATGCATTCTATGCATTAAGGTGAAAAAACATCTGACAATACCGCCGCCCCCAGCCCCCCCCGTTTTACTTACCTGAGCCCTCGAAAGTCCCGCGCTCGCTCCCGACATCCTCTTCGTTGATCAGCCTGACCGCTGATTGGCTAGAGTGGATGGATTGAAAGCAGCGCAGCCATTGGCTCGCGCTGCTGTCAATCACATCCAATGACACGGCGTGCCGGGGGGCGGGGCCGAGTGATACAGTGAGCGGCTATGGCCGCCGGCTGTATCACAGGAGCGTGCCCGCAAGAACTCACCACCATGCGAGGGAGCTCGCATGAAGGTGATTAGTTCTTGTGGGGAGAAGCTGAAACAGCCGCCGAGGGACCCCAGAAGACCAGGTTCGGGGCCACTCTGTGCAAAACGAGCTGCACAGTGGAGGTAAGTATAACATGTTTGTTATTTAAAAAAAAAAAAAAAAAATACCTTTAGTGTTCCTTTAAATAAAAACGCCAGTAAATTGATACGCTCAGGTGTGAATGCAGCCTGAGACTTGTAAGGCCACCCTATAAACTCTGGGATAGATATTGTAGCAGTAATGACATGTTAATAAAAATATGTGAAATGCAGGAAAACAAATAGCTCTGACTTTTTATAAATAGGCGAAAGGTGTAAAACAGAAACAAAAACAAAAACAAAAAAAGAGGAAATTTGTATTCCCCCCCATAAATAGATCGCTCTCTGCAGCACATGCAGTCAGTAACAGTGCGACGAACACAAGCCAATCAGAAGCCATTGTTAGGTTCTATAAAATTGGCCCCTGCATCTTATACTGGCTGAACCACAAGTCCCAGCACAGATCATCTTATTGCTGCTTTAGCATTGAACTCAGTGAACAGCAACAGGTCACAAGCAGCTGTGGAACTACATGTCTCAGCATGTCCCTTCTAAGTGCTGTCAGCGGTGTTTTATGCAGCATTCTCTCTGCCAGGCCTCCTCCTATTAGAAATCAGCCAGATCCTCTTTCCATCCTCCCCAGATTTTGTGTGATGTGCTGCCTAGAGAAAAGCGAAGCGCCCCACTGAGCTCGGCAGGAATATGAAATGTCATTGGATACCCTTGTAAGACGCAGGACCTCCGCCCTTCCAACAGAGACCAGAGGGCTGACCCCTCCATGTGGAGCTCTCTGTATTCCTGAGATAAAGATCCTTCTATTATCCTCATTACCTGCAATTCCCCGTATATCCGAGTAAAATAATGTCCCAGCTTTGTGCTCTGTGCCCTTCACTATTTACTATAGGAAAATCCATAACTGGGGCACATAATCCCTTGCATGTATGTATAGCTAAGCTCACAGTACACATGGTGGCACTTCGAATATCAGCATCATAGGAACCTTGTTCTTCCCTACCGTTTGATAAATGCTTTTTATACATTGCAAAGAATGAAGATGACCTTGAGAGCCTCTGAAACGGTTCCTGTGTTGCACATGTTTTCTGTGTAGCTACATACGGAGCACCAGAATTATATACAGTATACAGTGGCGGCTGGTGGTATATTTTTTGGGGGGCGGCAAACAGTCCACCCGTGGCCAATCCCCCCCCCCCCCCCCCTCGGTTGGTCGGGTCACCAGACAGCCCAACCTGCAAAAATAAATGCAGCCTGATCAGTGCCAAATAAATGCAGCTATACCAGTGTCAATTAAACACACAGTGCCAATTAAATTCAGCCTTACCAGTGCCAATTAAATGCAGCCTGATAAATGCCAATTAAATGCAGCTATACCAGTGCCCATGAAGTAAAGCCTTACCAGTGGCCATGGAATATAGCCCTACCAGTGCCCATGGAATACAGCCTTACCAGGGCCCATGGAATACAGCCTTACCAGTGCCCATGGAATACAGCCTTACCAGTGCTCATGGAATACAGCCTTACCAGGGCCCATGAAATACAGCCTTACCAGGGCCCATGAAATAAAGCCTGATTACACAGAGCTCTGAAAAGGATTTGAATATCCCGCCTCCTATGATAAGTCACACTGATTCAATGTATCATTGGATTGTTGTTCCATCTATCTAGGAGGCGGGACTTTGTTACAGTCCTCCACCTCGCACAGACGGGGACGTCATCACATCTGCCTGTCACTCAGCCACAGACAGAAGACAGAGTAGCCCTAGCGGCTGCCGCAGCCATACTCTATTCGGCCTCTCTGGCTGTTCTGTCTACTGGCTGTGGCTGAGTGACAGGCCCAGCCTGGAGATCGCCCGGCACTCGCGGGTGTCTGTGAACCAACAGCCAAATGCGGGAGACTTCCACGACTCGCGGGAGACTTGGGATGTCTGGGTCACAGGCTACCTCCCGGGCGGTAGGTCACCAGCCCTGCACTTACCCCATCTAGGTCGTGGGCAGTGCTTCCTCCGGGCGGCACCGCCTCCTCCTGTTGCTCCACGGTGGCTTCCCCTGCATCTCCTTCTCCTCGGCCACCAATAGGATAGCTTCTCCTCTTGGCTAATCGAATGACGGGTCTCAGGATCCACTTGCTGATTGGCTGGGAGGAGAATCAGGAAGACAATAGCGAATATTAATTTGCTATTGTCACACAACTGGGTGGACTTGGGGTGCATTGATCTACGCCCCGGGCCCGCCCTTTTATGAAGCCTATTAGAGCCTCAGGCTCTAATCACGTTCTTCTAAAAAAAACAAACAAACATTGGAATCCATGCGTCCAGTGCCCCACATATAGATTAGGGGGCTGGGCGCATGGATTAGGGGGGCAGAGCCCCTGCGCCCTGTATTATGGGCCGCCACTGACAGTATATAATATATATGCATACACCAATCAGCGATAAATTTATGGCCACTCACCAAATATTGAGTAGGTCCTCCTTTTGCTGCCAAAACTGCCCTGACCCATCAATGCATGGACTCCACTAGATCTCTGAAGGTGTGCTGCAGTATGTGGCACCAAGCTGTCAGTAGCAGATCCTTTAAGTCCTGCAAATTGGCAGATCTGACTTGCAGATCTGACTGGATCTGACTTGCTTTTCTAGTACATCCCACCCATGCTCGATTGGATTGGGATCTGGAGAACTTAATGCCAAGTCAACACCTCCAACTCATTGTTTTGTTCCTCAACCCATTCTTCAACCATCTTTTGCAGTGTGGCAGGCAGGGCAATGTGTCCGATATTTCAGTGTGAACTTCTGTTACTGATGCTGCCCAGCTTTGCCCTATTGCCGTGTACAGAGGACTCACCTTGATATGTAAATAGCATCAGCATTAATATGCAAATATTGACAAACAGGCGGCATTGATATGTAAATAGAGGCTTTCTTCACATGTATATCATGTCTCCCTAAGGTCATATCCACCATCACTTCTGCTGAATGCTGCCCACTGGAAAAGGGGCATGTTTGAAAAGCCTGCCTGCAACTGTGCTCATTAACCACTTCAGCTCCGAAAGGTTTTACCCCATTCCTGACATTTTTTGAGCTATGGCACTGCGTTGCTTTAACTGACAATTGCGCGGTCGTGCGACACTGTACACAAATAAAATTGATGTCCCTTTTTCCTACAAATAGAAATTTCTTTTGATGGTATTTGATCACTTCTGTGGTTTTTATTTTTTGTGCTAAAAACAAAAAGAGACCAACAATTTTGAAGAAAAAACATTTTTTACTTTCTGCTATAAAACATATCCAATTAAAAAAATGTAAAAAAAAAATCAAATTTCTTCATCAATTTGGGTTCTGCTGTATATTGATTGGTTTGCGCAAAAGGTATAGCGTTTACAAACTATGGGATAGATTTATGGACTTTTTATTATTTTAATTGTTTTTACTAGTAATGGCGGCAATCAGCGATTTTTAGCAGGACTGCGACATTGTGGAGGACAAATCTGACACTAAGTGACACTTTTTGGGAACCAGTTACAATAATACAGTGATCAGTGCCAAAAAAAATAAAAAGCACTGTCACTGTATAAATGACACTGACAGGGAAGGAGTTAACATCAGGGGCGATCAAAGGGTCGAATTTGTTCCCTGGGAGTGTTTTCTAACTGTGTGGGGGTAGCATAACTGAAAAAAGACAAAGATCCCTGTTCCTGCTTAGCAGAAACACAAGATCTCTGTCTTTCATACTAGCAGAACGGAGCACCCGCTCCCAAGACCCGGAAGAAGGAATCACATACAGGTACGTGATTTTGTGCTTGAGGGCCGCAGTAAATGTACATAGGGTGGTCCTTAAGTGGTTAAGGAATTACAGTTTGGGGTGCACAGGTGAGCAAGTAGGGGATGTATAGAGATAAGGAAGGCGGGTGCAAAGATGAGCAGAGGAGGCAGGTGGAGTTAAGGGGGGGGGGGTTGGAGTGGAGTATGGGGGAGGTTTGGGGTGCAGAGGTTAGTAGGGGTTTTAGAATGCAAAGGTGGACTGACAGGGTGGATAAAGATGTAGGTCACGTGTAGGGCAGCCCATTCATTTCAATGGGCTGCTCTATGCACTAGAAATGTGGAAAAAAAAGTCCCTAACCCTTTTTCAAAATCACATGGTGCCACAGCACCGTAAATTTTGGTGCATGTAAAAACGCACATATCAGCAGATGCGTGAGGGTGTTATTAACAATTAATGGCACAGCTGTGTATCTGCTAAAGGGCAGCACGTTTCTGTGGTGTCAGGAAAGCGATTTTACATGCGTTCCCAACACACACAAACATGAACGCAGGCTAAATGTCTCAGTTACATTGGTGGTCAGTGTAAAACTTCTCATTACATTGGTGGTTACTGTGAATGCTCCTATTACATTAGTGGTCAGTGTAAATCCCTCTTTATATTGGTAGTCAGTGAAAAAATCCTAACTTGCATTTGTGGTCAGTTTCAAATCCTCCCTTACATTGGTGGTCCATGTAGAAACCCCCTTTAAATTAATGCTCAGTGTAAATTACCAATTAGTGCAAATCTCCCCTTACGTGGGTGGCCAGTGTAGAAATTCCCCTGTATTGATTGTTGGTGTAAAATCCTCCATTACAATGGTTGTCAGTGTAAATTCTCCATTACATCGGTGATCAGTGTACATTTCCCTTTACATTGGTGGTAAGCGCAGAATTGCCCTTACACTGGTGGTCAGTGTAAATCCCCCTTTACATTGCTCGTCAGTGTAAATCCCCCCTAACATTGGTGGTCGGTGTAGAAGTGTCACCTTACATTGGTGGTCAGTAGAAATCTCCTCGATAATTTTTGCCAGTGTAAATTCCCCCTTACATTGAGGTCACTGTATATTCCCCCTTACACTGGTGGTGGCGTAAAGGCTCCTATTACGTTGGTGTCAGTGTAAAAATCCTTCTTTATATTGGTGGGTTATGTAAAATCCCCTGTTACATGGTGGTCAATGCAAATTCCCCCTTATATTGGTGGTCAGTGTAAATCCCCGCTCACATTGGTAGTCATTGTAAATTCTCCATTACATTGGTGGTCAGTGTAGAATACCCCACTACAGGCAGCCGCCGAGTTACGAACAAGCTAGGGACTGTAGGTTTGTTCTTAAGTCAAATTTGTTTGTAAGTCGGAACAGTACCTTTTTTAAGCGTAACTGCAGCCAGGCGCTTCTGGCTGTGCAATGTGGGGTGTTCCGGGCGCTTCTGGGCATGCAGTCCTGTATGTGGGGGCGTGCAGTACATGTAGTACTGCATGTAGTACTGCAGTGTGGGATGTCTCCCGTTCTGCAAGATGGCTACTCAGCGATTTCCGGGAGCAGCATGGAGTGCAAGCTGCCAGCAGTGACGTCACGCTGCCACCGTTCGTAGGTAGGAGTTGTTCGCAACTCGGATGTTCGTAACTCAGAGACCGCCTGTGTATACTTGGCAAAGATTTCCAGCTTTGCTCTACATGATTCAGAATTTGCCACAGTGTACTGCCTCCTAACTAATCCCACCCCCCCCCCCCACACTGCCACAATGATCAAACCCCACTCCCCCAGCATTGCCACTGTTCCAGGGAGACCTAGGATCCCTAGGAGTTTTCTGTCTATTGACGGGTCCCATCACCTCCCCAGTCAATGGTGTGCAGGCAGCGAGATGATGTGTTGTAACCTCTTGCAACCAATTAGTGAGCGGTAATAATGTGCAGTAACCTCTAGCAACCAATTAGTGAGTGGTAAGGATGTCCAGTAACCTCTATCAACCAATTAGTGAGCAGTATTGATGTACAGTAATCTCTAGCAACCAATCAACAAGAAGTCATGTGCTGTAACCTCTAGCAAATAATCAGTGAGTCGTAATGTGTGCTGTAACCTCTAGCAGCCAGTCAGAGAGTGGTAATGATACACTGTAACCTCTGGCAACCAATCGCAATAACTGCCTGACAGTGGTGGCCTGTCCATTAGGGGCACACGGGTGCCACCACCCCTATCTTCTTTACCCCCTATATGAATAATGGATAGATTCATGCATAGCATAAATCTATCCATGGCCGCCGCGGCCACCCCCTATTCAGGCATCTGGCCCCTTTCAGGATGCCAGGCGCCTGAATTACATCGGCGTGGGTGTTTTTTGAAGCACCTGATTAGAGCCATAGGCTCTAATAGGCTTCAAAATAGGGTGGATCGTGGTGCAGAGCATTGTGTCATGAGCCCACCCAAGTGTTACAACAGTGAATGAAAAATCACTGTTGTAATACTGATCTTTGAGACTTTGAGTCTGGCTGCTATTTATTGTATGTCTCAGAGCATGGGGAGAGCGAAATTGCATATGAGGGGGGGGGGTCCAATCACTATTAAAGACGGCCCTGGTGGCAGGGTGTATTATCCTACTGTTTCCATTAAAGGAGTGTACTTGGTCGGTAACAATGTTTAGCTAGGTGGTACATGTCAAGTAACATCCACATGGTTGTCAGGAGCCAAGATTTCCCAGCAGAACATTGCCCAAAGCATCACACTGTCTCATTTGTCTTCTTCCTTTACTGCATCCTGGTGCCATCCTTTCCCCAGGTAAACAACACACATGTACCCGGCCATCCACGTGATGTAAAGAAAAATGTGATTCATCAGACCAGACCACCTTCTTTTGCTCTGTGGTCCAGTTCTGATGCTCACATGCCCATACTAGGCACTTTTGCCTGTGGACACAGGTCAGCATGGGCACTCTAGGCAGTCTGCAGCTACACAGCCCTATACACAACAAACATTTTAAAAAAATGGCTTCATGTGATGACTATCCTTGAATAAAAGACAGTTATTTGGCATGATTAGTCATATTTTCAATATAAATGCCAAAATTTCACAATTACTGCCAGGGTATGCAAACTTTTGAGCACAACTGTGTGTGTGTGTGTGTGTGTGTATATATATATATATATATATATATATATATATATATACACATATACACATAATTTTTGTTCCCCTATTATTGGTTGAACTAGATGGATTTATGTATCTTGATGTATCTTTTTTCAGCCAAACTGATTATGTAATTATGTAAGAAGCCGGCCAATCGGCTGGTTTCTGTCAGACGGAGTGCCTTACACACGGGACAAATGTCAGCTGGTTTGTATTGAACCGGCCCATGTCGCCTTACATTTGGCCTGTGTGTTTCCGGGGCTTTAGGGTCAGAGCAGCAGCACTGCGAGAGTAAGCCAGGAGACTGAATAGTTTTTTTTATAGTCTGGTAGCATTGCAGAATGAATGTTAAAAACCCTTCAAGGGTAAACTTTTTGTGTTTGAGCCCACCTTTATTTTAACAAAAGTGAGAACGCTATTTTCAGGCTGTTCCTGTCTGGTCATGTGAGCACCCATGTGTCAGGCACCGGCTGCAGTGGAATGGAGAAAGTGCTCCCAAAACAATTGGTAATGCCTGGGAGCGGTGACATCACACATAAGCTTCAATGGCCCATCTGTTGTCGGTGCTCCCTCCTCTCCCCTGCAGCCACACTAGCTGATACTGGGGAACTGAGTCACATGACCGGACCAGAGTCGCCTGAAAATAGGTAAGTATACAGATCTTCCTTACACAGGTTAGTTACCATAGGTGGCTATGGGAGGGGGAGGGTGTACAGTTTTAAGGCTAATATTGGGTATGCATACCTCCCAACTTTCTGAGATAGGAAAGAGGGACATCTATTAGCAAAAGTATGTAGGCATAGGACACACACCCTGTCATGCCCCCTTAAAGGCGAATTATATTAAAAAAAGATTAGTTAAACCCACATGTGTTTTTTTTTTTTACCACTACTATACCTTTATACTGGCTTTTGAAATGTACAAATGCAGCAATTTAGAAATTGGATGAAAGGTTTAGCACTGAGAAACACTTTTTGAAAGATAAAAAGTGTATTTTATATACAACTATATAGATCAGACCAAAATGAGGGACACATGAGGAGGAAGGAGGGACAGACTGTTCCAAATCAGGGTCAGTCCCTCTAAATCAGGGACAGTTGGGAGCTATGGTTGCCTGGAATTTGACTTTAAAGCCAATTCTACCCTAAATACCACCAATGCCACTTTTATTTTGCCTTTCCTATTTTCAATTTAATTAACGGGGAAGCTGAAATTGCGGGGAAAGCTCTCGGTTTTGCTCATCCCTACTATGACTCACTTTGATCACTTTGATCTGCATTTATGCAGACGCTAAAGGCTCATACACACTGTAAGAAAATTGTGCGAACTTTTTTGTCCAAAGAATTTTCCTACGTTTTTTGTATAGTGTGTACGCAACTTTCGACAGCCGATTCCCAATTATCGTATGAAAAATTCCCAAAGGGACAAACTCCAAAATTTTTCTGGTATTGTAACAAAATGAACGATTTTTGTTTAATGTGTACCGTAAGAAAAATCAGAAAAAAAAGACTGTGCATGATTAGAAACAATAAACAACAAAGAAAGCCTTTGTCGTAGGAGAATATTCATAAGAATTTTCTTTCATTGTGTCCGATTTACTGTGAAACATCGCGAAAAATTGGACCGATTTTCTTATAGTGTGTACCCCTCTTTATTCATACCTGTCCCGCTGGATTCCTTTCACATCATTGCCACCACTTGTCTAACATAACAATATCTGACTTCAGCTAATAAGTATTTTCCCTCTGCAGACAGCAGGGATGTCAGTTGCCTCAAACAGTCCCTATCGGAATCCATTCTCCAAAAAATGAGACGGATGAAAGCTCTGAAATGTTTTGTTTATTTAGCCGGAGAACATTTGGAATTTTGCAGACTCTTGGAGAGTCAAAGCCAGGAAGCCGAAAGGGTGTAGGTGGCTTGTTAAAAATGTAGGAAAGGATCGAGGCCTCCACTTGCCAGGGTTCTGGGGTTTCTTTGTGTTTCCTCCCACGCTGCAGCAGTTCTGGGCTATGAGTCGGGTAACCCCTTCCATGCCAGGTAGATTTTGTTACGTTGTCTGTTGGGTTAGAAAGTCACACCAGGTTTCAAAGGTGATCACCATCTGAGGTTACATCTGATGACCAAACATGTGACCTGAGCCTGGTCCATGGCTAGAATGAGATGCTGCAAAGCTACTACATGCTTCCATGTGTTTGAACAAGTTCAGAGAGGCTGCAGCCAGGGGTAACACCCAGCCTGGTCCATGTCCCACTGACAGAGCCAGGCCGTTAACCACAACAATCCTTCAGCTCCAAGAAGTAATAGGTTTTTCTTCTCGCCATCTTTTAGGGACTTGCACAATAATCAACAGTTGGGAGGACTTCATGAAGAGGTCTTAACGGGTGTTCTGAGCGGCCCTACAACGTTGTAAGTAAAGGGATTCTGTAAATTCAATCTTCTGAATTTCTCAGATTTTGAGCCACTGTCATACTCACAAATGATTGCGTCTATTTATCACAATAAACAGTCCCTTCGTCTTTCTGTCTTAATCATTACTCTACCTGCTTCAATCTGTATAACCCTTCTTTGCCCTTTCTCCATGTCTCTCTTCCTGCCTTATAAAAGACATATTGGGGTTAATTTATGACAGATCCTAGAAAACTTTGGGGTCAGTCACAGACCACAGCGCCGCTCGCGCATGCACAGTGGGCACCACGGCTGTGAAGCTACAAGCTGTCACAGCTGGGTGCCCATAATAGAGATGCCGGCGCTGCCGAGAGAGGACACGGGGAGAACATGACTGGGGTGAGTACACCGCTGCACCGTGGGACAGGTGAGTGGCTATTTATTAAAAGTCAGCAGCTACACTTTTTATAAACAAACAAATGACTGGAACTCCGCTTTAAGAGTAAGGCCATTTCCACACGAGGCGGATCTGCTCACTGAGCAGGGAGGGACCTGTCAGAGCCCCGCTGATTTCTTTGGGGAGATCGGACGATAAAGGACAGCATGTCCGTTTTCATCAGATCTCAGCCGACCTGATCCGCCAAGACGGATGGCAGATGTATCGCCATACGTCTGTTCTGAGCGGATCCGATGGCAGGCGGGTGTCAGCGGACACATCTCCGCTGACATCCACCTGCCCATAGGAGTCAATGGATGGCCCACTGGGATCCACTTTAAAAGCGGACAGGTGGATCCGAGCGGGCTTATCCTGTGAAAGGAGCCGAAAGCCTTGTACAAATGTGTCGTTTTTTTTTTTTGCATGCTAGTCTCATACTGTATCAACATCGAGGAGGTTACTAAAGTTCCGAAAATTCTCATATGACAGAATACAACTTCGGAAGTGATGTATTGTATTGTCTTGTAATGTACTTTTTTGTTTCTGAGCATGCGTGGTCAGACTATCATACAATCATTTCAAAAGTGGTATTTGTACTATGCTTAACAGTGAAATTGGGCAATACCCTATGGACAGGGCAGCCTTAAAGTGGTAGTAAACTCCCATTGCACACATGTACCTACAGGTAAGCTTATAATAATGCTTACCTGTAGGTACAAAGAATATTTCCCAAACATGCACCGTTTAGGAGATATTCAGTGTCTCTGCAGCCAGTGATGTCACCGGAGCATGCGCTCTGAAGGAACAGCATACTCAAGCCGGTCCTTTAGGGCTCTGTGCCGCGGCTGAGACTCCCCACACACATGCGCAGGATTGATGTCATCGCAGCTCGGACATTTAAGTGGCCAGAGCCCGTGGACCCGGAAGGAAGACCAGGTGAAGATGGAAGCCTTGTCAGCGGTGACATCGTTAGTTTCAAGGTAAGTCTTTCATATTGTGCTAGTATGCAGTGCATAATAGCACATTATGACTTTGCCTTGTAGGGAGAAGATTTACATTATTTTTTTTGTTGTTGTTTACTACCGCTTTAAGTAGACATGTTGTTATAAATGGACTTTAAGTAAGAGACAAACAAGTTAAAGCCCAAAGGTAGCTAAAACTTTTAATGCAATTACAGCATTGGTTTTGTTGGATTGCAAATTATATGACTGAATCATAATAATCACTGTATACGCTGAACATTGCATCACACATCTGAACTTTTATATTGCTTAGGGACATCTCACGGACAGCTGTCTCTTCGCTCCCCTCCAAAGGTCTGGAGAACCTACGACACCTATTGGCCACAAATACCTGGTACCTGAAGAAACTCCCCCCACTGAACACCTTTGTCCACCTGGAGATAGCTGACCTGTTTTACCCCAGCCACTGCTGTGCCTTCACCAACTGGACCAAGAAGAAGAGGCGAGTGACCACCAGATAGCCCAGCAAGCTAACATGACTCTTCATATGTTTATAACCATTACCAGAGACATTTTACCTGCCTTGCAGTTAACAGTATAGCCTGATCACTGACTTTTCCCCAGCCTACCAAAGGAACATTCCCACATTACCGAGGTCATGGCTCTGCTCATTCTGCTCTCTCCTCTTGTCAGGAAGCTTTCAGTGTTAGACTGAGAATACTGTACGATTCCAAAAAGCCTGACTGGCTACCAGTACTACCGTTTCAGCAGTGCAGGAAACTACAGAAAGCTAAAGATAGAATCATATACTTATATTTACTGTATGTATATAATGCAGGGGTCTCCAGACTTATCAGCATGAGGCCCACACTGTATATTTTATATACTGATCAAAAGAAAATCTCAACCAGAGTCCCCATCTTATAGCAGGGTCCTCATTAAATCCTTTTTAATATCAGGGTCTCCATAAGACTCCCCTTTGCATTAGAATTTCCATCAGAGTCCTTACCCTAGAGTCCAACTGCTTACATTCGTGTCCCCTTAATTAAAGTCCTCCCTTACATCTGGATCCTCATTAGAATCCATCCTCCAGCAGGTCTCAGTTTGAGCACTTCTTTACATCAGGGTCCCCATCATAGTCCCCCTTACATCAGGGTGGGTCTCATCAGTGTCCCACTTTTACAGAGAGTCTGGGTGTAGGTTGGGGGGGGGTTGAAGTGGAAACCATAAGAAGCCTCTTGCAACAATATTCCTCAATCTGTGCACCACTGACTCTAAGTGCAGGCTGGATAAAATCTTGTAAAGAGGAAGGTGTAGCCTATGAGCTGTAGTTTGGAGACCCCTGATTTAAATCATATTTAACGGTAATTGAATGAATACTGTCCTGAATTAAATGATGATCTTAGACCGTAGCCATTTTCAACCACGGTTCTGTGGAACTCTAAAGTTCCCCCAGAGGAAGCTAGGGGTTCCTTGAGCTGTTGTCCATTGACCTCTCATTTGGTGGTGCATGCAGGTCATGTGGGGTCCCACAGGGAGCAGAAACAAAGGGCCAGCTGGTGTTCAACCACGCATTGACCCCCATGTCTCAACTCCTAGGTTCACCCTGCTCTAGCATGTGGAGACCAACCTGCCCTTGCAGAAGTGGTTGAGCGCAGAAGCATTCTTAGTGGCAGCAGCATAAACGGGAACTGTGCTATGAGAAGGGACTAGGACTGCAGAGTTCACTGGAGCAGGTCAGAACTCAGATCTGGAGCACACTAGAGGAAGAATGGTGAACAGTTCTGGGAAAAACTTCACTTGCCAGAGCCATCAGCAAGATACCATTAATTTTTTTGTCAGTAAGGGTGGCATTCTGAACACAACTGTAGCAGTTACATTCTTCCCATTAACTGCCAATGTAATGAGCATTCTTCCTAATGACCACAATTGTAAGACGCATTCTTCCCACTGATCACCAATATAAGGGGCATTCTTCCCATTGACTCCTGATAAATTTGATATAAGCAGGGATTCCTCAAGACTGGAAAATTATTTTAGGGGTTCCTCTGGGGTAAAAAGATTGAGAAAGGCTGATCTAAACATAGCTGTATGTATATGAAGTGCCAAGAATGCAGAGAAGTTTCAGCTAGACATCGGTCAGATGTGTGTCCGCAAAGTAGCCATTTCCAGGCCATGTACCATCTGTACTAGCACACTATCAGTGCTAGCATATACAGCTTGTGTTTCTACTAATTCAACACAGATTTAACTATACAGGATGTCACAGTCTTCACCATAGACAGGTCTACATATGCAGATTCCCTCTTAACCCCCTCCCCCCCCCCTTTTTCAAAGGTTTCTCACCTACTCTGTATTCCAGCTTCCCAGCCATATGCCTTCTGTGAGATTCTCTGTCTACTAAATACAATGACCTATACAAAATGGCCCAAAGTCCATATGAGCAGACAAATCCAGCTCCAGTGCCTGCTCCACATAGCCAACAATAAAGTGGGTAAAATCTGTCACCCGGCTGTCCTACACACATATCCCTATCAATAGTGTAGTGGCAGTGTTTCAGGTCCTACACTTTGGTAAACAGTGCTAGAGATGATCCTGGAGATAAGGTGTTAGACATCACGAGGCACATGGGAACTTGCTGGGACTTGGAGGCCTTGGACATTAGATGGAGGTTGTAGGGTTGGATAGCTATACAATAGTTCTGTGGAAAAGATATGACATTATTAATTCTTTTTGGACATGAATTCACTTTTAACTAAATCTGTCTGCAGAGATTGCTTGTATTGCCTGTGAACATTCAACAGTTTCCATATCTATACAAAATAAGACGGGTAAACATCCTGTGGATGTTCTGTTTCAAATGCCAATATACAGTATTTCACAAAAGTGAGTACACCCCTCACATTTTTGTAAATATTTTATTATATCTTTTCATGTGACAACACTGAAGAAATGAGACTTTGCTACAATGTAAAGTAGTGAGTGTACAGCTTGTAAAACAGTATAAATTTGCTGTCCCCTCAAAATAACCCAACACACAGCCATTAATGTCTAAACCGCTGGCAACAAAAGTGAGTACATCCCTTAGGCCCCTTTCCCACTGGGGCAGTGGGGGCGTCGGCGGTACAACAGCGCTATTTTTAGCGCTGCTGTACCGTCGTTCTTGCAGCGTTATTCGGCCGCTAGCGGTGCGGTTTTAACCCCCGCTGGCGGCCGAAAAAGGGTTAAAATCCCTCGTACAGCGCGGCTATAGCCGCAGTATTGCCGCGGTATAGCCGCGCTGTCCCATTGATTTCAATGGGCAGGAGCGGTGAAGGAGTGGTGAATACACCGCTCCTTCACCGCTCCAAAAAAGCGGTTTGCAGGACTTTTTTTACCGTCCTGCCTGCGCACCGCTTCAGTGTGAAAGCCCTCGGGCTTTCACACTGAACAAACAGCGGAGGCTGTTTAGGGGCGGTTTGCAGGCGGTATTTTTAGCGCCATACCGCCTGCAAACCGCCCCAGTGTGAAAGGGGCCTAAGTGTAAAAGTCCAAATTGGGCCCAAAGTGTCAATATTTTGTGTGGCCACCATTATTGTCCAGCACTGCCTTAACCCTCTTGGGCATGCAGTTCACCAGAGCTTCACAGTTAGCCACTGGAGTCCTCTTCCACACCTCCATGATGACATTACGGACCTGGTGGATGTTAGAGACCTTGCGCTCCTCCACCTTCCATTTGAGGATACCCCACAGATGCTCAATAGGGTTTAGGTCTGGAGACATGTTTGACCAGTCACTCACCTTTACCCTCAGCTTCTTTAGCAAGGCAATGGTTGTCTTGGAGGTGTGTTTGGGGTGGTTATCATGTTGGAATACTGCCATGCGGCCCAGTCTCTGAAGGGAGGGGATCATGCTCTGCTTCAGTACGTCACAGTACATGTTGACATTCATGGTTCCCTCAATGAACTGTAGCTCACCAGTGCTGGTGTCTTGCTGAAAAAGTTCCCCTGGCGGATAAGGAGCCCCCTGTACTGCGCAGGCACAGTGCTTGCGCAGTACGGTGTCTTGCCAAAAAAGTTCCCCCGGCAGATAATAACCCCCATGTACTGCGCAGGCACAGTGCCTGTACGAGCCAAAAATAGCCAAACATACACAACTGAGCGTCAGCTGTTCACCACGCCTGCGTACATTTAACACTACATTCTAACACTAACACTACATTCTACCGCACGCTCCCGATGCTCCCAGACAATGCTGCACGCTCCCGATGCTCGTGCTACTCTGCAAGGGGCTGATAATAAACACATTATCACAGTAATACACCCACCCCTTGCAGAGTAGCACGAGCATCAGGAGCGTGCGGCAGCGTCGGCCACAATGTCTTGCTCATTGCGCTGACGCCGTGAACAGCTCACTCACAGCTGTTCAGCTTCGGATATTTTCGGCGGCTCCCTTGTTGTTCGTACTGCGCAAGCGCTGCGCCTACGCAGTACAGGGGGGTCATTATCCACCGAGGGGAACTTTCTCGGCAGAACACCAGCAGCACTGATGCAGCCCTAGACCATGACACGGCCACCTCCAGACTTGACTGTAGGCAAGACACACTTGTCTTTGTACTCCTCACCTGGTTTCCGCCACACAGGCTTAACACCATCTAAACCAAATAAGTTTATCTTAATCTCATCAGACCACAGGACGAGGGTTCCAGTAATCCATGTCCTTAGTATGCTTGTCTTCAGCAAACTGTGGGCTTTCTTGTGCATCATCTTTAGAAGAGGCTTCCTTCTGGGACGACAGCCATGCAGACCAATTTGATGCAGTGTGTGGCATATGGTATGAGCACTGACAGGCTGAGATGCCATGAGTGAGATGCCATGTTGAACTTCCAGTGACCAGTATGAGAGAGAGTGAGAGCAATAACACCAAATTTAACACACCTGCTTCCCATTCACACCTGAGACCTTGTAATACCAAGGAGTCACATGACACCGGGGAGGGAAAATGGCTAATTGGGCCCAATTTGGACATTTTCACTTAGGGGTGTACTCACTTTTGTTGCCAGCGGTTTAGACATTAATGGCTGTGTGTTGTTATTTTGAGGGGACAACATATTTACACTGTTATACAAGCTGTACACTCACTACTTTACATTGTAGCAAAGTGTTATTTCTTCAGTGTTGTCACATGAAAAGATATAATAAAATATTTACAAAAGATGTGAGATGCTGTACATGCAATGCCATACCACCTTAGACCCAGTTTGTATGGTATGGCAACTTGCTGACCTCCTTAGACCTAGTCAGTGTGGTATGACCACTTGCTGACCTCCTTAGACACAGTCTGTGTGGTATGACCACTTGCTGACCTCCTTAGACCCAGTCTGTGTGGTATGGCCATTTGCTGATCTCCTTAGACCCAGACTGTGTGGTATGGCCACTTGCTGACCTCCTTAGACTCAGTCTGTGTGTTATGGCCACTTTCTGACCTCCTTAGACCCAGTCTGTGTGGTATGACCACTTGCTGACCTCCTTAGACCCAGTCTGTGTGGTATGGCCATTTGCTGATCTCCTTAGACCCAGTCTGTGTGGTATGGCCACTTGCTAACCTCCTTAGACTCAGTCTGTGTGGTATGGCCACTTTCTGACCTCCTTAGACTCAGTCTGTGTGGTATGGCCACTTGCTGACCTCCTTAAACCCAGTCTGTGTGTTATGGCCACTTGCTGACCTCCTTAGACCCAGTCTGTGTGTTATGGCCACTTGCTGACCTCCTTAGACCCCTCTGTGTGGTATGGCCACTTGCTAACTTGGCACCATCCACAGGCAACGTAACACCTAAAAAAGACACAGATGCTGAATCCAATGTCATTTTACTTCAGATAACTGCAATACAGATGATGCTTTTCTAGTCTTTTGAAATATAAGAAGACAATGACTTTCCTAAGCCCTGTCTCTACAATGAACTGAAAATAAATGAGGGAACATGAGAAATGTGGGGAGGGTCTAACTGGGATTATACTAACTAGTTCTAAAACAAGAGGGGGAACAAAGGAACATACCAGATACAACAAACAAGACAAAAGACTGGCTGATGTTGCAGTTTGGGAACACTCATCTAGATAAAGTTGTACCTCTGCTAGATAAAATGTTTTGATGTTCACACATTTCTCAGTAGCTGAATAATTTACTTTTGTACTTGGTTCCCACCTGCAGTGATCTGGAGGCTTTTCTATGCAACCGGACATTTGTGCAGAACAGCCACAAGAAGCGTTCTTTGAGGGCCTACACAGGCATCGGTCCATACTTCCAAGACTACATGGATGGAGATTCTGACCAGACTGAGAATAACAAGTTCACAGATCTTTACAGCAGCAGGCACTACTCTGTCTTCTATGAGGACCAGGGAGAAGAAGAGGTGGGCTTTGGGAAGGAGATAAAGAATGCCCAGGAGCATTATACACAGGCTTTCGAGAATCATTATGAGTATATTATCTGCGGAGGCAGTGAGAAGTTGGTGTGTACTCCGGAACCTGACGAGTTCAACCCATGTGAGGACATCATGGGATACAACTTCTTGCGGATAATAGTGTGGTTTGTAAATCTCTTGGCCATTTTGGGCAATGCGTTTGTCTTCTTCATTCTGGTCACAAGCCATTACAAGCTGACCGTGCCCCGCTTTCTGATGTGTAACTTGGCTTTTGCTGACTTAGTCATGGGCATCTACCTTCTCCTCATAGCCTCAGAAGACCTCCACACCCGCTCCGAATACTACAACTACGCCATTAACTGGCAGACAGGAGCAGGCTGTAACACAGCAGGGTTCTTTACTGTCTTTGCAAGTGAGCTCTCAGTTTACACCTTGACGGTGATAACTTTAGAGCGCTGGTATGCAATAACATTTGCCATGCGCCTGGATCGCAAGATTCGCCTCAGACACGCATCATTCATCATGCTGGGTGGGTGGGCATTCTGCCTTTTTCTGGCTTTTCTGCCACTGGTTGGGATTAGCAGCTATGTGAAGGTCAGCATCTGCTTACCGATGGACACAGAAACAGTGTTGTCCCAAGCCTACATCATCTTTGTTTTAATGCTCAACATCATAGCGTTCATTATAATCTGTGCTTGCTACATCAAGATCTATATCACCGTACGAAACCCCCACTACAAATCTGGAGACAAAGACACGAAAATTGCAAAGCGTATGGCGGTTCTCATCTTCACAGACTTCCTCTGCATGGCGCCAATTTCTTTCTATGCTTTGTCTGCCATAATGAACAAGCCGCTCATCACGGTATCCAACTCTAAGATACTTCTGGTGCTCTTCTACCCTCTTAACTCCTGTGCCAACCCTTTCCTGTATGCAATCTTTACCAAGGCCTTCCGAAGAGATGTCTTCATCCTTCTCAGCAAGTTCGGCATCTGTGAACACCAAGCCCAAGTGTATCGTGGACAGACTGTTTCGGCAAAAAACAGCAGTGGCTCTTATGGTCAAAAAAGCAGTGGCAGTACCGGACAGACTCTGGCCAATGTTCCTGACTTTCTTAGGAAAGAGCAGTCTTTACCAGGAACTCAGACGGCCCTACTCGAAGGCAGTTGCCAGACCGTGCTGTAAAGCGTTAAAAAAAGAAAAAAAACAGTTGCAGTAACCAGAACTAATTTTGAGTACTGGTTTAGGGTTTCAAGATGAGACGTTCTATGTGAGGACTAGGCATTATCAGAGAAATAGGTTTGAGTACAAATGGACATATGATAAGATGATGGATTGTAAGGTGTTCTGTTTAGGGGCATTCACAGTAATATACTTTATTGGAAGTACACTGTTTGGATTTGTGCTTTGGACTGGTTTAGTGGGCTTTACGACAATTTTTGAGAATGAATCAACAAGGGTCCAATTCCCAGATACCCTATGCAGAAAAACGAAATGTTATAACCTCAAATTATGCTGGGAGGTGGAAATTGAGGACACGATACTTTCTGTAAATATTCATTATAGCTTCACAGAAACCGTCTTACTAAAAATAAACCTTTTTCCATTTGTTTTACTGTCTTCAGAATGTTCTTTTTCCCATCTCAGACATCATCATATCATGAAAGGCCACTTTGATTGGACAGCATCCTGCTGAAGGATATGGATTATCCATATACAATTTTAGCTGCGCAAATGTATTTTTCTGTAAGAAAACTAAAGTCTAACACCCTCTTTTCCAAACATCTCACTGAGGTTATATTGCAGTCTTTCATCTCCTGAGCACAAATTTGTATCAGGTGGTGGAATGGTCTGCTCTCAGGAACAGGGTGATCTATAGAAGGTTCTTGGAAATGGAGGTTACAGAGGGGTGGCATTAAATCAGGACATCAACATTATAGCTTAACCACGGTTTCAGATTTGACAAGAAAAAATATATATTGATTTAAACTCGTTTCAACTGCCAGGTGAATATGGAACTTACTGTGGCCTGCTCGGCAGCTCACTGAAAAAGGCCAGATGTTGTCTATAGCCAAACAGTATATATTGGATTTGTACACAGTGAAGGTCATTTTCTGTACAAAATGCTTCTGATCTTGACACGAAAGGGTTGATTTACTAAAGGCAAATAGACGATGCACTTTGAAAGTGCAGTTGCACTCTGCGAGTGCAGTTGCTCCAGAGCTTAATAAATGAGGTAAAACTTCACTGCGAAAAGAATACCCAATCACGTGCAAGGAGAATTTAAAAAAAACAAAACGTATTTTTGCTTGCCCATGATTGGATGATGGAAGTCAGCAGAGCTTCTACTCATTTACTAAGCTCTGGAGCAACTGCACATTGTAAAGTGCACAGTGTATTTCCAATACTTCTAATCACCCAGAGTGCAACATGCAGAGTGGCATGTGATTGCCTGGCACTGGAACTCTCTGTGTTCCAGCAGCCAGCACAGAAAGTAGTAATGTAGTGTGACGCTCGACATGCAGAGTGGCAGCGGGAGCCCTCTCCGTGTACCAGCACCTGACAGAGGAAGGAATAGTACATTGTGGATGTCTGGGCTTTTTACCATCGGAAATTCTGCCACCTCCAGCGCTGGCCTCTAATGCACACACAAAATCCTCGTGGCTCTGCATATACAACAGAGGAGGGGGCAGGGCGTGGTATCCACACGGCCGCTCTAGCCTTACACCCGCAGCATCAACAGAAACCCACAGCAGCAGTCACAGTAAGTTGTAGATTCTGTTCTGTAGGGGAGAAGAGAACTGCTGTGGGTATAAGACAGGGAAGGTCTAAGAGCATTGTACTGGAGGAGAGGAGAGCTTTCTCTTGGGGACAAATTGTGGGGGAGAGGTCTGTAAACTAGCGCAGCACACTCTTGAACTCTGCACTCTGTACATAGCACACGCATGAACTCTGTACCCTATACATAGTGCATGCCTGAAGTCTGCACTCTGTGCATAGCGCACAGCTGAACTTTGAATTCTGTGCATATCGCACACATGAACTCTGCACACTGTGTTTGGCGCATTGCTGAACTCTGCAATCTACATAGCACACTTCTGAACTCTGTACCCTGCGTGTAGCGCATGCCTGAACTCTGTACACAGCACATGCATGAACTCTGCACCCTGTACCTAGCTTACTCCTGAACTCTGCACTCTGTACATAGCGCGTGCCCGAAGTCTGCACTCTGTTCTGGGGCACTCCTGATCAGTACACTCCGTACATAGCATGCCTCTGAGCCCTGCACTCTGTACAAACACACTCCTGAGCCCTGCACTCTGTACATACTGCACTCCAGAATCTTTTACTCTGTACATATCACACTTCTGAACTCTGCACCCTATGCATAGCGCACGTCTGCACCCTGTGCCTAGTGCATGTCTGAAGTCTGCACTCTGTGCTGGCGCACTCCTGAACAGTACACTCTATACGTAGCGTGCTTCTGAACCCTGCACTCTGTACAAAGCACACTCCTGAGCCTGAACTCTGCACGTAACGCAATTATGAACTCTGCGCCCTGTGTGTAGCGCACACCTGATGTTTGCACTGTGCTTAGTGCACACCTGAAGTGTGCACCCTGTGTGTAGTGCACGCCTGAAGTCTGCAGTCTATGATGGCGCACTCCTGAACAGTACACTCTGTACATAGCATGCTTCAGAACTCTGCACTCTGTACGTAGCACACTCCTAAACCCTGCACTCTGTACATAGCACACTTATCAGCTCTGCACTCTGTATGTAGTGCACTCCTGAACTCTGCACTCTCTGCATAGTGTACTCCTGAACCCTACACTCTATGCATAGCACACTCCACAAGCCCTGCACTCCTTATATAATGCACTCCTTAAACCTGCACTCTGTACATAGCACATTCTTTTACTCTGCACTCTGTATGTAGCACACCCCTGAACACTGCAATTTGCGTATTGCACTGCTGAGCTCTGCACTCTTTATGTAGTGCACTCCTCAACCCACTGCATAATGCACTCATGGTATTTAACAATGCCCCATTAAGACCCTCCCCCACAGTTGGTGCAGTTTGATTACACCTACAATTTGATGTGGCATGCTATCTTCCTGTGGGGAGGTGGTGTTGATGTTGATGGTGAATGGTGCAGTGGGGGGCATTGTTGTGTTCCTACACCTATTCTCTAAGAAAAAAAGCCCTGGTGTGCGGAGTTATCTCTGCCCCAGTACAAGCAAAGTCCCAACAGGAATAAGGGGCACGTTCATTGTAATTACCATGGATGCAGGAGTGGGGGATGGGGCATTAGCTTTCACTGCCATTACCACTAATGCAGAACTGGGGGATGGGGGTTAACTTTCACTGCCACTGACCCCCTCCCCCCTACCTGCATTAGTGGCCATGGTAGTGACATTTTAACCCATTATCTCCCCTTCTGCATTTGTGGTCATGACAGTAAAAGTTAACCCCCTCACCCTGCAACACACTTTTTGCAGCGGCGACCCATCCACATGGGGCGCAGGGTTATCGCCCCCCCCTAATCCATGCGCCTAGCCCCTAATTTACATGCAGGGTGCTGGATGCATGGATTCTAATAGGAGGTTTTTTTTTTTTTAGAAGCACGTGATTAGAGCGTGAGGCCTTCAAAAAAGGGTGGGCTCGGGGCGCAGAGCACTGCGGCCCAAGCCCACTCACTTGTGTGACAATAGCAAATTAATATTCGCTATTGTCTTCCTGCTTCTCCTCCCAGCCAATCCCAGCTCAGGAAGTGGGTCCTGAGACCCGATTGACCAAGAGGAGAAGCGATCCTATTGGCCACTGAGTAGGAGGAGGGAGGAGATGCAGGGGAAGCCACACCGGCGTGTAACCGAAGAAGAAGGAGACGCAGAGGCCCACCGCCCGGAGAAAGCCTGCGCGACTTAGATGGGGTAAGTGCGGGGACTGATCGATCGACCGGGGGGGGGACAAACCGCTCAGCGTCTGCTTTACCCCCCTGCCAATCCCCCCATTGGCTGCCACTCAGTCACCAAATTAAATTGAAGATACTAACTATAACTTACAAAGCCATCCACAACCTGGCCCCCAGCTACATCACTAACCTAGTCTCTAAATACCAACCTAATCATTCTCTTCGCTCCTCCCAAGACCTCCTGCTCTCAAACTCTCTTGTCACCTCATCCCATGCTCGCCTTCAGGAATTCTTCAGAGCCTCTCCCATCCTCTGGAATGCTTTACCCCAATCTGTCTGATTTTCTTCTACTTTATCCACTTTCAGACGATCCCTGAAAACTCATCTCTTCAGAGAAGCCTATCTGGCCCCCAGCTAACAACTGTACATTTATCTTCTCAATCAGCACATCGCCCACAGTTATTATCTTTTGTATCTCTTGACCTTCCCTCTTAGATTGTAAGCTCTAAGGAGCAGGGCCCTCTGATTCCTACTGTATTAAAGCGTATTGTATTTGTACTGTCTACCCTCAAGTTGTAAAGCGCTACGTAAACTGTTGGCGCTATATAAATCCTGTACAGTACTAACCGCCTTGGAGGCGGTTTTGGAGGCGGACTGATTGCCGCCCTCCCCCCAAAAAATATACCACCAGCCGCCACTGGTTGCCATCTCCCTGGCAGGGGCCCATGATGCTTTTAAAACCACCCTGGCTCTGTGTGTAGGCAGGGTAGATGGGAAAGATCTGATGGCTCTGCTTATAAGAGAAGTGTGGAAGCACGTGTGTATATGCGAGTGTTTGAGCTTTGGGGTGCGCACACCTATGGTGTATTTGCCTTTAGTAATTCAACTCCTAAGAGCTGATTTTTGACAGCTGGCTCTAAGGAGGAGGAGTTGTCCACACCAGCCAATCAAGTTTCATCTCCCAAATGAAAAAATACTCTGGCTGACCAATCATAGTCAGGGTTATAGCTCTGGATAGGAGGTGACACAGGAAGAGGTATTGTAGCCTATATAAATTCATATTTGGTTATCAGCAGTGGAAATTGGTGGTATTTTTGTTTGTTATTCAAATCCGCACATCCCAATTGTATGGCAGAAATAGCAGAAAAAGTAAGGTCAGGGAAACACGGTTTAGTGTAAATTTTTAAGGTGAAACACCAGTTTTGCTGGAGAAAAAAAACATTCCCTTCATGGGGAATTTTAGAAACATTTTTTCATAAGCAAGACAGGAATATTAGGTTCTAGCATTAGCCCAATTTTGATTGGTTCTCATTTAACAGTTTAAGGGTGCATTCATACATCTGTGTTTTAATGCATTACTGCTTTCTGCCTCGTTGGTGTAGTTAATATTAAAACGACCTTCCACAGAGAATAATTCTAACCCATGTAAAGCTTTCCTTACATTCAATATGTAAATGTAGCCTGAGATCCCAGACATACAAGGTACACCCAAAAAAAAAGTCACCTACAGACTTTGGCTGTCCCTTGAGCACCCAGAGCGTCCCCCCACCCCACTAATAAAACTGCCCAGTCTGTGTTTCAATAATTCTGAAAAGGGATTCTCTGCGAATTAAGCCCTTAAACAGGGGTTGTGTGCTCCAATTATACAGAGCACCTTGAAAAGTATTCACAGAGCTTCACTTTTTCCACATTTTGTTATGTTACAGCCTTATTCCAAAATGGATTAAGTTAATTATTTTCCTCAAAATTCTACAAACAATACCCCATAATGACCATGTAAAAGAAGTTTGTTTAAAAACTTTGCAAATGTATTAAAAATAAGAAACGAAAAAAACCACATGTACATACAGTAAGTATTCACAGCTTTTGCCATGACACTCAAAATTGAGCCCAGGTGCAACCTGTTTCCACTGATCATCCTTGAGATGTTTCTACAACTTGATTGGAGTCCACCTGTGGTAAATTCAGTTGATTGGACAAGATTTGGAAAGGCACACGTCTGTCTTTATAAGGCCCAGTTAACAGTAGATGTCAGAGCACAAACCAAGCCATGAAGTCCAAGGAATTGTCCATAGACCTCCGAGACATGATTGTATGGAGGCATAGATCTGAGGAAGGGTACAGAAAAACGTCTGCAGCATTGAAGGTTGCAGTGAGCACAGTGGTCTCCATCATCCGTAATTGGAAGAGGTTTGGAACCACCAGGAGTGGTAATAATAATAAACAATTATTTTTTTCAGATCCCCAGAGAGTTCTTTGCCATGAGGTGCCATGTTGAACTTCCAGTGACCAGTATGAGAGATTGAGAGAAATAACACCAAATTTAATACACCTGCTCCCCATTCACACCTGAGACCTTGTACACTAACGATTCACATGACACAGGGGAGGGAAAATGGCTAATTGGGCCCAATTTGGACAGTTTTACTTAGGGGTGTACTCACTTTTGTTGCCAACGGTTTAGACATTAATGGCTGTGTGTTGAGTTATTTTGAGGGAACAGTAAATTTACACTGTTATACAAGCTGTACACTCACTACATTACATTCTAGCAAAGTGTCATTTCTTTAGTGTTGTCACATGAAATGATATAATAAAATATTTACAAAAATGTGAGGGGTGTACTCACTTTTGTGAGATACTGTATTTGGTGAGGTTGAAAAAAGTACAACCTGTGTGTGCGCTTTTATGCTGATATTACATTGTATATCCCTGTATGTTGTGGTCGTTTAGGTGCCTATCTAATAGTTTTTTAAAATGATCTATGCTCCCTACTAAGGCCACTGCTTGTGGAAGAGAATTCCACATCCTTACTGCTCTCATGAGAAACTGAATAAAAGGTTGGGACTTTGAATGAAGCATGTACAATAAAATAAATAAATTATTCATATCCAATTTATTCCATAAAGATAAATATAAACAAGACACACAACACTGAGTCTTGTGATGCATTCCATATAAGCATATAAAATCAATACATATATATACACACATATACATGCAAGGCACAGTGTATCAAGATAGTTACATGTAAGTGACTTAAAAAACATGAAATATCAGGGTAAAAAGTAGAAATGTAGTCTGGCCATGGATAGGCAAATTGTTGCACATATCTGGATGTAACTGTGAGTAAAGGATGCATGGGTGTAGCATCCGTAGCTCGACGCATTTCGTGGTTAGTAACCACTCATCAGGAGCAATTGTGGCCAAAGCCTAAAACATAATGAATATTGGGTCAGACTGAGTATACGGATAGGCATATAAATTAAGTTGAGGGGAAGTAGTAGAACATCCACCCATACTTACAGAATCACCCATGGGACTCGGGTGTGGCAGGATCACCAATGGTGGGGCCAGGGTCAAACAGACAGCACGGGAGCTGAGGCGGCATATGAGGCATGGCAACCGGGAACAGAAAGGTGGAAAACTGATGCAATGGGGTTGGAACATGACCAAACCATCCATGATGTTGAGGGATAGATGGTCCCAAAAATCTAAATAGCATGAAAAAATTAATAATGAAAAAAAGGAAAAGGGATGAAAATGGAAAGCTATGCAAGAGTTAAAAAATGAAAAAATGGAGGGGGCAAAGGAGAGTGCCACCAACCAGGGGGGTTTACCTGAAATCCAAATGTGTGAGAGACTGACTGACG
Source organism: Aquarana catesbeiana (assembly GCF_042186555.1). Lineage (NCBI taxonomy): Eukaryota > Metazoa > Chordata > Amphibia > Anura > Ranidae > Aquarana > Aquarana catesbeiana. Next base: position 33,865,233 of record NC_133336.1, read on the forward strand.
TGGTTGTGTTGGCCATGTAAACCCAAAGCAAATTCTGTTCCCAGGGTGGAGAATCTAATACTCCACTCCAGCCAATCATGTGCCGCCAACGTCACGCAGGCTGGTGGGAGGGGAAAAAAGGTACCAATAGCCGGGCAGGTTTCGCCCAATGCTTGGCGCTAAAGAACCTTCCAATCATACAGCCATCGATGGATATACGCAAGGCGTCTGCGTCGTGATGCCCAACTAGTGGACGCCCAGCGCGGGCGCCTGGTGCGTGGCGCCGATGCGTAGCGGGCTGTCAGCCCGGGCCCTCGGCCAAAACGGAGGAGGGAGGGGGCGGACCCCAGGTACGCATCGCAGCTCCCAAACTGCCAGCAGGACACAGCCCCACCAAAGCGATAGCGGCCACCTCCCAAGAGAATTTGCACCCAGCAGGGTTGTGTGGATGTAATAAAAATATCAAATACAGAATTGGCATAGATAGGAAACCTAACCTGAGCATGGACCCGCAATCGTGCAGGATTCTAAAACATGCAAAGGAAACCTGTCTGTCACAAACTAAGTGTGGCAGAGTGGACCATCTATGTGTGCATGCCTCCATCCCTATTTTAAACATAATACAAGAGAAATTGTGGGACTTTAAACAATGTCCATGACCGTAGGGTCAAGGTATCTCCATCCCTGCTTCAAATGAGAAACTGAATAAAAGGTTGGGACTTTGAATGACGCATGTACAATAAAATAAATAATTATAAATATCCAATTTATTCCATAAAGATAAATATAAACAAGACACACAACACTATGAGTCTTGTGATGCATTCCATATAAGCGTATAAAATCAATACATATATATACACACATATACATGCAAGGCACAGTGTATCAAGATAGTTACATGTAAGTGACTTAAAAAACATGAAATATCAGGGTAAAAAGTAGAAATGTAGTCTGGCCATGGATAGGCAAATTGTTGCACATATCTGGATGTAACTGTGAGTAAAGGATGCTTTTGCGGGAGAATTATCGTTTTATCTCTGGAGTTAATACCCTTTTTAATGCATACCAATATTCTGTTGGCTTTGCTTGCAGCAGCCTGGCATTGCATGCCATTGATGAGCTTATTATCTACTAGGACCCCCAGGTCCTTTTCCATCCTAGATTCCCCCAGAGGTTCTCCCCCCAGTGAGTAGATTGCATTCATATTTTTGGCACCCAAATGCATTATTTAAAATTTTTCTACATTAAACCTCATTTGCCATGTAGTTGCCCACCCCATTAATTTCTTCTGATCTTCTTGCAAGGTTTCTACATCCTGCAGAGAAATTATTGCCCTGTTTAGCTTAGTATCGTCCGCAAATACTGAGATTGAGCTGTTTATGAATAAATTAAATAGGATTGGTTCCAGGACAGAACCCCATTTTCCACACTGGACCATTCTGAATACTCCCCATTTATTTACACCACTACATCTATGGCCCTTCCTTTATCTAGATGGCAGCTCACCTCCTCATAGAAGGTTAATAGATTGGTTTGGTAAGAACGATTCTTCATGAATCCATGCTGATTACTGTTAGGCCCCTTTCACACGGGCGGCTGTTCTGCCGCTGTTAAAAGCATGTTTTGTTATTTTGAAATTCAGAGATGTCTGGCACAGCGTTCACTTGCAGTTGTACATTGCGATTAGCTGTGTTTACATGCGTTTAAATCCGGCTGTGTTTAGCTGCGTTGGAACATTCTTGCCATTTCTGATGTGCTTCCTGTTGTTTTTCTTTCCTTGTTGCCGCTGCTATCCGCAGGAGAAATAGTACACTGCGATTACCTGCAGTTATGTGCAGATAGCTGCAATAAATCGGTCCTGGACGCAGTCAAATTTATTTTTTCTAACCGCACCAAACCCCGAATTAAACTGTTGCTAAATGCAGTGTGTGAATGAGGCCATAGGAAAGCATTGTGTGAGTTTAGCTGCAGTAGATAACTTGCTTAGGCGTCATGAATACGGGACGTTTTTACAACCTCTCCTGAACGATTTAACTTAACAGATAGAAACTCACATTTAAAACGCCCGCTGGGTTTAGTAATACATAATACACAGAGCGCTGGGTACAGGACTGCATAAACACAGAGCGCTGGGTTTAGGAATACATAATACACAGAGCGCTGGGTTTAGGAATACATAATACACAGAGCGCTGGGCACAGGACTGCATTATACACAGAGTGCTGGGCACAGGAATACATAAAACACAGAGTGCTGGGCACAGGAATTCATAGTACACAGAGTGCTGGGTACAGGAATACATAATACACAGAGAGCTGGGTACAGGAATACATAATACACAGAGAGCTGGGTACAGGAATACATAATACACAGAGCGCTGAGCACAGGAATACATAATACACAGAGTGCTGGGCACAGGAATACATAATACACAGAGCGCTGGGTACAGGACTGCATAATACACAGAGCGCTGGGTACAGGACTGCATAATACACAGAGCGCTGGGTTTAGGAATACATAATACACAGAGCGCTGGGCACAGGACTGCATTATACACAGAGTGCTGGGCACAGGAATACATAAAACACAGAGTGCTGGGCACAGGAATTCATAGTACACAGAGTGCTGGGTACAGGAATACATAATACACAGAGCGCTGAGCACAGAAATACATAATACACAGAGCGCTGGGCACAGGAATACATAATACACAGAGTGCTGGGTACAGGAATACATAATACACAGAGCGCTGGGCACAGGAATACATAATAAACAGAGCGCTGGGCACAGGAATACATAATACACAGTGCGCTGGGCACAGGAATACATAATACACAGAGAGCTGGGTACAGGAATACATAATACACAGAGAGCTGGGTACAGGAATACATAATACACAGAGCGCTGGGCACAGGAATACATAATACACAGAGTGCTGGGTTTAGGAATACATAATACATGGAGTGCTGGGTTTAGGAATACATAATACACAGAGTGCTGGGTTTAGAGGTTTGCTATGCACAGAGGACACTCTGGGTTTAGGAATACATAATACACAGAGTGTTGTGCAATAGATTGTACCTGTCCTTCCATGAGGCTATGGAAATGGCTCTATTAATATGTTGGGGTCACCCCTGAGTGTGATATCTAGAAAATAAATCATGATCTTATTGCTCACATAAGAGAATTCAAGATTAAGGCTGTTATTGTTGAGGTATGAAACAAAAGAAGTTAAAGAGGAATCAGTGTGGTTCCAAATTAGGATCAGATCGTCTATGTATCGCCCATACCAATGGATGTGCGGTACATAGATATTGAGATGTGAAAAAAGAAAACATTCTTCCCACCATTCCATGTATAAATTAGCTAATGATGGAGAAAATTTTGCTCCCATGGAGGCTCCACAGCATTGTACTAGAAGGAATCGTGAAAGAAGAAGTAATTGTGTTGTAATAAAAAGGTAACAGCCATAATGATGCATTCTTTAAGCTGAGGATCATAAAAGCTATATTTGGACAAGTGATATTGTAGTGCATCTAGAGCAAGATGATGTGGTATGCATGAATAGAGAGACTTAACATCTAAAGTAACCCACAAAAAATGCTCTGCCCATTGTACTTCATTTATATACTTTAGGATTGATGCTGTGTCTTTTATATAGCCCAGCAGTCTAAGATTCTCAAGAGCAGCTGTTCATGGGTAGCCTGAGGACAGCAACCATTCTGGCTCTGGAACCCTCCTGGGTAGAAGGAACCCTGCACTCCAATGTCTCAAACTATTTATCTCTATTCCAGCCCCCTACTGGACACTTCCTCCCCAAGGATTTGCTGGAACCAAATAAATATTCAGGCTGGTTGTTTTGAATATCCCACATCTTCCAGAGACTGGGGGATGCAATCAAACTTCCAGTCTATGAGACCTTTGAGCAGGCCAAACCAAACAAATACTGCTATGTTGATTACAGAAAGAGCCAAGAACTAAATTACCGATGTACATTGATATTATATCTGTATCAATAACTACAATGCATTATCATTGACTTGCATGGTGAGAAAAGTAGTTCTGACATGAACAAAAGCCCACCGACCCTGATCCTTAGGGAGGCAAAGTTGGTGGCCGCGATTAGAGGTCGCGATATTTGGCGTTTTTTACTTAATCGGCACCCGCGATTGTGCTGATAAAAAAGGCCGATTATAACTTCAGGGTGTCAATGCAAGTTGCCTGAAGTTTTCTTCTCTCCTCCTCTGGGCAGCCTGCCAAATCTGATAAGAAGAAACATTGTATCTCTTCAGGTTCTTTCATCAATGAGCTGAACTCTGTGTGGAGGAGTTCTCAGTTTCACCATTTAAAGACTAAGGCCTCTTTCACACGGGGAGTCCGTATGTCCGTTTTTCATCCTTCCGTTTTCGGATGAAAAACGGACATACATGTATCCCTATGGAGCGTCGGATGTCAGCGGTGACATGTCCGCTGACATCCGACCTGCTCCGATCCGAAAAGTGTAACGGAGGAAAACCCTACTTTTCCATCCGTTATCGGATCGGATGACGACGGACACTACGGTCCGTCGTCATCCGATCCCCCGTAGGGGAGAGCGGCGCTCTGACAGGTGCGCCGCTGCACAGTGTGCAGCGATGGACCTGTCATCTTTCTGCTCAGCGGGGATCGGCGGAGCGATCCCCGCTGAGCAAGCGGATATTCACGGGGCGGATCATCACTGATCTGCCCCGTGTGAAAGAGCCCTTAATCTTTTCTGACATTTGTTGCTTACAAGTAAAAATCCTGTATTCTCTGCTAGAAAATCACTTAGAACCCCCAAACATTATATATATATATTTTTTTTTAGCAGAGACCCTAGGGAATAAAATAACGGTTGTTGCAATATTTTATGTCACACGGTATTTACGCAGCGGTCTTTCAAACGAAATTTTTTTTTTTAAAATACACTAATGAATTGAAAAAAAAAACCTAAGCAGTAAAGTTAACCCATTTTTTTTCGTCCAAAAGTTTTGATTACCTGTTTTTGTGTATTTAATATTTAAGATATAGTTTTGTTTTTTTTTTGTTATCTAAATTATACATACAAGTGAATTGATTGGAGATTTGTTTTGTTTAATAAATGTAAGAAATTTTCTGTATCACTTATTACTTAGGGCCCTTTCACACTGGGGCGGTTTGCAGGTGCTATTGCGCTAATAATAGCGCCTGCAAACCGACCCGAAAGTGCCACTGCTTTGTCTCCGAGGGCTTTCACACTGGAGCGGTGCACTAGCAGGACGAGAAAAAAAGTCCTGCTAGCTGCATCTTCGGAGCGGTGAAGGAGCGGAGTGTATATTTAAATCAATGGGACAGCGCGGTTATACCGTTGGCAAAGCGCCTCTGCAGAGGCGCTTTGCGGTGGTTTTTAACCCTTTCTCGGCCGCTAGCGGGGGGTAAAACCACCCCGCTAGTGGCCTAATAGCGACGGTAAAGCGCTGCTTACAATAGCAGCGCTTTACCGCCGACGCCGCCCCCGCCCCAGTGTGAACGGGCCCTTAAGGTTGCTTTCACACTGGAGCGGGCATGCGTTGATGGTAAAACGCTGCTAGTTTTAGCGGCGCTTTACCGTCATTTTAGCGGCGCTATTCGGCTGCTAGCGGGGCGCTTATAACCCAGCTAGCAGCCGAGGAAGGGGTTAAATGTGCCCCTGAAGCGCTGCTGCCAAATCGCTTTGCAGGCGCTTCGACAGCGGTGCGCATTTATTTCAATGGGCAGGAGTGGTGGAGCATCGGTATACACCGCTCCAAAGATGCCGCTTGCAGGACTTTTTTTTAACATCCTGCCAGCGCATCGCTGGCCCGAGTGACCGCAGGGGAGTCGTTTTGCAGGCACTTTACAGGTGCTATTTTTAGCCCAAAAGCGCCTGAAAAACGCCCCAGTGTGAAAGGGGTCTAACTGTTAGGTTTTATGAGATAAAGGGAAAAACAAAAAAAAGAAAAAAAAAAAAAGCGGCCAAATATATCGGCCCAAAAAAAACGGCATCATATATCGGCCATCGGCCACCGCGATTTCCAAATATCGGCATCGGCCAGAGAAAAACCCATATTGGTCGACCTCTAGCCGTGATGACTCAGCCTCTTTATCCTCCTGCAGGTGGGTCCAGACAGTGGCCCTTTCCTCTCCTGTTGAGAAACTTGTGAACTGATTGTTTACTTAGGTCGGTGAGCTCCTAAAATCACTTTATGCGTACCCTATACATTCTCTGTGTATGGCTGGACTGCCTTAATATGTGCAGCACTGAAGGAGGTCCCTCCAGGTTCAATTATAGCATATTGGGCTGTTGAGCTTTTTTTGGCTATAGTTTGGAGCAGAAATGTTGTACAATTGTGTCTTCCTGTTCTGATTCTATGTAGCACCCTCTGGTGTGTGCTAAAGTTAGTGTAGGGAAACCATACTCTGACTCAAATGTTAACCTGGTGAGTCTTAATTGGGTCAGGGTTCATTGGAGTTTAAAGCGGTGGAAAAAAAAAAAAAATTAAAAGCCAGCAGCTACACATGCAGCTGCTGGCTTTTAACAATAGGACACTTACCTGTCCTGGAGTCCAGCGATGTCGGCACCGCAGCTGATGTTTCCATCAGCTGTCGAGTGCTGCCATTGTGAGTGAGGGTACCTGGCAGTGTAGCCTAGAGGCTACGTAGGAACCCTACTGCGCAGGCGCGAGGCCCTGCTCCTCTCTCCTACTGGCCCAGGGAGAGGAGGAGGGAGCCCCAAAGACAGGTATCCTGCCCCCCTCTCCCACGAACGGTGCCAATTGTGGCACTGGAGGGGGAGAAGAGACAAATGAGCGGAAGTTCCACTTTTGGGTGGAACTCTGCTTTAAGGATGACTCATCCTGGCAGCTCCCTGGTGCCTCCCCCCTGGTCTAGAAGGTTGAAGAATCCTCTAGAACTAGAGGGCGGGGGTTAGGAGGAGCTGCCTTGAATATTGATAGGACCTCAGCTAATCTTCAGCAGTGGGATGGCAGGGGGCTGAGATAACGCCATAAATAGAAGTGGGCCGTGCCAGCAAGGTAGTCAGGTGGAAGAGGGAGATTCTGTGTTGAGAAGGCTGTCGGTGGCCCTGAGGGGTACCCCCTAGTCTGAAGGGGGGGGTTGTCCTGCCTTGGGCAAGGGCTCGGGTACTGAAAGATTCTTGCTAAAACACAAAGGAGGAGGTCTTCCTGGAGGCACAGGAGAAAAAGAGGACAGAGTGAGTAGCTCAGCACTGTTGGGGAATAACAAGGAGGGAGGCTGCCACATGTAGTTAGCCTCCCTTGAAGACAGCAGTATGCTTAAGTCTTCAATCCTTCCCTGAGAGTCAGCCAGGTAGGCTGGTGAAGAGTCAGTCGGGTGGACTGGTGTAGAGCGGCAGCTGCAGCCTGAAGAGGTGGTCCTGGGACCAGTGACCACAAAGAAAGCAGAGGAGAAGTTACATGCTGTGTCACTCCATATGTGCTATTGTTAAGGGACTGTGAGTTCCTGCCTGTAATGGGCTGTTTCTGAACTGACAAGGAGACTGTCAAGGAGTGTACCAGCAGAGCCTGAGCAAGAGAAAGGCCAAGAGAGTGCAGGAGGAAAGTGAAGAAGAGTCTGTATATAGATGTATATAGGAAGTTGTCCCTGAAGCTTGCTGAAGTCAAGTGGGCATCCCATAACCTCTCATCCCTATCCACGTTGTTAACCCTCTAATAAATAACAAAACAAAGCTACGGACTGTTTTCTGACTCTGTGTGCCTGAGAAGATTCGGTGTGCCTGGCCTTTAATCTGCAGCTCCTACGTGGGGTGTGCTACATCTATGATTGTTAATTAAGAGAATATGGCAAGAGCACACAAAGGCCTGTCCATGGATTCCCCTATCTTCCCCATCTCACAAGCATTCTTACGCTGGACGGCGGTTGGTATAAGGAAGGGCAGCCGCTCTGCGTCAAGCAGTTTCATAACGCAGGTGTCAGTGTGAGACCGAGGCCATGTTGTGATAAGACCCGCCAGTGTTTGGGGTCAATGGGGTGTGAGTGTCCCGTTAACGTCACAAAGAGAACTGGAAGGCAATCAGTGTGCAGAGGACCGCTCAGTCGTCCAGGACTCCCATTAACCATTGTATAGACAAACCTCACAATTTCTACACTAAGCTGCTTTTAGGATTTCAATTAAGTACTGAAAGCATTTATTTTTTTTCACTTTCCATGGAAAAAGGAGAATAAAAAAAGCATAGTGACGAACAAATGAGAACAGATAATCAATTTCTGTGTTCGGGAAAGGGCCTTTTGATCAATCTGCATTAAGTGCTCTCCTTTTTCCTTTTTAGTGTTGTATTAGTGTATTATAAATAGAAATGAGATCTGGGTTCTCTGTCACCTTGGGTTAATTGGCCAAGCATGTGGTGAAATTTACAGTCCTAGCAAGTTTATGTCTGAAATACTCCAGGCAATTTTTTTCAACCATAATGCACTACGTGGTCTTTAAACTATGGTCAGGAGGCTAAGAAGGTTAATTAAGGAGGCTTCTTCATAAACCAGACCCTTCAAGTTAAAAATTGGAGAGGACACAGAGCAGCCATAGTGTCAGTGTATTGGAAGCTGTTGCAGGGAAAATAAAGGATAATATGTGTAGGGAGAGATTAGGGTCTGTACTTTAATTTAGATTGCTAGCTCTTGGAGCAATAAACACCTTAGTTGACTTTTGTTATTACTGGGAGCTTTTATAGTCTTTCATTTTAGTTTTGTATTTGATTTAAATAGTAACTCCATTTTTGTTGTGAAAAAAAACAGCCCCCAGGGTGATCAATGTGTACATTGCAAGGATTTTAACAAACCTTGTTGTAAATTCCTACCTGTTTCTGCTGTGAATAAATAGCTGTATGTTTCATTATGTTCAGAGTGCATCTGAATGGGAGTAACTTTTTCATTATTAATCAGTTGATACACTCGCAGTGTTTCAGTGAGGAACGCTGCCATTCCAGCATCCATCTAGAGGTGATCAAAGGGTTTTAAAGGTTCGTTTTTTATTATTTTAAAATAACAAACATGTTATACTTACCTCCTCTGTGCAAGGGTTTTGCACAGATTGGCCCTGATCCTCCTCTTCTGGGGTCGCCCAGCGGTGCTCCTGGCTCCTGCCCGCATCCACTGCCCCCTCAGAGACCCGCATTCCATGGGGACACCTGTGCAGGCGCGCTCCCAAGTCCCGCTGCTGCGTTCATTGACACAAACAGCAGGACTCGGCCCCGCCCCCGGCACCCGGGTCACTGAATTTGATTGACAGCAGCGGGAGCCAGTGGCTGCGCTGCTATCAATCTATCCAATGAGGACCTGAGACAGCGGCTGAAGCTGCTATGCTCATCCCCATCAATGGAACAATCGGGTTCGGGTAAGTAAAAAGGTGGGGGGGTCATAGGATGCATTAAGTTGTAAAACCTTAAGGGTTTACAACCCCTTTAACCCTTTGGAAGTATCTTAACCAAATTGAAATTTTTGTTAATGAGGATGCTTAAAATCTGACTTGTGTTTTAGTGCAGACTTCTGGGAAAATCAGTGTGCAGGAAATTACATTTCTGGAGAAATTCTGTACACCAACTGTGTACAGAAGGCTTTCAGGTCACAATATTGCATTGAATTTTACAGAAAATTACAGCACTGCATATTGAAAAAGAAAGGCCATTTTAAAACCCATTCAATTACAATATGGCTTGTGTAGCATTTTTATATGTTATATTATTTTATTTTATTTGCATTTTCATTCCAACGAAAGTGGAGTTACCCCTTGAGGATACTTTAACCTGCTGCCTTGTCCATAGCAAACTGCTTTTTATTTTTGCTGAAAGAATTTCCTAAAAAAAGAGTCGATCTTTGTTTCAAGGGTAGTATTTTTGTTTTTTTTGGTTTTTTTGGTGGGAGGGGGAATTATTGTTTTTTGTTTTATGTTGATATGGTGTTTTTTTAAATTTGGAGTGTGCAAAGTGCAGCATCTTCTGACCAAGTTGTTTTGGAGCTGTCTTTTGTTCGCAGCACACCACTGCATTGCTTGAAAGGAAAAAAAAAAACAGTGTGCACCTAAACCACCTCACATTCACAGAACCCCCCCCCCCCATCCCCATAGATAAAATAAAAGTTAGGTATATGTTAGTTAGACCTATTATCAGTGACTAAAACTGTCCTGCTGCTGACCAATTTAAAATATTTGTATCCGCTTCAGTATCTGAATTCCTGTACTAAAACCCCAGCATATGAGCTTTGTCTCTAGTACATATTGGCCTGGTCTTGCTCATTGAAACTGTCCTACTTCTAGCCAATTTTTAAACTGCTTTATCATTTGTGGTCTCATAAGTTTAAATGAGAGTTTGAAATTGTCCAATGGCAGGACAGTTTTGCATCAGTGAGAATGGAGACAAAACCCAGATTTTCTATCTGCCCATCAAACTTAAGATAGTGTAGTGAAATATCTAATCATAAATAAATATGCAATGCCTTATCATCCAATCAAATTTAAATCAGTGCACAAAACCATATAATAAAAATATAAATCTTAATCAAAGGAATTAAATAATATTAATCAAAAAAACTAAATCTATAAGTGTCCATATGTGAACAAACATCTTGCTGTTCATTCTCAAAAAAAGTTCCACGTAATAGTGCGTATTCTTCCACCAATATAATGTTATGTGAAGCTTCCAACAGATAATCGTGCCACTTGACATCAATGCACTCTAGCCTCACACCTTAATGTTATGACCCCTGCATTACCAGTAGGTAATAACTTACAGTGTGATAGGGAGGATGGTCTGACGTATCAACTTCTGTGTAAGCTCTAGCGCAATCCCAGCCGGGAACCAAACAAACCACATCTAGTGCTCTCCGTAATAAAACATTTCACGTGTAGAATAAAAATATTGCACTTACATAAAAAGCACTTAACCAGTGCTAGCTTGAAACTGCATGCATCAGTTAACAGACACAAGAGGTGGCCGCAGTATGACGTCACGCTATAGGCTCTTCCCCATAAGCGTTACGTCCAGGGGTGTGGACTTCCTCAGTAGGGATGGAGCTGCTTAAATAACCAGAGCAGCTGGTGACTAAGCAACACGCCATGCCCGGCCTAACTGGAAGTAAACGCCGGAACCTGGAACCTCTTCACCTTTTCACACACTAACAGATTGTATTACTGGTGCCGGGGGACACTGAAAGGAGTGGCCTGATGTACCATAGTGCATCCAAAAATCACAATAATATGTGGACAAATAAAATTATATGCCTGGAATCAGCTGATAACCCTGTATAGTCAGCAAACAGCCACCTTCACGATAAACATAATCATGAGTTTGATAAAAAAAAAACTATTCTAAATAAAGACCTGCATATACAGTATCTCACAAAAGTGAGTACATCACTCACATTTTTGTAAATATTTTATTATATCTTTTCATGTGACAACACTGAAGAAATTACACTTTGCTACAATGTAAAGTAGTGAGTGTACAGCTTGTATAACAGTGTAAATTTGCTGTGCCCTCAAAATAACTCAACACACAGCCATTAATGTCTGAACCACTGGCAACAAAAGTGAGTACACCCCTAAGTGAAAATGTCCAAATTGGGCCCAATTAGCCATTTTCCCTGCCCGGTGTCATGTGACTCGTTAGTGTTACAAGGTCTCAGGTGTGAATGGGGAGCAGGTGTGTTAAATTTGGTGTTATCGCTCTCACTCTCATACTGGTCACTGGAAGTTCAACATGGTACCTCATGGCAAAGAACTCTCTGAGGATCTGAAAAAAAGAATCGTTGCTCTACATAAAGATGGCCTAGGCCATTGATGGCGAACCTTGGCACCCCAGATGTTTTGGTACTACATTTCCCATGATGCTCAACTACACTCCAGAGTGCATGAGCATCATCGGAAATGTAGTTCCAAAACATCTGGGGTGCCAAGGTTCGCCATCACTGGCCTAGGCTATAAGAAGATGGCAAGACCCCGAAACTGAGCTGCATCACGATGGCCAAGACCATACAGTAGATTAACAGGACAGGTTCCACTCAGAACAGGCCTCACCATGGTCGACAAAAAGAATTTGAGTGCACGTGCTTAGCATCATATCCGGAGGTTGACTTTGGGAAATAGACGTGAGTGCTGCCAGCATTGCGCAGAGGTTGAAGGGGTGGGGGGTCAGCCTGTCAGGGCTCAGACCATACACCGCATGCTGCATCAAATTGGTCTGCATGGCTGTCGTCACAGAAGGAAGCCTCCTCTAAATATGATGCACAAGAAAGCCCGCAAACAGTTTGCTGAAGACAAGCAGACTAAGGACATGGATTACTGGAACCATGTCCTGTGTTCTGATAAGAACAAGATAAACTTATTTGTTTCAGGTGGTGTCAAGCGTGTGTTGTGGTGGTAACCAGGTGAGGTGTACAAAGACAAGTATGTCTTGCCTACAGTCAAGCATGATGTTTGGTGTGTCATGGTCTGGGGCTGCATGAGTGTTGCTGGCACTGGGGAGCTACAGTTCATTGAGGGAACCATGAATGCCAACATGTACTGTCACATACTGAAGCAGAGCATGATCCCTGCCTTTGGAGACTGGACCGCAGGGCAGTATTCCAACATGATAACGACCCCAAACACACCTCCGAAACGACCACTGCCTTGCTAAAGAAGATGAGAGTAAAGGTGATGTACTGGCCAAGCATGTCTCCAGACCTAAACCCTATTGAGCATCTGTGGGGCATCCTCAAATGGAAGATGGAAGAGTGCACGGTCTCTAACATCCACCAGCTCCGTGATGTCGTCATGGAGGTGTGGAAGAGGACTGCAGTGGCAACCTGTGGAGCTCTGGTGAACTGCATGCCCAAGAGGGTTAAGGCAGTTGTGGTAAATAATGGTGGCCACACAAAATGTTGACACTTTGGGCCCAATTTGGACATTTTCACTTAGGGGTGTACTCACTTTTGTTGCCAGCTGTTTAGACATTAATGGCTGTGTGTTGAGTTATTTTGAGGGGACAGCAAATTTACACTGTTATACAAGCTGTACACTCACTACTTTACATTATAGCAAAGTATAATTTCTTCAGTGTTGTCACATGAAAAGATATAATAAAATATTTACAAAAATACTGTATGTGTTCGAGTTTAAAGGGATGAGGTATCAACACTAAATGACCCCTGTGGTGGGTCGACTTTTACACAACATAACTGAACCAGAACTTGCAGCAGACTTGCAGAACGTTTGCAAAGAAAGTTGATTTGGAGTCATGCAATGCAGACTTGCTGCAATTGTGCAACAAACTTTTGAAACCTGGCAAGTCTAATGCCGCGTACACACGCTCGGAATTTCCAACAACAAATGTTCGATGTGAGCTCGTTGTCGGAAATTCCGACCATGTGTAGGCTCCCACGGACATTTGCTGTCGGAATTTCCGACAACAAAAATTTAGGAGCTGGTTCTCAAATTTTTCGACAACAAAATCTGTTCTCGTAAATTCCGAGCGTGTGTAGACAATTCCGATGCACAAAATTCCATGCATGCTCTGAATCAAGTACAAGACAGAAGCGCTCGGTCTGGTAAAACTAGCGTTCGTAATGGAGATAGCACATTCGTCTGCATTTAATCTTTAATGCAGCGCATTCTATTCTTCTTTATAATGCTAGAATAATGAAGTTGTTTGCTGCTGATATTCACACAGAGTTCTGACAAACTGATTTCTTTATTATTTCTCATGATCTCCTGAATAATCTTTATTTTTTTTTTCGCCAGATCTCCATTAAAATGTTTAAAATGTATTTTTATAGTGATCTTTTATTCTTTTTTTTTTTATCAAGATCTCCTGTTTTTTTATTTTTTTATTTTTTTTTTTCTAGTGATCTCCCTAATATTTTTTCAATCAAAATAATTAAAGTGGCGCTCAATCAAAAAATTTAATTATTTAAAAATGTACAACAGCTAAGTATAAATGGAATTTTAAAACCGGAAAATCCAATAAATACTAATGTCCAAAAATCATTAATCTTCCATCACATTGGGTAACTCAAGACCAAGACGAATCAAAGTTACTGCAATAAATGGATCCAAGATAGACAAACTACTCTCAAAGGCGATCAATTAATGGGGCCTCACAGGGGGAAAGTAGGGAAAATATTCTGGATTAAAAAAGATAATCCTAAAAAACTCATCAAATAGGTATGGTGCCTAACTGTAATTAATGACACAATTGTGTAAATAAATAAATATAGCATAAACCAAGCTGATAAAAAACCACAATAAGTGAATAAATACGGTATGTAAACAAAAAAATAAAAATAGTGCAAAGAGTGCAACATAAATAGTTCATATAATTATTATGCGACACTTCACAGATGTGAAAATAAATAAATAAATATTTAAAAAAAACAATAAATGTGTTTCAAATAGTGAAAAATAAAGTGTCACACAAATAGGTCCCATAGAAAATGCAATCCAGATTGTGATGATTAAATAGAGTGAAAATATCAGTGTCACAAAGTATCAAGTCTCATAGACAATACAATCCAGATTTGTGACAATTTAAATTGGGTGAAAAATAAGTTCATCCAAGATTCCCAGTGTCAGCACAATCATATGTGTAGTGAATCCAGGTGTAGTTCCCCCAGCCTCTCACCTCAGGGCTGAACGATAACAGTAGGGTTGTCCCGATACCACTTTTTCCAGGACCGAGTACAAGTACCGATACTTTTTTTCAAGTACTCGCCGATACCGAATACCGATACTTTTTTTTATGTCACGTGACAGTGTTTTTTTTTATTTTTTTTTTAACAGTGCTTTTTTTTTTTTTTTTTTTTTGGGGGGGGGGGGTGAACGGTGTATGTGTGTGTTTTGTTTTGTTTTTTTTTTTTAATTTACAATTTTTATTTTTTACAATAATTTTTTTTTTTATTCTTTATTGCAATATGTGTTTTTTTTGTTTTTGTTTTTTTTTAATCAGCCCTGTTGGGGGGCTTTGGTGAGATATCAGGGGTCTTAACAGACCTCTGATATCTCCCCCTTGAGACAGAGAAAGAGACAGAGGATAGAGATTCCCCAGTCCCTTTCTCTGCAGCCTCAGCTGCACTGAGAATGAATGGAGAGAAGACAGCGGCTCCTCTCCATTCATAAACTGACACATAGTAATCACAAGAGATTACAATGTTTCAGTTATGTGAATGGACAGAGTCAGCTGACTCTATTCACAAAGGAAGGAGGAGGAGGACGGCGGAACGGAGGGGGAGAACGGAGGGGGACAGAGAAGGAGGGGGAAACGGAGGGGACAGCGGAGAGGCACAGAGGAGGAAAGAGGAACGGAGGGGGACAGCGGAGAGGCACAGAGGAGGAAAGAGGAACGGAGGGGGACAGCGGAGAGACACAGGGAAGGAAAGAGGAACGGAGGGGACAGCGGAGAGGCACAGAGGAGGAAAGAGGAACGGAGGGGACAGCGGAGAGGCACAGAGGAGGAAAGAGGAATGGAGGGGACAGCGGAGAGGCACAGAGGAGGAAAGAGGAACGGAGGGGACAGCGGAGAGGCACAGAGGAGGAAAGAGGAACGGAGGGGGACAGCGGAGAGACACAGGGAAGGAAAGAGGAACGGAGGGGGACAGCGGAGAGGCACAGAGGAGGAAAGAGGAACGGAGGGGACAGCGGAGGGGGACAGAAAAGGAGAGAAGAACGGAGGGGGACAGCGGAGAGGCACAGAGGAAAGGAGGGGGCATGGAGGATAATGCAGTGACAGTCAGCGGTGAGCGATCACCGCTGTGTCACTAAAGCAGCTGAAAGCCGCTGGGGGAGAAGCTTGTATCTCCCCCATGCGCCGATCACAGCTGACTTTTAGGTATCGGGGAAGCATCGGGAGCATTTGCCCGAGTACAAGTACTTGGGCAAATGCTCGGTATCGGTGCCGATACCGATACTAGTATCGGTATCGGGACAACCCTAGATAACAGCCTTACAGATAAATGATAGTAATCCCCTCTGTTCCACGATCTCCTTAACGGTAGTTGTTAAAGCGGGGTTCCACCCAAATTTTGAACAATATCTGTATGTATTGTCTTCCTTGCCTAGATGCTGACATGCCGTTTAAAAAAATTTAAATCGCCGTAATTACCTTTTATTTTTCTATTCTTCTTTGCACTTCCTGGTTCTCCTCCTGTGGGAGTAGGCGTGTTTCTAGCCTCTCCCAGACTCCTGGGAGCTAGTCTCAGGCTTTCCAGGATGCGACTGAGCATGTGCGGGAACGAGCAGTGAATGCTGGGAGCACAGCATTCACCACATCCAGGAAATAAATGCTTGTGGGCTTCAAATGCCCACAATGAAGATGGAAACCGCCTGCAGTGAATAATATAACTTATTCTTTCAGACGAAATCTGACGGTATGTAAACAAAAAAATAAAAATAGTGCAAAGAGTGCAACATAAATAGTTCATATAATTATTATGCGACACTTCACAGATGTGAAAATAAATAAATAAATATTTAAAAAAAACAATAAATGTGTTTCAAATAGTGAAAAATAAAGTGTCACACAAATAGGTCCCATAGAAAATGCAATCCAGATTGTGATGATTAAATAGAGTGAAAATATCAGTGTCACAAAGTATCAAGTCTCATAGACAATACAATCCAGATTTGTGACAATTTAAATTGGGTGAAAAATAAGTTCATCCAAGATTCCCAGTGTCAGCACAATCATATGTGTAGTGAATCCAGGTGTAGTTCCCCCAGCCTCTCACCTCAGGGCTGAACGATAACAGTAGGGTTGTCCCGATACCACTTTTTCCAGGACCGAGTACAAGTACCGATACTTTTTTTCAAGTACTCGCCGATACCGAATACCGATACTTTTTTTTATGTCACGTGACAGTGTTTTTTTTTATTTTTTTTTTAACAGTGCTTTTTTTTTTTTTTTTTTTTTGGGGGGGGGGGGTGAACGGTGTATGTGTGTGTTTTGTTTTGTTTTTTTTTTTTAATTTACAATTTTTATTTTTTACAATAATTTTTTTTTTTATTCTTTATTGCAATATGTGTTTTTTTTGTTTTTGTTTTTTTTTAATCAGCCCTGTTGGGGGGCTTTGGTGAGATATCAGGGGTCTTAACAGACCTCTGATATCTCCCCCTTGAGACAGAGAAAGAGACAGAGGATAGAGATTCCCCAGTCCCTTTCTCTGCAGCCTCAGCTGCACTGAGAATGAATGGAGAGAAGACAGCGGCTCCTCTCCATTCATAAACTGACACATAGTAATCACAAGAGATTACAATGCTTCAGTTATGTGAATGGACAGAGTCAGCTGACTCTATTCACAAAGGAAGGAGGAGGAGGACGGCGGAACGGAGGGGGAGAACGGAGGGGGACAGAGAAGGAGGGGGAAACGGAGGGGACAGCGGAGAGGCACAGAGGAGGAAAGAGGAACGGAGGGGGACAGCGGAGAGGCACAGAGGAGGAAAGAGGAACGGAGGGGGACAGCGGAGAGACACAGGGAAGGAAAAAGGAACGGAGGGGACAGCGGAGAGGCACAGAGGAGGAAAGAGGAACGGAGGGGACAGCGGAGAGGCACAGAGGAGGAAAGAGGAATGGAGGGGACAGCGGAGAGGCACAGAGGAGGAAAGAGGAACGGAGGGGACAGCGGAGAGGCACAGAGGAGGAAAGAGGAACGGAGGGGGACAGCGGAGAGACACAGGGAAGGAAAGAGGAACGGAGGGGGACAGCGGAGAGGCACAGAGGAGGAAAGAGGAACGGAGGGGACAGCGGAGGGGGACAGAAAAGGAGAGAAGAACGGAGGGGGACAGCGGAGAGGCACAGAGGAAAGGAGGGGGCATGGAGGATAATGCAGTGACAGTCAGCGGTGAGCGATCACCGCTGTGTCACTAAAGCAGCTGAAAGCCGCTGGGGGAGAAGCTTGTATCTCCCCCATGCGCCGATCACAGCTGACTTTTAGGTATCGGGGAAGCATCGGGAGCATTTGCCCGAGTACAAGTACTTGGGCAAATGCTCGGTATCGGTGCCGATACCGATACTAGTATCGGTATCGGGACAACCCTAGATAACAGCCTTACAGATAAATGATAGTAATCCCCTCTGTTCCACGATCTCCTTAACGGTAGTTGTTAAAGCGGGGTTCCACCCAAATTTTGAACAATATCTGTATGTATTGTCTTCCTTGCCTAGATGCTGACATGCCGTTTAAAAAAATTTAAATCGCCGTAATTACCTTTTATTTTTCTATTCTTCTTTGCACTTCCTGGTTCTCCTCCTGTGGGAGTAGGCGTGTTTCTAGCCTCTCCCAGACTCCTGGGAGCTAGTCTCAGGCTTTCCAGATAGGTGGACCCCCGCTTTAAATCCTCCGCTCTCAGAATGCCCCAGATAGACAATGTGAATCATGTAAGAAAGGGGAGGACGCACTCCATAGTGAAGTAGTTTAAAATCAACACATTTAATACAGATATGCACTTACATAGTAATTGATACAGGCAAGTATAGCAAGCATAGCATCTGATGATAACACAGCTGTTTCCCGAACCCGGCCGTGCTGACACTGGGAATCTTGGATGAACTTATTTTTCACCTAATATAAATTGTCACAAATCTGGATTGTATTGTCTATGGGACTTGATACTTTGTGACACTGATATTTTCACTCTATTTAATCGTCACAATCTGGATTGCATTGTCTATGGGACCTATTTGTGTTACACTTTATTTTTCACTATTTGAAACACATTTATTGTTTTTTTTAAATATTTATTTATTTATTTTCACATCTGTAAAGTGTTGCATAATAATTATGTGAACTATTTATGTTGCACTATTTGCACTATTTTTATTTTTTTGTTTACATATTTATTCAATTATTGTGGTTTTTTATCAGCTTGGTTTATGCTATATTTATTTATTTACACAATTGTGTCATTAGTTACAGTTAGGCACCATACCTATTTGATGAGTTTTTTAGGATTATCTTTATTAATCCGGAATATTTTCCCTACTTTCCCCCTGTGAGGCCCAATTAATTGATCGCCTTTGAGAGTAGTTTGTCTATCTTGGATCCATTTATTGCAGTAACTTTGATTCGTCTTGGTCTTGAGTTACCCAATGTGATGGAAGATTAATGATTTTTGGACATTAGTATTTATTGGATTTTCCGGTTTTGAAATTCCATTTATACTTAGCTGTTGTACATTTTTAATTAATTACATTTTTTGATTGAGCGCCACTTTAATTATTTTGATTGATCTCCTTTTTGTGTGGGAACACTCTTATGGTGGCATCTTTATCATTTACCTTTGTTTGTTGCTCTGAATATTGGTCTGCGATTTGTGGTTTGCGCATTAGTACTTGTCATTATTTGTTACCTAATATTTTTTGTCGTTTTGTGTGTCAAGTTACCACAACACCACTACTATTGTATTTTTTAACCTCAAGGAGGTTGGTTGGTGTTGGTGTCCCTTGTTAATTTGACATTGTATTTTTGAAATGTACCTGCCTACTCACAAACAAACTGTCCTTTTTGAAGTAAAACACATAGGCAAGTATTTGTGAAAAAAATAGACATTTATTATGGGTCATAACAAAATAAAGAGAAAGGCAACGCTGGATAAACTGGTGAAATTGGCAAAGGCTTTGTACCCCAGGGCACACATCAACTATTTGACAGGCAAAATTGGTAGCCTGAGGAGTTCATATAATAGTGAGCACAATCTGGTCCAGCACTCCAAAAGATCAGGAGCAGCAGCAGATGACATATATGTCCCCAGGTTGTGGTCATACAACAGCCTGCATCTTTTGTCAGACCAGACTGAACCTAGGCCATCACTTTCTTGTCTTACTTCCACGCTTCCTTCCAGGCTTGCTTCCAGGCTGTGGCTCTGGTGTTGGAGTTGTGGCAGGAGGTGGAGGAGGATGGTCAAACTCACAAACATGGCTTTTGCTTGTGAGTTTGCCCCTCAACCCCTTATTTAGGGCCAGATAGATCACTTCTTCACAGAAGAGGCATTGGCCCTCCTCCATTTCCTGCATTTTGCAGGCTGCCATGCAGGCATAGGCCTCTTGAAGATTGGGAGGGGTTCTGAGGGCTGCATTAGCCTGCCGAATTAACACAAGCGCTGCCTCCTCCACGTCCCTCCCCTTTTTGGGCCTTTTTTTGGAAGGCGGAGGGGAGGGATCTGGGATTCGGTCAGGCTACTGGGCCTGGCCACCTCCTGGCTGCCACTTACCCCCCGCCACCTCCTGGCTGCCACTTTCCACAGCCTCCTCCTCGCAGCCACATTCCACAGCCTGCTCCTGGCTGCCACATTCCACGGCCTCCTCCTGGCTGAGGCTTTCCTATGTATGAAAAAGGGACATAGTTTTAGTTTTTTGGTCATCAATCACACACAATTTTCAGCTCATGACTGTTGCAAATTGAATGTTGACAAATAGAAAAGACTATCATTCTGACCCCAGAAATTTTCATTCTTGTCCCAATCATTTTTGGCTACTACTGTCTATTGATATGTAAAACACTTTGTTAAATCAGAAATTAGTGATCAATAATAACATCTAGTTAACATCATTAATTTTTTGACAATAAATATGTTGAACAATGCTATACCTGACTTAAGCTGGGTGCCTCCACATCTTCGTGACCGGAAGGCCCAGGTTGCACATCGGAAGCCTCAGCTGGGCTGGAAGAAAGCATTGAAGGAAGAGTGGAGAGTGATGGCCTGACTTCAGTCTGGTCTGACAGAAAACGCAGTCTGTCGTAGTACCACAGCCTGGGGACATAAACGTCATCTGCTGCTGCTCCTGATCTCTGGGAATCCTGGACCTTCTTGCGCTCCCTATTATATGTGCTCCTCAGGCCACCAATTTTGGCTTTCAAATAGGGGATGGGTGCCGTGGGGATCTGCGGCTTCACCAATTCCAGCCATTGATCCAGTGCTGGCTTCCTCTTTCTTTTATTAGTGTAAAAGGGGTGTTTCACCTGCCACAGAAAGGGAAGCTCCCTGTACTTATCGATGAATAGAGGGAGGAAGTCATGTTCGTTGAGGCAATCCATTTTATCTGCAAGACACAACACAAGACAAACCCTAATGTCAGGCTTAACTCTCCTAATCTTGTCCCAATATAGGCCTCAATCTATAAGCAGTATAGGCCACTGATGCACCAAGTTAAAATTGTACCTTTGTTATCACGATCAGCGCTTCCGCTACTCCTTCCTCCGCTCACAGATTGTACGTATGACGCACGCCCGTTACACTTTATATACACTGCGCAAGCATGAAACTTCGCCTGCCCCTGACCTTCTTTCTAGTATATACCCCGCCCCTTGTCTTTCGGCGTAGTGGGAGAGCACATGGTGGAGAGACAAAAGGTGCATGAGAGTAGCAGCAACGACGAAAGCCCGGAGCCACAAACGTCTCGATCCAGGAGGAGATATGAAGCCTCAAATATATCCATTGTAGAGATGGTGAAGATGGTGGACATCTGGAAGAGGACCGACTATGATGGGAAGTATGGACCGTACAGCAACCCAAATGTGAGAACTGCAAAGATCATGACTAAAGTTGTAAAAAGTCTGCACAGGAATTTTGGGGTACAACGATCCAAGGAGCAATTGAGGAAACGCTGGTCAGACCTGAAATTGAGGGAGCAGGATCAGTATAGAAGGATCAAGAAAGTACTGCAAAAAAGTAAGTAGTTGTCCTGTGTTCCTATTATTATTATTACTTGCATGCTGCTCCATGTGCTTTTCTTTACTGTTGTACAATTTAAAATGACAACTTTCAGGTTAATGGGCACAGTAATCGGTCGTAGTAAACATAATTCGTTCGCCCACTAATACGATGTTTTTGGCAGATGCAGGTTAACTACATTTGGTCATGCCTATTTGTATTAAAAGAAGTTTATTACATTGTTGTCTAGATGGGTTTGTAACTAGAATGAAATGCAAACTTGATTCAGTGTAAGGAGAGGACACTCAGCATCTGGACGCAGGAGCACTAGTGTGGGACACCAGAACATCCTTTTTTAGGGTGTCCCACACAGGTGCTCCAGTGGATACTAGGGGTGTCTCCATGTGTGAAAATTGTACAAAAAGTAAGTATTCCAGCTTTAGAAAGGGAAAAAAAATAATGTCTTCAGCTTGGAACTCTGCCAAAACAGACAATTGTACGAAACTTCCAAGCAATGTTTCATATTCCTATTTCTGGGATAAAATATCTGTGTGCTAAGTATACCTTTTTTTTTTAAAAGACTCGGGACTTCAGAGGACACCAGGGACCCCCAACCTCATAAAGAAGGGGAACTCCCCACACCACAACCTTCATAACCAAATATGAAGTGGGCAAAGTAGTGACCACAACAGGTCAGTGTCTGAGACCGCTTCAGGTAATAGATGTATGCCTGCATATTTATAATACATGGTGTGTTTTTTTTTTTTTTTTTTTTTTTTTTAGGTGATGTGGATGTTGTAGAAGAAGAATCTCATTTCACAAGTGCACGTGCCCAGATCTTCATCGGGGTGATAATGGGGTGCAATTGGAATTTAGACAAGTTAAAGGAAAACATCAATGATGTTCAACAAAAAATGAAGAACATCATTGATGTTTTAGGCATCTAAAACATTAGAATCTAAAACACACAAAAATTGTACCATTTTGTCTAATTTTTTTCAAATTTTTCAAATTTTGTATTTTAAATCAAGTTTTAAAGCATTTTAAAAGCCAAATTTTGAAGATGCACACAGTGGGGTTTATTTACTAAAGTGGGAGAGTGCAAAATTAGGCTCATTTCTGCAGAGAAACCAATCAGCTTTCAGGTTATATTGCCAAAGCTTCATTGAACAAACTGAGGTTAGAAGCTGATTGGCTACCATGCACAGCTGCACCAGATTGTGAGCGCTCCAGTTTTCGTAAATCTCCTCCAGTGTGTCAATATGTGCTATCTGCCATCACGGAATATCAAAGTACGCGTTTTGTGGGTGCAACCCCTTCCTCGCAACTCAAGTAGGTGAAAGGAAGGGGTTGCACCCCCGCAACATGTCCATTGATCCCCCATGATGGGAGCTAGCACATGTTGACATTAGGCATGGGATCTGGGTTGAACTTTGTAAGTTCCTGAGTTGTGTATGTTATGGTTTGAAACATGCTTGTTTAACCAAAAAAAAGGATATTTGTAATGTAAAAAAAAAAAATGTTATACACCAAAGATGTTGGTTTATTCAAAAAGCCTTTTATAATGCACATGTGAATGTGCTTTAATTAAAATGTTTTCTACTCAACAGTGTGGCTTCTTTTTTCAATGCTCAATACCAGTTTTTGTGGTAAGTTGGTGTTTACAGTGACAATGGGGGGTTATTAACTAAAGGCAAATCCACTTTGCACTACAAGTGCACTTTCAGTGCAGTTTCAGTGCAGTTGCAGTGCACTTGTAGTGCAAAGTGGATTTTCCTTTAGTAAATAACCCCTGCATTGCTGTAAAATTTGCCCCAATCAGGACATTTTCGGGACTTAAAACAATTAATTCATGATGCTGAAAAGGATGATTTTTTTTATCATTAATGCATTACATACATTAACAACAAAAACAATGTGTGTGTGTGTAGCAGACCCACAACATAATAGTTAGCTGAAGAAGAGATTGTCACTTCATGTATCCAAAAAATTACATTTGCACTATTGAAGAAAATGGCCAAAAAGAAACCTAGGAGACAGCTAAAAGAAACACAAGCAGTACATCAAATGAAATATTAGTCCTATTTCAAAAATAGATTTATTTAAAAAATCTTTTGCTGGTATATCAATGACCCCCCTACCCGCAAAGTATTCCATATATTTTTGCCACACTTTGCGTGCGTACTTGGGGGGGCAAGCCAGGACGGCCAGGTTCAAGTGCCGTCAGGGTTGACTGATTGGGAAGTTCGGCCTCAGGCCCAACTGAGGCCACATAGTTTGTAGCATTTTTCCTTAAAAAGTTGTGCATAATGCAGCATGCAAGTACAATATGGTTTAGTTTATTTTCTGCCATGTTGATTGCAGTGAGGAATAGGCGGAACCGGCTGGCCATTATGCCGAAAGCATTCTCCACCACTCTTCTGGCTCTGGCAAGCCGGTAGTTAAAAACCCTCTGGTCCGGGGTGAGGGTCCTCATGGGGAATGTCTGCATCAGGTGTTCTCCAAGCCCAAATGCTTAATCAGCGACGAAGACGAACGGGAGTCCTGCCACGTTATCTTCCGCAGGTGGCAATCCCAAGCCACCACTCTGGAGCCGTCTATAGAACTCAGTCTGGGCGATGACTCCACCATACGACATTTGGCCATGCTTCCCCACATCCACGTACAAAAACTTGTATGTCGCTGACACCACCGCCAAAATCACTATACTATTAAACCCCTTTTAGTTGGGGGCGTGTCCTGGCTATGGAGGAGTGAGGTTGTGTTTCACTTCAGCTCCGTCTCACCGCCGCAGAAATCACAGCTAAAACGGGGAATACCGGAGTTTAACAGCTCCCCACATGTCACAGCGGGCTCAGCGGTCTTCTGAGCCACAGCGAACGGACAAATACCGGCAGGGACAGCTGGAATCCTACTTTCCCGGGACCCGAGGACAAGGCCGTGCTGCTTCCAAGATGGCGCCGGCCGGGAAAACACAGAAGGGAGTCAAACCGCCCCAGCCAGCTGCAGCTACAAGTCGGACGTCAAAAGCAATGGATTCTCCGGCCTCACAAGCCCCATCCCCAAGCTCGGTGAGTGAATCTGTCCCACCAACGTCCCCTGTATCCCTGGATGGTCGCTCTGAAGTGTCAGACTTCTTAAGTGAAGAGGACATCAGACGCCATATTATGTCCCTCCCCACCAGAGAAGACCTAGAACGCTTCACATCTAGAGTTGAGAAAGCATTCACTGAAGACATAGCCCAGCTTAAGGCCGATACCTCACACTTGGGCAACAGAGTGGAATCTCTGGAGGAGAAGCTAGAGGAGGCTCTCCCCACCATTGCTCTACTGCAATCTAGGTGCAGAATACAAGACCAGCAAATTGAAACATTGCTATGTCAATTAGATGACGTTGAAAATCGTAGTAGGAGGGCTAATATCAGGATCAAGGGTCTGCCAGAGGCCACAGCTTCCAGAGATATTATTCCTACACTAACGGACATTTTCAGAGACATTCTGGGTTTACCGGCCTCTACACCCATCGAAATAGATAGGGCACATAGAGCATTAAGACCTCCATCTCAGGAAGCTGATAATCCCAGAGACATAATTTGCAAGCTTCACAAATACACTCTTAAGGACAACATCATGCAGAAAATGCGCAACAGGCCATTTTATGACTTCGACGGAGCACGTCTATTCTTCTACCAAGACATATCCAGGCGCACCTTAATGCAACGCAGGGCTCTGCGCCCCCTTTTGGCGGTGATCCAGGAAGCAGGACTATCATATCGTTGGGGCTTCCCTTTTTACCTGCAAGTGACTAAAGATGGCAGACAAGTCACCTTACGTAATAAAGATGATCTACCCCATTTTCTCTCAACTCTTGGTTTGGGACCTATTGATTTTCCAGATTGGAGAGGGCCATCTGATGCACCAGTGCAACATCTCTCGCAAACCTGGTCGACAGTTACACGCAAAAACAGACGGAGAGACAGGCAACACCTGAACCAGGACTCCTGATTGAAGCAGAGACCCCTCCGGACCCCTTTGGAGACTACTGTCACCTCATGTTTTTGACTCAGAAGAATCATCAGATACCCCTGCTGTGCGTTCCCTCTACAAGCTGTAATCGGAATGAAGAGCTCTCCCTAGCTGAACTTTGACCCTACCTGTATTAGAGCTTAAATCCTTCAGAGACGGTCTGTTTCTATCTCTCAACCCAATCTGCTGAACATGGCAACTCATGATCATGATGGGACTCACATTCTTTTAAGGAGAAGAAGAGAGAGAAGAAAAGAGAGAGACAGGAAACACAGCTTTTTTTTTTCTAATTTTTGATCCTTCTTTTTTCCTTTTTTTTTTTTTTTTTTTTTTTTCACCGTTCCCAATTTTCCCCCTTTTCATATATTTTTTTATCAGCTGAACACTTTGGTCCCATTCAGGATATAGCAGACTCTGAGCTATCTAGCAGAAGATACCCCCTTTCCCCATTCCCCAACCTCTTCTCAGATGCGGTGATAGAAGATGAGGTCCCTTCCCTCTCCTTTGTGTACAGGCTCACGTTTCCCCACGTAGGCCACCCTCAATTGGGTATGGTCCCTTTTCGGGACACTAGGTTTGGGTCTGGGGTCCTCCCTCTTAGGAGGGGAGACCCCCCACCTAACACACCGAGGTTTTGTTTACAGACTTCGTTACTACTGCATTATATTGTTGCTGTTAATTTATTAGTTTTTTTTTTACGTTCCTTTAACCATCTGTTTTTTCTACCTCTCCCCATCTGTCCACCCTTCTCTCTTCTTCCTAGGAGCATTCTACTGCTTTGGATCCTGTGTCGGGCGAGTCTGATCACCCAACGACCTCCTTGCTACACACGTCAATATGTCTACTATTAAGGTAATATCCTACAACATTAGAGGCCTCTGCTCCCCTGGGAAAAGAAATAAACTTTGGTGGGAACTTAAAAAACAAAAAGCTCAAGTGGTTTTCCTACAGGAAACCCACTTCACCCAACATTCCATACCTAGGCTTCCTACCCACATATTTAATCAATGGTTCCATAGTACCTCCCCTTCCTCTAAATCTAAAGGCAGCACGATCGCAATTCATAGGACCTGCCCCTTTCAACTCTCAGACAGCAAAATAGACCCACTGGGCCGTTACATTTTCCTGAAAGGTAATATAGCGGGAAGAAAGTTTACCTTTGCCTCAATTTATGCACCCAACACGGACCAAATCACTTTCATAGATAATACTCTTGAAATGCTGACAGAATTTAAAGAAGGCTATGTCATTTCAGGGGGGGACTTTAACGTTAGCCCAGACCCTTCAATGGACACCTCCAGCTCCAGTCAATCACATTCGTATGCATTCTTGAAACATTTTAGAAAATCTCTTCACTCTCACTTGTTACTTGATAGCTGGAGGGTTCTTCACCCTAGAGAGAAAGACTTTAGCTACCATTCTGCTGTACATGATGTGTACACCCGCATAGACCACATATACGTGGACCGCCCCACACTAGAGCTCATGCAATCGGCCTCCATTGGGAATATTACCATATCTGATCATGCACCAGTGGGAGTGATTCTCGCCCTCCCTTCCGGCTCCCGTGGGGCTTGGACATGGAGGTTGAATGAAAATCTGCTAGATGACACAGCAGCAGTAGCCAAAGTGTCAGAAACTATCACAAACTACTTCAAAGAAAATGTCACAGATGACCTTAGCGCGGGCATAGTGTGGGAGGGCCATAAGGCTGTGATCAGAGGGGAGTTCATATCCCTCGGTGCAAAACTTAAAAAGATGCTCCAAGCAGACTTTGACAGAGTGTTAGCAGCGCTACAAGAAGCTGAACTCAAACACAAACAAAATGGGAGCCCCGAGGCATTGCAGAGACGGAATGATTTGAGAGACTTGTTTCTGCGTTTGCTTGATCGGCAGACTCGCAAGAAAGCCAGGCACTTGTCGCACAAATATTACGAACATGGCAATAAGTGCGGCCGTATGCTTGCGAGGGCTATCCGCAGGAAACATGCTCAAACCTATATACAAAAGCTTCGCTCTCCATCCGGAGACATTCTGATCCAGTCCTCCAAAATTGCCTCGGGGTTCCGAGATTACTATTCAGGCTTATATAACTTAAATCCTGAATACCCTTCAAGTACCCAGAAACCCAGAACCACTGCCATAATTGATTACTTAGCCTCAGCTGGCGTCCCGCCCCTAAGTGTAGAACAATGTACTGACCTCGAACTTCCAATTTCCTCTAGGGAGATTGAATTGGTAGTGAAGTCCCTTCCTACAGGAAAAAGCCCTGGGCCGGATGGATATACTGGGTCATATTATAAAACTTTCCTGCCTCTCCTTTTACCCTACATGTGCACCTACTTTATTCCACAGCAGAGGGGTCACCCATCCCTCCAGGAGCCCTTTTGGCGCACATCACTGTGTTGCCAAAAGATGGTAAAGACCCGATGCTCCCCCAAAGTTACCGTCCCATATCCCTCCTTAACATTGATATTAAGATTCTGGCAAAAGTTTTAGCAGATAGACTTGGGAGTCTTTTGCCCCACATTATCCATCCGGACCAAACCGGGTTCATTAAAGGAAGAGAAGCGAGAGACAATTCAATAAGAGCAATACAACTTATCCATTGGGCCCGCTCAGACCCTAACCCTAAACCTTACATCATCCTCTCCACAGACGCCGAAAAGGCTTTCGACCGGGTCAATTGGTCATACCTCAAAGCAGTGTTGGAGGCTCTAGGGCTGAAAACACGCATGATGTCATCTATCTTAGCCCTATATTCTACCCCCTGTGCACAGGTCAAGGTGAATGGAGTGCTTTCCCCCCAATTCGCGATTCGAAATGGCATGAGACAGGGGTGCCCCCTTTCCCCACTACTCTTCGCTTTAGTGCTGGAACCGCTACTGAATACCGTCAGAGCAAATGTGGACATTAAGGGCCTGAAGGTAGGAAATAATGAACATAAATTGTCCGCATATGCAGACAACGTATTATTCCACCTCTCAGAACCCCTGATCTCGTTGCCAGTCCTGATGAAAGAATTAAAATTATTTGGATCACTTTCCAATTTTAAAATTAATTTCTCCAAGTCTGAAATTCTGCCGATCCACTTGACCCCCGCATTGACTAATAGCTTACAAGCTTCGTTCCCCTTCACCTGGGCCAAATCCTCCTTTCGGTACTTGGGTATACAATTAACAGACAGTCTTGACACCCTCTATGCTGCAAATTTTCCACCGTTACTTAACACAATTAAAAAAGATCTGTCCACCTGGACAAAGACTGCGTTTACATGGATAGGTCGCATCAACATCATAAAAATGAATATTTTGCCCCGAATACTTTTTTTTCTACAAATGATACCAATTCCCCTGCCCAAACTTTTCTTCTCTCAAATTAATAGCATACTAACTAGATTTGTGTGGAATGCAAAAAAGCCTAGAATAGCTATGAACATCCTGAAGCGTTCAAAACTAACGGGGGGCTTGGGGATTCCAGACATCTTAAAATACTATAGAGCCATCGCTCTCCAGAGGATCCTCAACTGGCGATTCCACACCCGATCCAAATTATGGGTCTCCCTAGAAAAGTGGCTAGCCGGCAGGAACCTGGCCTTTGCCCCATGGCTACCACGTGAATACCGAGGGTTGTCAGAAACAACCTCCCCGTTGACGACCCATGTTCTTTCTATTTGGGATACAGTGAACATAGCTCTAAAATTATCTCCACCAATATCCCCGCTTGCTCCGTTAGGGGGGTTCCTTTGGTTCCCACCAGGTGAACAAATGGCCTTTTTTGGCCCGTGGGTGGATGATGGAAGTGCCAGTTGCGGAAAATTAATGAAGGATGGCAAACTGATGAGTTATGAAACACTACAACGCGAACAGGGAGGTTCCAAAATGAATTTTTGGAGATATAGGCAGCTCCACCACTTTTTTGAAGTTCATGGACGTTCCATAAGAGACATCTCCACTCTTACTCCATTTGAACAACTCTTTATTGAGGAAGACCCGATCCCACACCTGATCTCAGAAATGTATCGCTTACTAGGTACCACTGACAACCTCAGAACAACTTACATACGGGCGTGGGAGAGGGATTTACAGTTAGACTTTTCCACAACCCAACTCACGCACCTATACCAACTCACTCATTCGAGCACTATGGAATCCAAAATTCAAGAAACAAACTATAAGATTCTATCACGCTGGTACAGAGTACCAGCTGATTTGGCTCGTATCTACCCTTCGGTGTCGGATCAGTGCTGGAGGGGATGTGGCCACAGAGGCACACTCCTACACATTTGGTGGGAGTGCCCTCTGATCAAGTCATACTGGAAAGACATTAAGTCTAGTGTGAAAGAAATCCTGGATTTGGATATTCCTCTGTCCCCAGCCTATTTCCTCCTACATGTCCCCTTGACACCGATTGGTGGATATAAAAAGAGTGTACTTCCGCATCTACTAAACGCGTCTAGGCGCCTTGTTCCAATCTATTGGAAACAATCTAGGGTTCCTACAAAAGAAGATTGGGTAAAAAAAGTGAACGATATTAGGGAAGCAGAACATTGGATAGCATCATGTAAAGGAAAGACAGAACGTTTTGAAATTATATGGGGCCCATGGAAAGACTATGTGTTCGATCCGAACCATATGTCTTCGAGCTTGGACATGGCACTACTAGAGCTAGCAGAACCATCCTTAAGATCCCGTTTAGACAACGCAAACAAGACCCATTGAAAGACATACTTTAACTCTACTTGCCACAGAGAAGATATATTATTGGGAGACTCGCCCGGCACAGACCAAAAGAGCCTTCTTAGGCTAAGAGGTATGCTCCACATCCCCCTCTGCCTTTCCCCCCCTCTGACCCCTTCCCTACCCGCTATCCCTTTACTCTTACTCCTTCTCCATCTTTTATTACTATCCATATTTCTGTTTATAGGACTACTTAACGTCTCTAATATCAGGCGGTTCTCATTTAAGATACTTCTTGTTTGTTTGAACTCAAGGTGGAGATGATTGGCAACAAGAGAACTGCCTCGTCACACAGAGGCGGAGGCGTACTTCTTCCGCTTCCTGTCGGACGGGGCAGAGGGGGAGATCTTCTCCTAGAAACAGCGAGAAGGGCGAGGTTGTAGGAGGCTATTGCCCCCCTCTGCCTGGATCGCTGAGGGAGGATGACCCCCCCCATGTAACCACTCCAACTCATATACCTCTTCTGAAGGTTTATGGCCAATATCTGACCGGTTTAAGGTCTCATGACCATTTAGATTCAGAAGCTCATTAGAAGCTCCTGACCCCACTAACACCTTGGGTCCACCTTAACCTTTTAGCTCTAGACCGTACCTGAAATGTTTTTTTTTTACATGTTTTGCGTAGCATTTGTATACTGTGTGTTATTTCTTATACCAAAATGTTACTAAAATAAAGACTTTACAAAAAAAAAACCCCTTTTAGTTGTAATAGTATGACCCCGAGTTGCGGGGTAGGACGATGTGGACATGTTTCCCATCGATTGCCCCTACGCAGTTGGGGAAGTCCCACCACTGGGAAAACTGAGAAGCCAGTCTGCCATTCCTGTGGTGCTGAAAGAAACTGTGGAGTCAAACAATAAAAAAAGAAAATAGTACTTTTGCACATAATAATGCAGGCAGATTAGACACAAACATTCTTGGCCAACATCAGTATAACATTTATTTTAAGGAGTATTTAAAGACAAAAGTATAAGGTCCACTTATCAGCTTCCTCACCCCCTCTGATGGCCCATTGTAAAAATTTAAGGGGGGGGAGATGTTTTGGACAGGTAACCCTCTCTACATCATTGAGAGCTGAATGCATAAATAATGTGTGTTACTTTGGCCAGCCCCTCCTTACTTACACTATTGGCAGACCACTGGACAGGTAAAAAGTGTCATAATAATAAAAAAAAATACACACTGTACAAGCACATTTTTACATTCTGCAATTACCTATCAAGATAATAGGAGAACAAAACTTTAAACAGTAGCATTTGAAAGAATTCAGGCAGGCCCTTTCACTACATACTTTGTTGAATTCATCCATAAATATGACCACAAAAGAGGTAGGTATAGTGTGTATGGGTTTGGCAAAGTCAGCAGATAGAGTATTGGTATCGGTTGACTTCGTTGTTGGGGGAGGGAGGGTTCCAAATGAGTTTGGGATCCCAAAAAAAAGCCTCTTGCACTCTGCCTGAATTTAAGGACAGAACATTTGTACACATTTTAGGGGGTATTTAGGGTAAAGCACTACAATGGAGCTGACAAAATACATTGTTAAGTGACTACGCTAGGTGGGTATGGGCCCAGGATAGCATGCTGGGGAGGTTAGTGAAGGCAAATATGCATGAAGGACAAAAAAGGAACTTTAGAAACTTCCAGCATGCATGAGGATAAAGAGGACATTCACAGCATATTACAATCATGGTAATTAGGGAATGATGAAATAAATACAATACATTAGCAAACATTAAATACATAGAATGTGATGTTAAAGGTGAAAACTTACTTTAATATAGTCCTTCTGCAGGACCTGAATGATGGCAGAACAGGTCTCTGGAATAATGATCCCCAGAGCCTGGGGGGAGATGCCTGTCGAGAACTTGATGTCCTGCAGACTTTTCCCCATCGCCAAGTACCACAACGTGGCGACGAGCCTTTGTTCAGGAGTGATGGCTTGCCGCATGCAGGTGTCCTGCTTCGTAATATAAGGGGACAGCAAAGCCAACAAATGGTGGAAAACGGGGTCCGTCATCCGGAGATAATTCCTGAAATTATCAGGATTATTCTCATGGATCTCCCGCAACAAAGGCATATGAGAGAATTGGTCACGCTGGAGTAACCAATTCTTCGTCCATGAACTCCTCCCCGCCTTTTTCATGGACTGGACTTGGGTCAAAGTAAGAACCCAAACACCAAGCCCCTGCACAGCATGAACTCTATGACGAGTACATACCCGCAACATGGCTAGAAAACGGTTGGCTGGTCAGAACGAACTAACAGAACGCACTGGAAAACAGAAAGGCCTGAGAAGAGCGAGCTGAAAATCAGAAACGAGTGGACAAGAACGCACTGCAAACCAGATAGGAACTGACTACAGGCACTAAAAAGCAGATATGAACCCACAAGCACAAACTGAAGAGCAGTAACGGACTGAAAAGCACGAGGCTGAAAAGTACGAGGCTGAAAAGCACGAATCGACTCTCACCAAACTTCTACTAACACGAGATAAACACGAGATTAGCAGAAGGAGCCCAAAGGGTGGCACACTTGGTATTGAACTTCCCTTTTACAGTGCCATTGTACGTGTTGTACATCAGCGCGTTCTTGGCAATCGTAATGTCCGACAACATTTGCGCGACCATGTTTAGGCAAGACAAGTTTGAGCCAACATCCGTCGGAAAAAAATACAGGATTTTGTTGTCGGAATGTCCGATCGTGTGTACGCGGCATAACAATAGCTTAGCAAGCCATTTTCAATCTTTAAGCTCAACAGCTCGCTGTCTGGGTTAAGTTCAGCAAGCAACTGTGCCACCTTGTGTGGATGCGGGGAATATTTTGTGCCCCTAACCGCAGAAAGGCTGATCCCTTCTGAGACGTCAAATAAAAATGAAGTGGCTCCTTTAAATTTTGTTTAAAAATTTTGTTTCCTAAAGGTGCCTCTCTTTAGATTCTTCTGTTCCTCACCTTCTATAGTTTGCCATGAGCAAGAGAGACAATTCCCATCAAGAAGGGGACGCAGCATCAATTGACAATGGCAAAAAAACCCTTCACTTTGTTTCTTGTTCGCTACCTCTCCTCTTCCAAAACCCACTTCAAACAAAAATGGACGCCATTATCTGACTGGCCTGGAAACAGCATGTTTTGTGTTCATCGCTTGAAAACATTGGTGATTGAAGGGCTCCTGAATAGAGGTCGTGGTCGTGATCTGGCTGAGCTCACTGTACTCGCTGTTCCAGTATGTTTTTCTCATTCCCACCTTCCTCGTGGCGGTGGAGGACATTACAAGGCTGAATGGCGGCTCCTATCTCATTGCTAATTTGTTTTACATGATTGCAATTAACTGAAGGATTAATCCATATGCAAGTGGAATTCCGGCTCAGAGCCTCTGATAGAACAGACCCCCACCCCAACCATCATCAGAGGGCATGAAGAGGCACAGGCTACCAATATATACTAAATATATATACAAAGGTTAAAGAGGAACTGTAAACACATTGCACTGGAAATTGATTAGTAGCTTTCAGTGGAGGCTTCGATATAGATAAGAGGTCAACTGGCAAATATAAAAGTAACAAGAGATCAAAATATAATATAATCTAAAAGGCAGCAATTCAGAATACCAATAATGTGCTGAGTATGGCCTTCCTCAATCTGTGTAAAGTAACACTAAACTCTGGTTTAAAAAAAAATCTATTATTAACTCAAAAAAGTCCCCCTCTCAGCCTCCTCCAAATCTCTTTTTTTTATTTTATTTTGCTGCTGTGATCTGACTTCTTTTTAGAGGGGGGCTACGTTCATTCTCCATGGTCCCATTGGCTGTAGGAATGTAGCCACCCTCTCTTGCTCGCACTCGAGATGGCCCATGGACTATGGGATGTGTAGTGTGCATAGAACAGTGCACATGGCTGCAACTAATATGCGCCGCTCATCCCAAGCGAGGAAGGGGGGAAAGTAGAGGTTTGGGATCTCAAGGAGGATTTGCAAAAGGGTTGCCACCTTTTCTTCAAGCCAACCCTTTAGTAGCACAGGGCCAGTTTTTTTTTCCCCATAGTATACACTAGATGAGAGTAGTAATGCGGTGCACTATATGCACTGTGGCAAACAGCAGGTGTGGCCAAACTGCTCTTGCTGACATCATCATCTCACCCCCCAGCGATACCAAACCTGCCCTCAGACAGCCACCCACAGCTCCCGGACAGGAACAGGTGTGTTGTTTCTAGGAAAGTCACAGCCTGATCTGAATAATGTGTCCGGGTTTCAGGCAGACTGAAACCCGGACACATGATTCAAAACCCGGACTGTCCGGGTGTATCCTGGACAGGTGGCAACCCTATGTTACAAGGAGGCAGAAACACACAGTAAGAAACAGCTTAATGAAAAATAGATTACAGGGCCATTAAAGTAAAAATGTCCTCAATCAACATTAAAGTGTTACTAAGCCCAAGACCCTGCATTCATTGTATCTGGTCTTCCACAGTACACAGAACATGGAAATGCAATTACTTTAGTAAATATAAACTGTTAAATATCTTTTCTCATCAGTAGTATATACAGTATCTCAGAAAAGTGAGTACAACCTTCACATTTTTGTAAATATTTTATTATATCCTTTGATGTGACAACACTGAAGAAATGACACTTTGCTATAATGTAAAGTATTAAGTGTACAGCTTGCAAAACAGTGTAAATTTGCTCTCCCCTCAAAATAACTCAACACACAGCTATATTTGTCTAAACCTCTGGCAAAAAAAATTGAGTTCACCCCTAAGTGAAAATGTCCAAATTGGGGCCAAAGTGTCAATATTTTGTGTCATCATCATTATTTTTCAGCACTGCCTTAACCCTCTCGGGCATGGAGCTCACCAGAGCTTCACAGATTGCCACTGGAGTCCTCCTCCACTCCTCCATGATGACATCACGGAGCTGGTGGATTTTAGAGACCTTGCGCTCCTCCACCTTTCGTTTGAGAATGCTGCACAGATGCTTAATAGGGTTTAGGTCTGGAGACATGCTTGGCCAGTCCACCACCTTTACTCTCAGCTTCTTTAGCAAGGCAGTGGTGGTCTTGGAGGTGTGTTTGGGGTCGTTATCATGTTGGAATACTGCCCTGCAACCCAGTCTTTGAAGGGATGGGATCATGCTCTGCTTCAGTATGTCACAGTACATGTTGCCATTCTTGGTTCCTTCAATGAACTGTAGCTCCCCAGTGCCGGCAGCACTCATGCAGCCCCAGACCATGACACTCCCACCACCATGCTTGACTGTAGCCAAGATACACTTGTCTTTGCACTCCTCATCTGGTTGCCATCGCACACGATATATATAAAAGATCAGTACATTACAAACTTTTAGGGTCAGTTCACACCAGAATGCTTTGTGGGAAAGGTGTGTTTCCTTCACCACATTTGAATGTGCTGCCCTTGCTATCTGCATACAGGTGCCACTGGCGTTGATTCTTAATTTCTTGTAAATGGGAAAGGGAAAAAGTCCTGTAAGTCGCACATCTCCGCAAAACCCTGTAAAAATGTGTATGACAGCCTCAGCCTAGGTTCCAACCAGGCTACGCCCCCATGTTTCACTCTTCCTACAGAGCTTAGTCATGTAGATCAATTCTCCATGACTAAGCTCTGTGGGTGGACTGAAACGCATTGGGTGTGTGGCCTGGTTGGAGCTTGGACTGAGTCTGTCATATACCTTCTTACTGGGTTTTGCAGAGAGGTACAACTTCCAGGATATTTTCCTTTTCCATTAGATGGCCTTCGGGACCTGGTAAAGATGTTCTGCACATCTCCACACATGTGGGTTTTCCCCTCACACATGTGTGAAGACAGCACAACTAAGGAGGTCCTAGATCTTCTTTATGCACATATGGGGAAACCGCGGTGCAAGCTCAGATGTGCCACAGGGCTCTGGCAGGTCCCTTCCGTACATCTGCACATCCACTGAATCTTCATAGATGACTGTGACAGTGGAAGAGTCTTGGAGGAAAGCTATGTGTACAAAAAATAAAGATGCTGGAGTACCTCCAGGTGGTAGAACTGGGGAATTCAAATAAACCAAAATAAAACTTTAAAGCGCACCTCCACTCTCTCAATCAAATTTGACTATTTTTTAATCCTTAAAGCTGAATATTGCACCCAAGATACTAGACGACACTAGCTTATATGCAAACCGGAGCTCTTTATTGTAAATTCACACAGAACATATACCATGCAAGATCACATAAGAGTTTGATCACAATACTTTAACAATACAAACTGTAAACTGGAATATAATTAACATAACTAAGGAACAGCAAACCTAAACATCAATGCAATTACACTACTAGGTACCTACACAAGCCTAGTGCCCACCCAGACAATGCTTTCATTAATCAGAGATCCCACCCCAGCTCAGACTGTCTGACACCAGTCTACAACCCTGGATACACTAAGTACATTACACATTATCATAAGCATAAACACATAAACATCCCACAGTGGTTCAATAACAAGGTAAAGTGGACTCAAAATTAATCACATCCCAAAGAAATGAGCAGACAGAAACAATAGGTGACTCAATTAACAATGGGAATTCACACCTAGGATGCACACAATGGGAAAGACATACTTAAAGTGATTGTAAAGTCTTGTTTTTTTTTTTTTTAATAACAAAAATGTTATACTTACCTGCCCCGTGTAATAGTTCTGCACAGAGCAGCTTGGATCCTCCTCTTAACAGATCACTTTTCACTGCTCCTGGCCCCTCCCTCCTACTGAGTGCCCCCACAGCAAGCAGCTTGCTATGGGGGTACCTGAGCAGAGCTGCAGCTCTGTGTGTTCATTCAGACACGGAGCTGCAGTTTGGCCCCACCCGCTCTCTCTCCTGATTAACTAATTGATTTTGACTGACAGCAGCGGGGAGCCAATGGTGCCGCTGCTGTGTCTCAGCCAATCAGGAGGGAGAGTCCCGGATGGCCTAGGGACTTGTGGACATCACTGGATAGATAGGGGGCTCAGGTAAGAATGAGGGGGGCTGCAGCACACAGAGGGCTTTTTATCGTAATGCATGGAATGCATTACGATAAAAAACCTTCTGCTTTTACCACCCCTTTAACAATTAACATATGTAGCTCCCTCCTAATTTAGATGCTAGGATGTATATAGTTAGACTTGTGTAATTTGCTCTTCCACCTAACGTTGCAGCTAGAGGCAAATCTATCTTCAGCAGGTCTGCTTAAAAGAATGCTGCAATTTATTAGTTAGGGCTGGTCCTGCCACTTTCTAGAAACTAGTAGAGCCTTCTGGAACATGGGTGGGAGTTACATGGGAGGTGCCTCTGAGCATGCTGGGATTGGACTAAAAATTCAGAGGACATGTGATCTTGTGGTCCTTCCCTTCCCAGATAGTGGAGTGCACCAGCAGGGGGTTAGGCTGGCTTGCCACCCCTGGCACTTGCTGCCATGCGGCCTCAGGTGGTCAACCTGGGGGCCTGAAGCCAAAGGAAAGTAGTGACCCTGGTGCTTCTGAAGAGCTGACTGAAAGGGAGCCATGCCTGAGGGTCTGTTTGGAACTCTGGCGAGTACAGACCAATGATTTAGGAGCCTATTCTTTTTAGCTACCCCTGTATGTTAGTGCAGCCAGCCAAGGGTCCAACAAAAAAGGATCCAAGGCTAGTGATCAAAGAGCTTGCCCAATTGTGATTACTGCACGGACTTTGCTCAGTTCTACTAATTTTGGACTGCAGATCAGTCTGCCATAACTGGCTTGTACCTGAAGAGCTCTGTCTATCTGTCCTACACTACAAAAGACTTTGCTCATGCTATTAATTTCTACACTGCTACACAGGAGAAGTCTTCCATCTGCCCATCAGCAAGGGACTTCATCTGCTACTCAATTCTAGACTAGCTAGAGTCCTCAAGATGTGCATAGTTTTATTCCGGAATATCCTACTAAAATCTGTTCTGTCTCAAGGAGCAGATAGTTAAACCTTATCCCAATAACTGTAGATACCATATTTCTTTGATCTCAGTCTTATTAGAACAAGCCAGGTGAAACTACAAAATAACAGAAATAGACCTCAATAAGTATAATATTGCATACAATACAGCATACATTGCATAAACAACGTTATAAAGTACAAGATGAGATAATAAAAACTTACTTTTTAAGTTCTCTAAGGAGTGATGGCGATAGATTGAGAAATACATGTGTTGCTTCCTGCAATGTGTTGAAAAGAATGGTAGATGGTTCACTTCCTGCCAAAATTCTACCCAGAATTCCCTGCTTGCTGACAACTTCCTTATTTACACATACAATAAACAATTAAACAGAACTGCAGCAATACCAAAATGGAACACTAGATGGAGCCTGCACACCACATATGATTGTCTTAAAGTGGATGTAAACCCAATGTCATCCTTTCTGAACTACTACCATAGGGGTTATCTATAAGGATATACATGCCTCCTGCATGTATCTTTACCTGTCAAATGTCTCCCCTCTGTCTGTTATTAGACTTGAAAAACTGCATATTCTGTGGGTGCGTCTGTTGTCTGGAGCTTGGTGGGTGGAGTCGTGATGTCAGTAGACTCCCCGCCCACCTCTACACTCCCCTGTGTATTTCTGACACTGAACTTCTGCTGAACTTCTGCTATGATCTCTAACATTCAGGGAAAAGACAGGAAAGTAACCACATGACTTCAGCATGCCCAATAATGCTGAGGTGTGGAACAGCCAATCCTTGCAGAGCTGCTGAAGAAAGGAGTGGGGGAGGGAATTAAAAAACACTACATGTGTCTTAGGCTAGTGCACAAGATGTAAATCACCTGTCACTCACAGCAAGGGGGAGTATTTGACAAAATTTTCCTCACTTTTGTCAAGATTTTTCTCACTGAACAATAAAAGAGGATTGCTCAGAGATCGATTAACTCTGTGTGGCAAGACTGGGCTCAAAAGATAGGAAATCTTATATTCTACAGTATGATATAAAAAAAAAATAACCAGTATAAAACATCTGGTGGACAGAACACTCCCCACCTGACATCAAGTGATGTCACTAACAGAGTCCTCCGTAGAAAGCAACAGAATAAGTTTGGTCACTGGTCTCAAGAATACTTTAGCTTCATTCTGTTGAAAGATCTTGACCTTGACCTTACAGACACGATTATCCTTGCTTGGCAGTACATTGGTGATCAAACCTAAAGGCCACATATTCCTTAGTGTCTGGCAATCTTTCATGAGCACATCACCAGGTTTAAGATTAGACTTTTCAGTGTGCCACTTTCTCCTTACTTGTAGAGTAGATATATATTGTTCTCTCCACCGATTCCAGAAGGTATTGGCAAGGGTTTGTACTTGTCTCCATTGACGTTTGTAAAGGTCCTTCTCACAAAACTCTCTAGCTGGAGCACCGGCAAGACTAGTCTTTTGCGTGAGTGACATGGCAGGTGTGAGGACTACTGGATCCTCAAAGTCATTTGAAATGGAGGTCAAAGGTCTGGCGCTAATGATAGCTGTAACCTCTGCCATAAATGTAACTAAACATTCATGAGTAAGCCTTGCAGTTCCTACTTGTAGGAAGATAGAGTCAAGAATTCTGCGGGCTATGCCTATCATCCTCTCCCAAACACCTCCCATGTGAGAAGAGTGAGGTGGGTTGAAGATCCACGTGCAGTTTTGCTTACTCAAGTATCTTTCTACACTGAGAACATCCACCAAGTTAGAAGGAATTTGAAGTTCTTTTACTGCAGCACAAAGTTCCAACCTGGGTATGGTGTGTTCGGGAAGTGGTGAAAGTTTTGCTTTCCCCATTACAAACCCTATGTGGCATTGTCCTTTAGTGTCTATGGTTTTCAGGTAAGCTACAGCAACAATTGCTTTAACAGGAGCATCTGAAAACACACAAAGTCTTTGCATCTGAACATCAGCAGATGACAGAGGAGCATATGGTCGTAGAATTTTAAGGTTGGATAGAGCTGTTACTGAGTCCTTCCACTCTAGCCATAGGTTCTTCTTGTTGGTGGGGAGAGTGTGGTCCCAATCTAGCGAGACACAGGTTAAGTCTCTCAGTAGTGCTTTACCCTGGATGGTGACAGGTGCTGCAAAACCTAAGGGATCATACAGGCTGTTTATAGGAGACAGGACACCTCTATGGGTAAAGGGTTTTTCTTCTGTGTTTACTTGGAAAGTAAAGGTGTCAGATCTTAAGTCCCAAAGCAAACCAAGACTGCGTTGCATGGGAAGTGAGTCTGTGCCTAGATCTAAGTCCTTTAACTCGTTGGAATGATGTTGGACAGGAAAGGCTTCTAAAACTTCTCTACTGTTGGAAGAAATCTTGTGGAGTCTTAAGTTGGAACAAGCAAGCATTGCCTGAGTTCTTTTGAGGAGACTGATTGCGGCTTCATTTGTGGGTAGTGATTACAAGCAATCGTCTACATAGAAATCCTTGTCCACAAACTGTCTGACATCTGACCCACACTCTGACTCTCCCACTCTAGCAGAATGTCTGAGGCCATATATAGCAACTGCACCCTCATGCCGTATTGTGTGATGTCTCCAGAGGGGTTGTTGTCCCTGAACCAGAGAAACCAAAAAAGCAATAGAACATTTGCTGTATGTCTGCCATGAATGCGACGGAATCTTTGCAAAAGCGAAGTATTCCTAATAGTCCATTGTTAAGATCAGGGCCAGAGAGGAGGACATCATTTGGAGAGACACCCTCATGTTTGGCGCTGGAATCGAACACCACTCTAATCTGTCCTGGCTTCTTAGGGTGATAGACTCCGAATATGGGTAAGTACCAACATTCCTCTGAGTCTTTGAGGTTTGGGGCTATCTCAGCATGACCATTCTGGAATATTTTCTCCATGAAGGAAAAGAAATGTTCTTTCATCTCTGGTTTCCTTTGAAGATTTTGTCTTAGGGAAGTGAGACGTTTATATGCTAGTTCTCTATTGTTAGGTAAACGTTGTCTTTGTGGTCTAAAGGGAAGAACCCAGCTATTAGTCCCGTCTTTCTCCATACTCCTTTCCATAACTTCTAAGAGGAGCCTATCCTTAATGGACATTGCTACCTGGTTATTTTCCTATGTTCTCTGGAACACTGTGCTTCCTAAGTCGCTTTGGTCGTTGTCATAGGTACTGCTGTCACAGAGGGGACTTAGGAAGGGAAAAGGTACAGGGTTGTTGTGTGGTAGTTCATTTATGAGGATGTGATTTTGGTAGTTCATTTATGAGGATGTGATTTTGACAGGGTTGGAAAAGAGAAGGACGACCATTCTTGAGGGTACTAGTAAGCAGGTTATTAACAGATGCAGGTTTGTGTGTACCTCCCAGGCAAACATCAACTATAATGACCCACCCGAGATCCAGTTTTTG
This sequence comes from Aquarana catesbeiana, assembly GCF_042186555.1. Classification (NCBI taxonomy): domain Eukaryota; kingdom Metazoa; phylum Chordata; class Amphibia; order Anura; family Ranidae; genus Aquarana; species Aquarana catesbeiana. The sequence continues at coordinate 33,906,983 of NC_133336.1, forward strand.
GGCATATGGGGCATTTTTAGGACCGTTAATCAGTTTTCTTACTTTGTGGGCTTGCAAGATATCCCTCCCTAGGAGTAAGATTATCTGAGCCTGATCATCTAGTTCTGGTATGAGATGTGCTATGTGGTTCAAGTGAGTCAGGTGAGCTGCTGCGTCTGGTGTGGGAATCTCTGATCTGTTGTCTGGCATCTGGTTGCACTCTATTATGGTCAATAAGGGTAGGCATGTCTTACCATCCATAGATTCAATTTGTAGGCCGTCAGCTCTTCTCCCCGCCGTTTCCACTGTACCTGCACAAGTCCTAAGGGAGAAAGGGCTGCTGGAGCCTTTCAGGTTTAGAATGTCAAAAAACATAGATCTGGCTAGTGGCTTATTACTCTGATCGTCCAAGATGACGTAGAGCTTGACTGCTTTGTCTCTGTGTCCTTTTGGGTAAACTCTCACAAGACAGATTTTAGAGCAGGACCTGCCACCTGCACTTCCTTTGCAAACTTCAGTACACAGTGAAGTGATTACTATGATGTCTGTACTAGAGTCTTTGGTCTCCCCACCTTGCTCCTTGTGCCTATGAACAGGTGGAAAAGTTCTTGGAGTAGGCATTGGGTGTAGAGCTGTGTTGTGCTCTGTGCTGTCACATTCTGTACATTTGACACTGACCTTACAGTCCTTGGTGAAATGTGTGGACGAAAAGCAGCACTTGTAACAGATGTGGTTCTCTTTGAGGAAAGCTTTGCGATCCTGGATGGTCTTTGTCCTGAAGGCTCTGCATTTCAGAAGAGGATGTGGCATCTTATGTAGAGGGCAGAACTTAGTAGGGTCGCTGTCTTGATCCTCTAGCTGAGACTCTGCAAATCTATGGGAAGAAATGTTAGTTTTGTGCACTGCTACTGAAGCTCTGAGTTGTTTAAGGGCAGCAGAAGTGGTATAAGACACTGGAAAAATGAAGCTGGGATCATCTTTCATTACTGCTTGTCTGTCTACAAAGTCCACAAACTCACAAAAGGGTGGAAAAGGCACATTGTGCTTTCGTTTGTAGTTACAGCCATGAGTAATCCATCTTTCGTGTAACTCATAAGGAAGTTTTTGTGCTAAGGAGTTAATACCTCTAGCAGAGTCAAAATAAGAAAGGCCAGGTAAGTCTTCTTCTGCTTTAGCAACTTGTAACTCCATACACAGGTCACTAAATTCTCTGAGTCTTTGGTATCCTCTGCTAGGTATTTTTGGGAAGTCTTCTATCCTTTTAACCACTTCAGCCCCGGAAGGTTTTACCCCCTTCCTGACCAGAGCACTTTTTACAATTCGGCACTGCGTCGCTTTAACTGCTAATTGCGCGGTCATGCAATGCTGTACCCAAACGAAATTTGCGTCCTTTTCTTCCCACAAATAGAGCTTTCTTTTGATGGTATTTGATCACCTCTGCCGTTTTTATTTTTTGCGCTATACACGGAAAAAGACCGAAAATTTTGAAAAAAAATGATATTTTCTACTTTTTGTTATAAAAAAAATCCAATAAACTCAATTTTAGTCATACATTTAGGCCAAAATGTATTCGGCCACATGTCTTTGGTAAAAAAAAATGTCAATAAGCATATATTTATTGGTTTGCGCAAAAGTTATAGCGTCTACAAACTAGGGTACATTTTCTGGAATTTACACAGCTTTTATTTTATGACTGCCTATGTCATTTCATGAGGTGCTAAAATGGCAGGGCAGTACAAAACCCCCCCAAATGACCCCATTTTGGAAAGTAGACACCCCAAGGAAATTGCTGAGAGGCATGTTGAACCCATTGAATATTTATTTTTTTTGTCCCAAGTGATTGAATAATGACAAAAAAAAAAAAAAAAAATTACAAAAAGTTGTCACTAAATGATATATTGCTCACACAGGCCATGCGCATATGTGGAATTGCACCCCAAAATACATTTAGCTGCTTCTCCTGAGTACGGGGATACCACATGTGTGGGACTTTTTGGGAGCCTAGCCGCGTACGGGGCCCCGAAAACCAAGCACCGCCTTCAGGATTTCAAAGGGCATAAATTTTTGATTTCACTCCTCACTACCTATCACAGTTTTGAAGGTCATAAAATGCCAAGATGGCACAAAACCCCCCCAAATGACCCCATTTTGGAAAGTAGACACCCCAAGCTATTTGCTGAGAGGCATGTTGAGTCCATGGAATATTTTATTTTTTGACACAAGTTGCGGGAATGTGACAATTTTTTTTTTTTTTGCACAAAGTTGTCACTAAATGATATATTGCTCACACAGGCCATGGGCATATGTGGAATTGCACCCCAAAATACATTCTGCTGATTCTCCTGAGTACGGGGATACCACATGTGTGGGACTTTTTGGGAGCCTAGCCGCGTACGGGGCCCCGAAAACCCAGCACCGCCTTCAGGATTTCTAAGGACGTAAAGTTGTGATTTCACTCCTCACTACCTATCACATTTTTGAAGGCCATAAAATGCCCAGATGGCACAAAACCCCCCCAAATGACCCCATTTTGGAAAGTAGACACCCCAAGCTATTTGCTGAGAGGCATGTTGAGTCCATGGAATATTTTATATTTTGACACAAGTTGCGGGAAAGTGACAATTTTTTTTTTTTTTTTTTTGCACAAAGTTGTCACAAAATGATATATTGCTCAAACATGCCATGGGCATATGTGGAATTACACCCCAAAATACATTCTGCTGCTTCTCCTGAGTACGGGGATACCACATGTGTGGGACTTTTTGGGAGCCTAGCCGCGTACGGAGCCCCGAAAACCAAGCATCGCCTTCAGGATTTCTAAGGGCATAAATTTTTGATTTCACTCCTCACTACCTATCACAGTTTTGAAGGCCATAAAATGCCAAGATGGCACAAAACCCCCCCAAATGACCCCATTTTGGAAAGTAGACACCCCAAGCTATTTGCTGAGAGGCATGTTGAGTCCATGGAATATTTTATTTTTTGACACAAGTTGCAGGAAAGTGACAATTTTTTTTTTTTTTGCACAAAGTTGTCACTAAATGATATATTGCTCACACAGGCCATGGGCATATGTGGAATTGCACCCCAAAATACATTCTGCTGATTCTCCTGAGTACGGGGATACCACATGTGTGGGACTTTTTGGTAGCCTAGCCGCGTACGGGCCCCGAAAACCCAGCACCGCCTTCAGGATTTCTAAGGGCGTAAAGTTGTGATTTCACTCCTCACTTCCTATCACATTTTTGAAGGCCATAAAATGCCCAGATGGCACAAACCCCCCCCAAATGACCCCATTTTGGAAAGTAGGCACCCCAAGCTATTTGCTGAGAGGCATGTTGAGTCCATGGAATATTGTATTTTTTGACACAAGTTGCGGGAAAGTGACAATTTTTTTTTTTGCACAAAGTTGTCACTAAATGATATATTGCTCAAACATGCCATGGGCATATGTGGAATTACACCCCAAAATACATTCTGCTGCTTCTCCTGAGTATGGGGATACCACATGAGTGGCACTTTTTGGGTGCCTAGCTTCATACGGGGCCCCAAAATCCAATCACCGCCTTCAGGATTTCTAAGAGCGTTAATTTTTGATTTCACTCCTCACTACCCATCACAGTTTTGAAGGCCATAAAATGCCAAGATAGCACAAAACCCCCCAAAATGACCCCATTTTGGAAAGTAGACACCCCAAGCTATTTGCTGAGAGGCATGGTGAGTATTTTGCAGCTCTCATTTGTTTTTGAAAATGAAGAAAGACAACAAAAACATATTTTTTTTTTCTTTTTTCAAATTTCAAAAGTTTGTGACAAAAAGTGAGGTCTGCAAAATACTCACTATACCTCTCAGCAAATAGCTTTGGGTGTCTATTTTCCAAAATGGGGTCATTTGGGGGGGTTTGTGCCATCTGGGCATTCCATGGCCTCCGAAACTGTGATAGGCAGTGAAGAGTGAAATCAAAAATTTACGCCCTTAGAAAGCCTGAAGGCGGTGCTTGGTTTTCGGGGTCCCGTACGCGGCTAGGCTCCCAAAAAGTCTCACACATGTGGTATCCCCGTACTCAGGAGAAGCAACAGAATGCATTTTGGGGTGTAATTTCACATATTCCCATGGCATGTTTGAGCAATATATCATTTAGTGACAACTTTGTGCAAAAAAAAAAAAAAAAAAAATTGTCTTTTTCCCGCAACTTGTGTCACAATATAAAATATTCCATGGACTCGACATGCCTCTCAGCAAATAGCTTGGGGTGTCTACTTTCCAAAATGGGGTCATTTGGGGGGGGGTTGAACTGTCCTGGCATTTTATGCACAACATTTAGAAGCTTATGTCACACATCACCCACTCTTCTAACCACTTGAAGACAAAGGCCTTTCTGACACTTTTTGTTTACATGAAAAAATTATTTTTTTTTGCAAGAAAATTACTTTGAACCCCCAAACATTATATATTTTTTTAAAGCAAATGCCCTACAGATTAAAATGGTGGGTGTTTCATTTTTTTTTTTTCACACAGTATTTGCGCAGCGATTTTTCAAACGCATTTTTTGGGGAAAAAACACACTTTTTAAAATTTTAATGCACTAAAACACACTATATTGCCCAAATGTTTGATGATATAAAAAAGATGATCGTAGGCCGAGTACATGGATACCAAACATGACATGCTTTAAAATTGCGCACAAACGTGCAGTGGCGACAAACTAAATACATTTTTAAAAGCCTGTAAAAGCCTTTACAGGTTACCACTTTAGATTTACAGAGGAGGTCTACTGCTAAAATTACTGCCCTCGATCTGACCTTCGCGGTGATACCTCACATGCATGGGGCATTTGCTGTTTACATTTGACGCCAGACCGACGCTTGCGTTCGCCTTTGCGCGAGAGCAGGGGGGGACAGGGGTGCTTTTTTTTTTTTTTTTTTTTTTTTTTCTTTATTAATTTTTTAATTTTTTTCTTATTTTTAAACTGTTCCTTTCATTTTTATTTTTTTTCTATCATTTTTATTGTTACCTCAGAGAATGTAAATATCCCCTATGATAGCAATAGGTAGTGACAGGTACTCTTTTTTGAAAAAATTGGGGTCTATTAGACCCTAGATCTCTCCTCTGCCCTCAAAGCATCTGACCACACCAAGATCGGTGTGATAAAATGCTTTCCCAATTTCCCAATGGCGCTGTTTACATCCGGCGAAATCTAAGTCATGAAATGCTCGTAGCTTCCGGTTTCTTAGGCCATAGAGATGATTGGAGCCATTCTGGTCTCTGATCAGCTCTATGGTCAGCTGGCCGAATCACCGGCTGCATTCTCAGGTTCCCTGTTGGGCCAGGAGAGCCAGAGAAAAACATGGAAGACGGTGGGGGGGGTGGGGGATCCCTCCCACTGTTTGTAAAAGCCGTCTAGAGGCTAATTAGCCGCTAGGATTGCTTTTACATGAAAGCCGACCGCTGGCTGAAAAGAATGATACCAAGATGATACCTAAACCTGCAGGCATCATTCTGGTATAACCACTCAAAGTCCAGCAACATACCAGTACGTTGCTGGTCCTTGTATTGTAAACTTTTTTTTCATGCAGCCTGTGGGCTGAACGAAAAAAAGATATTGATCGGTGGGTATGCCCACCATTAGAATACCTCCCTTCATCTGCCCACTTCTAATGATGGGCATACATGCACCATTTATATATGCCGAAGCATGGGGGCATCCTCCCGCAAAAGGCAGGAGCAAATTGCTCCTCCACCCACTGCTGCCCCCACACTTCGGCATATATGCTGAAGTATGTAACTGTGGTGGTGAAATCACCTCCGACAGCGCTGGAGTCACGGCTTTATATATCGTGGGAGCAAAAGCTGTTGCTGTCAAGATAAATAAATCCGCGCTGCAACTGAATGGCGTACCTGCTAAGCAAATGATGGTTAACAAAAAAACAAAGTAACATTACAGTATAACAGTAATACTTACCATACCTGCAAAGCAAATACAAAAAAAAACATAGTAAAAAATAAAACATTTAACGCAACCTGTGCCTACCTAAAATATATATATGCCGAAGCATGGGGGCATCCTCCCGCAAAAGGCAGGAGCAAATTGCTCCTCCACCCACTGCTGCCCCCACGCTTCGGCATATATGCTGAAGTATGTAACTGTGGTGGTGAAATCACCTCCGACAGCGCTGGAGTCACGGCTTTATATATCGTGGGAGCAAAAGCTGTTGCTGTCAAGATAAATAAATCCGCGCTGCAACTGAATGGCGTACCTGCTAAGCAAATGATGGTTAACAAAAAAACAAAGTAACATTACAGTATAACAGTAATACTTACCATACCTGCAAAGCAAATACAAAAAAAAACATAGTAAAAAATAAAACATTTAACGCAACCTGTGCCTACCTAAAATATATATATGCCGAAGCATGGGGGCATCCTCCCGCAAAAGGCAGGAGCAAATTGCTCCTCCACCCACTGCTGCCCCCACGCTTCGGCATATATGCTGAAGTATGTAACTGTGGTGGTGAAATCACCTCCGACAGCGCTGGAGTCACGGCTTTATATATCGTGGGAGCAAACGCTGTTGCTGTCAAGATAAATAAATCCGCGCTGCAACTGAATGGCGTACCTGCTAAGCAAATGATGGTTAACAAAAAAACAAAGTAACATTACAGTATAACAGTAATACTTACCATACCTGCAAAGCAAATACAAAAAAAAACATAGTAAAAAATAAAACATTTAACGCAACCTGTGCCTACCTAAAATATATATATGCCGAAGCATGGGGGCATCCTCCCGCAAAAGGCAGGAGCAAATTGCTCCTCCACCCACTGCTGCCCCCACGCTTCGGCATATATGCTGAAGTATGTAACTGTGGTGGTGAAATCACCTCCGACAGCGCTGGAGTCACGGCTTTATATATCGTGGGAGCAAACGCTGTTGCTGTCAAGATAAATAAATCCACTCTGCAGCTAAATGGCGTACCTGAAAACAAAGTGGTTAACAATAAAAAAACAAAGTATAAAAAAATTGCATACCTATAAAGCAAACATGATAAAAACATAACAATAAAACATTGCAGTATAGAATGCAGAACAATAGAGAGAGAATAGAGAGAGAGAACAATAAAACGACAACTATTTTTGGTTTTTTTATTTTATATTTTTTTTGTATTTTTATTTTTTTATTTTTTTATTTTTTTTAACACTTTTTTTAGTAACTTTAACTTTTAACTGTAACAGGTTTGGGTCTCTCAAAATGCGATGGCATCTTGGGAGACCCTGTGTTAATGTGCCTAGTCTGTGCCGTGCTGAACCCTACGCTAATACTCCACTAGTGTATGGTAGCGTTCAAAACATTCACCAATGCATAGACCAGGATTGTCAGGACAGGAGGGACAATAATAGCGGGTGTCACGCCTAAATCCGCGCTTGCTGCAGACACGACATCTTTTTTGGGGGGCTCGTTGGGTAGGGGTACTCTGGAGGACATAAAGAAAATGCCTCCCATGCAGCCGGCTTACTGCATTTGGATAGGGAAGGTGAGGTGGAGCACCATCTGGAAACAGAAGGGCTCTGACGATCTCTTCCTGGAATTTAAGGAAGGATCCAGTCCGTCCTGAAGCTCTGTATAGCACATGAGCATTCAGCAAAGCCAATTGAAATAAATAAACAGACACTTTTTTGTACCAGCGTCTGGCCTTACGGGCAACTAGGTACGGCGCCAACAACTGGTCGTTGAGGTCCACCCCTCCCATATTAAGGTTGTATTCGTGGACACAGAGGGGTTTCTCCACAACACCAGTCGCCGTAGTAATTTGGGTCGTCGTGTCTGCATGAAGGGAGGTAAGAACGAAAACATTCTTATTGCCCCTCCACTTCATAGCGAGCAAATTATTATACTGCAAGCAGGCTCTCTCCCCCAGCCTAAGACGGGACTCTACAAGCCGCTGGGGAAAGCCCCGGCGATTAGGTCGCACGGTGCCACATGCTCCAATCTGATGATCAAACAAGTGACTAAAAAGTGGCACGCTCGTATAATAATTGTCCACGTACAAGTGGTACCCCTTTCCGAATAAGGGTGACACCAAGTCCCACACTATCTTGCCAGCGCTTCCTATGTAGTCAGGGCAGTTTATCGGCTCTACGTGACTATCTTTGCCCTCGTAAACCATAAATCTACATGTATAGCCTGTGGCCCTGTCACAGAGCTTATACATCTTGACCCCGTATCTGGCACGCTTGCTGGGAAGGTACTGTTTGAAGGACAAGCGGCCAGAAAACTTAATCAGGGACTCATCAACGCAGACAACTTGATGGGGGGTAAACAAGTCTGCAAAACGTTGGTTGAAGTGGTTTACGAGGGGCCGAATTTTGTAGAGCCGATCGTATGCAGGGTCTCCACGAGGACGACAGAGTTCATTGTCGTTGAAGTGCATGAACCGCAAAATCTGCTCGTATCGTGCCCTGGTCATGGAGGCAGAGAACACGGGCATATGGTGAATTGGGTCAGTGGACCAATATGACCGCAACTCACTCTTTTTGGTTATGCCCATGAGGAGGGAAAGGCCCAGAAAGATCTTAAATTCGGAGACCGTAATTGGTCTCCAATCTCTGGCAAGGGTGGACTGGGGAATAGTGGCGATGTGTTGACCAGCGTACAAATTGCTTTGGTCCACAATAGATCTATAGAGATCTTCGGTGAAAAACAGCGAATAAAAATCCAGTGGCGTAAAGTCAACTGTTTCCACCTGAATTCCGGGTTGGCCAGTGAAAGGGGGAAGTACGGGTGCTGCAGAAGTGGTGGGTTCCCAATTCGGATTGGCGAATGCAGCAGGAAGGGCACTATGGGCACGACGGGCCTGTGTTCGTCTTCTTCTTGGTGGCAGCGGGACACTACTTGTGCTTGCCACCTCGCCAGCTTGAACTGCACTTATGGGACTCGCCACGTCACCACGTGATACTGCAGTGCTGGATGTATGACCAGGGTGTACTAGGCCGCTGGTGCTTGCCAGTTCACCAGAAAGAGTAGCGGCGCTAGTACTTCTCTGCTCCATACGAGAGCCCTGCGGTTCTTGCACTTCAAGGACAGAAGAAGTTCGGGGTCTGGTACGCCTGACCCTAGCAGGGACCACAACTCCGTCGTCAGAGCTATCTGTCATGGAGCCGCTGTCCTCTACAGGTTCGTATTCTGAGCCTGAACTTGACAGATGAGTGACTTCCTCTTCACTATCTGTCATACTCAGAAACGTGTAGGCCTCTTCACTAGTGTACCTTCGATTTGCCATTTTGGCCTCTAAATTTAGGGGTACACTAGTGAGACTCACAGGCAAAAAAGCTCCTGACTGTTAGCGATTGATTCAAAACGCTACCAAAAAACTGTTAGCGATCGCAGGGATCAGGCCTGACTCTGCGAACGCTGCAGTTATGTGTGCTTAGTGTTTTGTAAGTGTCAGTTATCGATCGATACTGCACTTGGGTGGGCTGGGCTGGGCTGGGCCGAGGGGCAAAACGCAGGTGCTAGCAGGTATCTGGGCTGATCCCGCTAACACTGTGTTTCAGGGAACCCTAAACTGCTGGGGAGTATAGATCTGATCGGATCAGATATCGATCCGTTCAGATACTATAGCACTAAGGGAGGTGTATGCTGCGTGCGTGGGTTTTAGCGGTACTGGCGCTAACCTGACGCTGCCTGGGGCGACGCAGACCTTATCTGACCCTAAAAACGTAACTTATATCACCGCCGGGCAATTAGGGGGTTAAACCTTTATAAGGTAATAAACGGCGGGTGCCCTAAAACTATAATAAACTATAATAAACTGTAATAAACTACAAAAAACAAACTAGCTAACCAGCGTCACCCGTAACACTTATACGGTGATCGCTGGTGAAAGGGTTAACTAGGGGGCAATCAAGGGGTTAAAACCTTTAGCAGGTAGTATATGGGGGTCCCTGTCGCTATAAAACACTGACAGCGAACCTATATACTTACCTCCCTAACTAGCGTCACCTGTGTCACTAATACAGCGATCAGAAAAACGATCGCTTAGCGACACTGGCGACGGGGGGTAATCAAGGGGTTAACTTTTATTAGGGGGGGGTTAGGGGGGTACCCTGGACCTAAGGGGGGGTACCCTAGACCTAAAGGGGGCTAACCTAACTGCCCTAACACTTGTAACTGACACAAACTGACACCAATGCAAAAAAAAAAAAAACTGCTATTGGTGTCAGAGTGACAGGGGGTACAGGGGGGTGATCGGGGGGTGACTGGGGGGTGAAAAGTGTGCCTGCGTGTTCTACTGTAAGTGTAGTGTTAGTGCACTTACTTGGATGTCTTCTCTCCTCTGCGCCGGGACGAAAAGACCGGCTCGAGGAGGGATGACATCACTTCCTTTCCCTCTGTTTACATTACAGAGGGAAAGGAAGCGTTTTCATTCGCCGGGAGCGATCGGGAGGGGGTGGCCATCAATGGATGGCCTCCCCCTGACCTTTCATCGCCCGCGAACGAGAGCCGACCGCCTATGGCACCGGGGGGGGTCCGATCGGACCCCCCACCCGCGGGAGGCAGATCACGTATGGGTACGTGATTTTGCCTGCCCGTGCCATTCTGCCGCCGTATATGTGCGTTAGGCAGTCGGCAAGTGGTTAAACAGTGTTCTCTCTATAGCCTCTGGTGAGCCATAACATCTATGCAGTCTGTTCCAGATGTTTGCAAGGCCTATCTCAGGGTGGTTTATATTAATGTCTCTGATCCTTTTGGCATGTTCAGCAGAATCATTGCCAAGCCACTTTACGAGGAGTTCTATCTGTTCCCTGCAGGATAGATCTAGACCTTGAATGACACTCTGGAAAGCGGATCGCCATGCCCTGTAGTGTTGAGGGCGATCACTAAATTTGACAAGTCCTTGGGTAACTAACTCTCTTTTGGCCAGGAACTTGGCAAAGTCTACAGTAGCCTGATTGGCATTGGGGTAGGCTGCTGTTGTATTGTGGTGCGGTGTAAAGGCATACCTGGTAAAAGTCTCTTCTTTAGGCGAGTTGGGTTCAAACTTACATAAGGTTGGCAGTTTGTACCTGTTCGTTGCATACACCTTTGGAGTGAAGACTGGTGTTTGATGCTTGTATGAAGGCTGGGTACCTTGTGGAATAGAAGGTTTGGTTGGAATTGGAAAGTCTGGAACTCTGTCATATTTTTCTTGCTTGTAGCACTGGGGTCTCAGGTCGTCTTGTTGCTGCTTTATTTGATGTGATTCACTGACGTTATGTTTGATTTCTTGTTGTGGGATTCTGCTTGGGTCCCAGTGCTGGTAGACATAATCTGACGTGCATTGTGAAGAATCTTGTTGGTCCTCTTCTAGACCCAGTATGCTGCTGCCTAGTCTTGACTCATCGTAGAAGGCTGCTTCTAAAGCTTCTGCTTCTGTAATGGCAGTGGCAGCGTCTCTTTCTACTGCTAGCTTCTCCATTTTAGCTTCTTTCTACTGCTAGCTTCTCCATGTTAGCTTCTAAGAAAGCTTGCTGCAATTTTGAGATGCTTCCTGCTGGGCTAGCTCTTCTTCCAGGCGTATTCTTTCCTTCTCTTTCTCTTGTTCCATGTGTACTCTTTCTTGCTCTCTCTTTTGTTCCATGCGTACTCTTTCTTGCTCTCTCTCTTGTTCCATGCGAACTCTTTCTTGCTCCAAGCGTACTCTTTCCTTCTCTCTCTCTTGTTTCTGTCTCATCTTTTCTGCATCAAGGCGGGCCTTTTCTTTTTTCATTTGCAACTTTTGGTCTGCGAATGCGGCCCTGGTGTTTGCTGCTTCAGCTTTTGAATGGGCGATAGCTGCTTCATTTGCGACAGATGACTTAGATGAGCTTGCTCGTGAACGTGTTTTGTAAGAAGATGTCCCACTGTGAGACATGGCTGCGGGGAAGAAGCTGTCTTGCTGTATAGAGACCGTTCTAGTGTCGTTGCTGCTTGACAGAGCGCATCTCTGTGTAGCGTGGCTGCTTGCTTCGCCCGCTGCAGGCCTGTATCTTTAAGGCTTCTGACTATATGGGTACTGCGTAGCCCCAGGCTGTACAGACTTCTGAAGTGAGCTTATCTTCCCTTCAGAGGTCAGCTTAAAAATTTCACTGCTCTGTCTCAAGGAGCAGATAGTTAAACCTTCTTATCCCAATAACTGTAGATACCATATTTCTTTGATTTCAGTCTTATTAGAACAAGCCAGGTGAAACTACAAAATAACAGAAATAGACCTCAATAAGTATAATATTGCATACAATACAGCATACATTGCACAAACAACGATATACAGTACAAGATGAGATAATAAAAACTTACTTTTTAAGTTCTCTAAGGAGTGATGGAGATTAAGAAACACATGCGTTGCTTCCTGCAATGTGTTGAAAAGAATGGTAGATGGTTCACTTCCTGCCAAGATTCTACCCAGAATTCCCTGCTTGCTGACAACTTCCTTATTTACACATACAATAAACAATTAAGCAGAACTGCAGCAATACCAAAAAGGAACACTAGATGGAGCCTGCACACCACATATGATTGTCTTAAGTAAATTACACATTTGCATGTAAATTTAACAACACAGGTACAAATAACCAGTATAAAACATCTGGTGGACAGAACAAAATCCACTACCCTATCCAAGTTCCTACAAAATAAAACTACAAAAACAACATCCCTAGACTGGTCATTGACTACATTGAGCCTAAGTGTGAGTACCTGGCTGCAGGAAATACCTTGTACCTGGCTGCCAGTGAAGAAGTGAGGACTGTCAGTGTAATACTCAAGCGGCCCCTATGGTAGTGCTATACACATAACACCTTAATAAACAGACTATAGCAGGAGACCCCAGTATCAGATTGGTTTTAGCTGATTAGATTAACATCTACTCAGAGTCTCACAGTCTAAAGCAGTCATTTCTTGTTTGGGCACAAAGGACCCAAATCTGTATCCCAGGCCTAGATTCCCAGAGTCTGTGTTTCGGGGGAGACAATACCGAATCCGAAGCAAGACCACTCCAAGGGTACCCCAGTCACACACCTCCAAAAGCGTAGTGCTCCCTTAAAAGCCAGGGCCCATATTCAGTAGGCAAGAGGCCATCCTGCAGTCCCCTCCAAAAGCCTCTGTCCCAGTTGGGTCTATCACAGGTTCAAAGTGATTTCTCAACAAAACAAAGCATGAAGACATAAAAGGATGGGGGAGTTTGCTTTGAATATTAAAAATTAATTAAATAGCGTTTTTGGTGCACCGATACAGTTTAGTTCCCCTTAAAGATGACACCATACAAAGGGCTTGTAATGATAAATTATTTTTATCGGTTTAATGTTGTTCTTTGTATAGTAAATGATTAATAAACACATTTTAGACTTTTTTGTGAATATTATAATTAGTGGTACCATTAAAGTGGTTGTAAACTTGTAAAAAAAAAAAAAAAAAAAAAAAAAACCTGCAAGACAAAGGCATAATGAGCTACTCTGCCTCACAGAGTAGCTCATTATGAAATACTTACCTTAGATCAAAGCTGTTGCAGCAGTCCCCGCACACCGCTTTGACCGGTGACATGCCTCCCGGAGTTGTTTGGAGTCATATTGGCCGGAGCCGCAGGAGCCACCGGTCATGGCACAGCTCCTGAAGAAACAGCACGAGTAGGTCATTTCTTTAGTGTGCATGTGCCAATGACGTCGGCACATGCGGATACAGTGAATATCTCCTAAACTGTGCAAGTTTAGGAGATATTCGCGGTACCTACAGGTAAGCCTTATTATAGGCTTACCTGTAGGTAAAAGTGGTGTAACAAGGTTTACAACCACTTTAAAGAACTTTGACGTTGGTGTATATGGATTGTCTGATATATAAAACAGATTTGACTGAGCTCAGCCCTTGAAAAGTGTTTACTTGAGCAGATTGAGCAGGATAAAAATCCTTGAACAGACTGAATTATGAAAGAAGAGGAAGAAAATGTCAAAGTGACCATTTAAACATTTTTATTATTATGTGGTAGAATTGAAATTCGTAGTTCTGTTGTATCTTGCAGCAGTTTCTGTGTTTATCAATTGAGGCCTCGCTAACCTTCTCTTCCATTGACGGTGCCTCTCAGAGTCCCATGGGTACAAAATGGAAAAATACCACAATTTTCCTTTCCTGATGAGCCCCACATCAGCACACCCAGGGTAGGTACACCCCTACACTGACCGGATTGTAGCTATTTTAGCTCCCCCAAGGCCAGTGTTCCTTCTTTTTCCTCCTTGCACATGACAAGATCCAGAAAATGGGCACATGTCTCCAACCTGGCTGGGATAAACTTCAGGTCATCCATCCTGCTTGGTTGAGATGAGGTTCCTGTGCTCACCTGCTAAATGCCTTGTTTATCAGGGCGCTGCTCTGCTGGTCTCTGGGGCGGCTTAATGGCACGTAAATTGGTCTCTTGAGGGTGCACTGCCTTTCCATGGCAGTAGCAGTGTTAAGAGTCTGTGATAGTGAGCCCTTGTAGATTGCCAACTCGGGGTTCCCTAGGGCGTGGAGTCTAAGCCCCAGCCTGCTTCTTCACCAGAGCCCCTGATGGTAGGGATGGACTTACAGCAAGCTGGAACCAGGTCAGGGCCCCCAGGTGTGCCCAGCTGAGGATGCAGAGACCAAACATGTGTGCAGAGTACAAGCAGCAGGAGACAACAGGAAATACGGGAGACAAGCCGCGGTCAGGGCGGGTAGCAAACAAGCGTAGACGTAAACAAAGCCGGGGTCAGTACACAGGTAGTCAGGCACATGATACATAAGAGACAAGCGAACGGGAAATCAGAGAACTGTGGTGTTGCTCAGGCAAGGAGCGCTGCACTGAGCATGTGTATATATAGGGAAGCAAACAAGGAGGTGACCCAGGAAGTAATAGAAGGGAAAAGGATATAAACCCACAGTGGAGCAGGTGACGCCCAAAAGTGAACAAAGAAGCTAAACACCACATTTGAAATGGAGTCACAGATCTAGCAGAACCCTGCAGCAAGGAGGTAAAAATTTCACAAACAGAAATCTGCAGGCTAGACCATGACAGTACTCCCCCCGCCCACATGAGCTCTCCCTAACCGTAAGGCCAGGCTTCAGAGGAAATGTCTGATGAAAGGGTAATACTATTTGGCAGAAGCACACTTTTTTGATCCTATGCAAGCTCGATTCATTTATGAATGTATTGAGTTTACTTTGACTCACAATTACTTCACCTTCATGGACAGATTCTACAGGCAGGTAAAGGGTACAGCCATGGGTGCTAGGTTCGCTCCCAGCTATGCAAACTTGTTTATGGGTTATTGGGAGCTCAATTACATCTGGGCTAATAACCCATTTGGGAGGAACCTAGTACTGTACTCATGGTACATAGATGATGTTCTCATCATCTGGAGTGGTACTGATGAAGAGCTAAAAGGATTTCTAGCACACTGTGCAGGGAACCCCTTTGGGATTTTCTTTACACATGTGGTGGATGATAAGTCCTTGGTCTTTCTGGACTTAGAGCTACAGATCGATGGCACTGGGGCCATTTATTCAAAAACCCATTTCAAACCGAGCGCTGGTAATTCTTACTGTCATGCTCGGAGCCACCATCATCCTAGATGGATTAAAAATGTCCCCTTTGGCCAGTTTTGTAGACTCAGGCGGACTTGTACCCTGAAACATGACTATGAAGAACAAAGTCTTGTCCTCAAGATGAAATTCAAGGAAAAGGGATATGAAGAAGAACATATAGAAGAGGCCTTCCAAAAATACCTTGTGCTGTATGACAATGTTGGTGTTGAGAGAGAGAAAAAGATAAACCCTCACATGGATGAACAATTCTGCACTAGGTTTAACAACAAGGCCTCCATAATACAAAAAATCTTTAAAAAGAATTGGAGGATCCTTCAATCAGACCCTATCCTCAGGACAAGTCTTCCCTCGCATCCTAATTTGGTGTTTAGGAGACCGAAGGACCTAAGGAGCATTATTGCTCCGAGTAGGGTGAAAAAACAAAGAAATAGAGGGCTCAGTAACCTTTGGAGTACGATCTTTGACCAGAAAGGTAGTTACAGATGTGGGAGTAACAACTGTGGGAACTGTGTGCATATGTGCCATAGAAAGAAAGAAGTTGTTGGAACAGATGGTGGGATCCATAAGATGAAGCAGTTTATCAACTGCGGCACCCCGTATGTCATCTATAGCCTCCTGTGCCCCTGTGGCCTCCTTTATATTGGCCGGACATCAAGACCAATGAGGACCAGGATGAATAAGCACAGAAGCAGCATTTTGACAGAGAAGGACAATTACTCAGTACCGAAACATTTCAAGGATGTCCATAGTAGTAGTACAGATGGCCTCAAAGTGTTCGGTATAGAGGCTATGCCGAGTGACTTTAATAGCGGCAAAAAGCATCAAATGCTGTGTAATAGAGAGGCTTTTTGGATCTTTTCCCTAGGAACTCTGGCCCCGAAAGGCTTGAATGAAGAAATCGAACTGCATAATGTCGTATAACATCTACAGTCCTCGTCAAAGCTCCCGAGTCATCTGTGGTACTAGCCATGACAACTATGTTTCTACCTTTATAGTGTGCTCCTTGTCACTATAAGATTCACTTTGGGCTTACTTTTGGGGTTATTAGTTTCAGTAATACTAAAATAAAAGGCAATCAGCGCACATAGATGATAAACTAAATAAATAATTGCAAGCTGAACACTACAAGGCAAATCACAAAACCTATAAAGAATTAATATATAAAGTAAACCAGTGCAGCGCAATAAATGTCCATAAAATCAAAAAAAATTTCCACCACGTGACAGACTAAAGGTAGCCAAAATTCATGTTGTGAAATCCTTCCACCATCTGTGTATTGCTCTTACCGGATAAGATGGACCATTTGAATGAACTAAATGGTCAAACAAGCTTGTTACCCACTCAAGGGGGTGCAGATGTAGGTTGCCGTGGGTTCCTACATCTGCACCCCCTTGAGTGGGTAACAAGCTTGTTTGACCATTTAGTTCATTCAAATGGTCCATCTTATCCGGTAAGAGCAATACACAGATGGTGGAAGGATTTCACAACATGAATTTTGGCTACCTTTAGTCTGTCACGTGGTGGAAATTTTTTTTGATTTTATAGACATTTATTGCGCTGCACTGGTTTACTTTATTTAATAGTTTCAGTGACTAGGATCCGGGTCACCAGATCCGACATGCGGAGTAGTCAGTTTTCAGTTTTTAGTTTTATGTGTAGTAGTTAGTTTCCAGTTTCTGGTTTGGTCTGTTAGGAAGCGAATACTTTTTGTAACATTATATAATCTCTGTCATCCTATGTTTATTACCGCCATTGGTCTACAGTGAGATTTTCATTAGGTGGGCAATGGTCTCTCTGTAGTACGATAGTCCGCAGAAGTATCCTCCAGTGCACATATTTTTGGGAGAGTGCTATAATTGTGGTTTTTAAGTAATTCCTTAAGACTTCGTTTTGACGAATACCCTCTATAATATATGATATGATATATTTTATTATACTTCATTAGTAATTCAAGCTACACTTAGGCAACCCCATGGCGGCTGGAAGCAGCAGGTGGAACGCAAACACACCTGTGCTTCCGGGCCACACCCCCTACACACAACGTCCTATGACGCTCGTGGAAGGGGAAATGACGCCACGACTGGCCGGAAGCAGCGGGTGGAACGCAGGAATACCCGCACTCCCTGGTCCTTTTAGTGGCGTGCGTTCCACATGCTGCCAATAGTGCCTCCATGGCTCCCGGGAGCCTGAGATGCCCCTTAATATCTCCCTATACCAGCCCACAACAAAGGACCATCACAGGAGCAACATATAGGAGGCAAGGTACGTTGGTTCACCTCCCCTTGGAGGTGTGTGTCCCGAGCATTTATATTCCGTGATTTATGATCTATGCTGACGGTACCATATATATTGGTTCAGCATGTATTAAACAACAACAACAATAATTAGTATTTGTTCCCAGCTGTTGGGGTAAGGGTCACACTTAGGAGGGATGGGGCTAAGGAGGGGAAGTCCTTATGGGTGTGCATTGCCTATTGGTGGGCGTCGCTATCAATTGGGCCTTGCAGACACAGACATACATATATATATATATATATATATATATATATATATATATATATATATATATATAGAGAGAGAGAGAGAGAGAGAGAGAGAGAGAGGCAACTATGAGAGATCAGCCATTGCCCGCTCAGGCTCTGAAGAAAGGGGTGCTCCCCCGAAACGCGTTAGCCATCAGCCATGTGTATCGGGCTGACCCTCTTGACATTAGGTCCTGGTGTGTCGATCTTCAGAACAGCGCATCTGCGCCCTTGTCAAAGATGTTTTTGATAGCTTGTTTGTGAGTATACATCTTGCTGTTTTTTTGCTGTAATAAAGTTTACGAGTGGTAATGCACTAGGTTGGTGCGCCCTCCTTCTTTTCTTGTTTTTTTTTTAGTTTATGAATACCCATTGTTCAAAGGAGGGCTGCAAGACATCAGGCATCACCTCACTAAGGTGGTCGCACCACATATATAGTCACTGGAAACCTAAGCGCAGGAGAGATTTCTACTGTTTTCACCAAATAGGGGGCAGAATCATCTGTAAAAGTCGTCCAAGATCTTCCCTGAGGACCAGTGACATGAGGAGTACATTTCACAGAGAGTACTCTGAGATGGATACTCTTCACAGAGGTCCAGACGTTGTCATCAAGTTGAAATTTGGGACTCACAGCTACTTTGTATTTGGAAGCTGTCAGATGCGAGTTCTTGGAAACATCTGCCACCAAAGGAGCAAGAATGGGAAAAGATAAGTCAGGTGCTTGGGCTGGAGCAGACACCGGTAACCAAGATGAAGGGTCTGGTGAGGTAGCTGGCAGAGAGGACACAGGAGGAGTGGGGGCCGTTAGCAAAGGTAGTGGAGTAGGAGTTGAGGCTTTAGGTTGTACAGTGGACATGACAGGCTGTGCTGAACAGGAACCTGGGGTAGGCACTGTAGCTCCTAATGTGGGAACCATGGCAGGGTCCAAAGCAGCTGAAGGGAGTAAGGGCACTGGGGTCTCAGCAAACAGGGTACACAAAAGCTGAGACCTCAGGTGGTACATAGGTTACAGATGTTGGGGCCTCTATCCATCCAGATGGTAGCAGAGTTGGAGATTTGAGCTGTACAGTAAGTAAAGGGATGGTGGTTTAGGCAGCAAAGAGTGTAAGGAAGTAGAGTGGACAACACCGGTAGGGGGCCTTCCGTAGGAGTAGGCAGGGGAGCAGATTTTTTACAAAAGACATCTGGGAAGGTCTGATAATGTTGAGGGAGCATCGGAGAGGTGATTGCATTAGCCAGAGGGAAGTGGGAGCACCTTAGGGAGACAAGTCTGATGGCATTTGGTGCCCCATGACATCACCAGACCAGAGTTCCAATCTAAATTTGGCAAATATTTTTGCAACCACGGCAGTCCAAGAATGATGGGATAAGAAGACTTATGAAGAAACAGGAAGGAGATTTCATCACGATGAATAACACCAGCATAGTTATGGGGGTAGTTTGAAACCATAGGGGTCCTAAGGCCAAGGTAGCGCCTTTGATTGCAGATACCGAGAGGGGCTTTGCCAAGGGAAAGAGAGGAATGCCAATTCAGCAGCCAAGGACTGCTTCATGAAATTCCTGGCTGCCCCAGAGTCCACATATGCAGCTACTTTATATGAGTTCAGGGCCCAATGAATGGAGACAGGTAAGAAAAAATAAGGGAAGGTGACAGAATTCAGGTTCTGGTCTAGATCACCTCCCTCCAAGGGACCTAGACCTGAACATTTTCATGGGCAGACAGGACAGGACTTTAATATGTAACACAGAAAAGGCATAGACTGAGTTTATGGCAATGCAAACACTCTTGTGGCACGAGGCGTGTCTTACCTAACTGCATGGGTTCTTCAGATGCCGGCATAGTTGTAAAGGTGCGTTGTTCAGGAGCTTCCTGGAAAACAAGTGCTAAACGATCCCCTGGGGGGTGACGTGGACAAGCCCTCTCCAGACCTTGCTACAGAAGTGGACATCGATTTGGATGCTAAGGGCAATCAAGTCATCCAAGGTGGAGGGTAGGGTTCTGCCAGCCAGTTTGTCCTTAATACGATCTGCTAAACCCTGCCAAAAGGTTGCAGTAAGGGCCTCATTATCTAATGCTAGTTCCGAGGCCAAGGTGTGAAATTTAACTGCATACAGGGGGTCCCCTACTTACAAACATCCGACTTACAAACGACTCCTACTTACAAACGGAGGGAGACAACAGGAAGTGAGAGGAAATCTACCCCTAGGAAGGGAAATTCACTCCTGTAAGAGTTAATATGGGAAAAAGGTGTCTCCACTGATGCTTTATCACCTATCCTTATTTCCCTAATAACTCCAAATTTTCAAAATCCAATTGTCATTGGGACAGAAAGTGAGGTGAAATCTTCTGAACAGGGGCACAGACAGCAAAACAAATGTTACAGGGGTGATAACCCTTCCCTATGCTATCTACAAAACTTAAAAATAGATTTTTTGGCTGGAGCTACACTTAAAAAATGTACCTGTTCCGACTTACAAACAGATTCAACTTAAGAACAAACCTAAAGTCCCTATCTTGTTTGTAACCCGAGGACCCCCTGTACTGACCAACAGTCATGTGTCCTTGACGAAACCGAAGAAGTGCTCCAGCAGCAGATGAGGCACTGCCAGGCACAACGAACATCTTACAAAAAGCTTGCTGGAAGGCAGGAAGATGGCAAATGGTAGGATCTTGACGCTCCCACAGTGGCGAGGCACAAGCCAGAGCCACACTAGAAAGGAATTATATCATGTACGCCACCTTGGAACGATTAGTAGGGAAATGGTGGCTCGCTAGCTCGAAGTAAATCGAGCACTGATTGATGAAGCCCCAACAAGCTTTAAGATCACCAGAAAAGCGAGGAGGCAGAGGCAGCTGGAGTTTCAAAGGACTGCCCTCCAATGGCGGGACCACGGGAGCCGGAGCAGCAGGAACCAGGATAGGAGCCGGAATGGAGGGTGAGGAAGTGGGCACAACTTACACCTGATCCAAACGGAAAGAAAGTTTCTGCAGAGACTGCATCCATTCTTGATAGGTCTGCTGGACATCAACTCTCTGCGCCACACACTGAAGTTGTTCAAGAAGAGGCAGCGGTGTCTCTGAGGAGCTCATGGCCTGAGCAAACTGTCAAGAGTCTGATAGTGAGCCCTAGTAAACTGCCAACTCGGGATTCCCTAGGGCACGGAGTGTAAGCCCCTGCCTGCTTCTTCACCAGAGCCCCTGATGGTGAAGACAAACTTGTAGCAAGCGGGAACCAGGTCGCCAGCCCCAGGTATGCCCAGCTGAGGATGTGGAGACCAAATGCGTGTACAGAGTACAAGCAGCAGGAGACAACAGGAAATCCAGGAGACAAGCCGAGGTCAGGGCAGGTAGCAAACAAGCATAGACGTAAACAAAGATGGGGTCGTTACACAGGTAGTCAGGCACAGGATACACAAGAGACAAGCGAACAGGAGCTCAGAGAACTGTGAAGTTGCTCAGGCAAGGAGCACTGCACTGAGCATGTGTGTATATATAAGGAAGCAAACAAAGAGGTGACCCAGGAAGTATTAGAAGGGAAAAGGATATAAACCAACAGTGAAGCAGGCGATGGCCAAAGGTGAACAGAGAAGCCAAACACCACATGTGAAATGGAGTCACAGATCTAACAGAACACTGCAGCAAGGAGGTAGGAATTTCACAAATCAAAATCTGCAGGCTAGACCGTGACAAGCAGTGGATGGTTATTGCCGGGGGCCATTGCGTGTAAGGGATGGAGAGTGGTTGTTCATCACGTCCTCTGTGTTTCCCTCCTTGTTGGGTGCCAAACAAGGGTCACATGAGAAGCTGGGTTCTTCTGGGCTGCGCTGGGCACTTTATACAGGGTCACTTTACTACACATGGAGTACCTTTGCTCTATGCCGTCTTCATCAGTGCCCTGGGCCAAGGCTGAGGCTGCCATGGGGGACCACTTGACCTTAACTGGGGGATCACTTGACCTCTAACTGCACTGTAACTGTTCTACAGTTAACTCTCAGTTCCCTGTGACAATGTACACCTTCTTTGTGATCTGCATCTGCATTTAGGAAGGACACGCTGAGCTTTGTCCACATCCACCTGTCCACACGTGCACTTAACTTAACTCTTAAGCTTCCGTACCTCTGTACAGGAAGGGAACCTCTGCGGCGCAAATCTGCTCCCGTTGCTCTGGGAAACAGACCGCTGGCATATAACAGGTATATGCTACCAATAGGCTTCTTGTTAAACTTACGTTATCCCAGGTAACCACTTGTATCTTCACACTACTCCACTCAACACCAATGTCTTCATACCCCAATGTGTTAAGAAGACCCACTTGGAGAACTTTGTGTGTGCTGGTTACTTGCAATACGTCCCTTTCAGTAACTTCAGACCAGATCACGACAACGTTTCAATAATGAACATTCCATCCAACCTACAAGTGCAAAGGTTTTTCCTAAGTCCCTACTCCACTAAAGGCTTGTGCTGCCCTGGCATACCTGCAAAGCTGAAGTCCACGGAATTACAGTCCTTCAGAGGCACTCTCATGCAGATGTAAGTCCTACACAGGCTCCATTGCTGGTGTCTTCGGGGAGAACTCCAAGTTCAGATCACTTTACATCCCGATGGTGGTAGATGACCTCCTTCAGCTCCCCGTGGGTATCATTCTATGTCTCCCTCTATTATGGGTTCTGAATACAGCTATTTCTCTCCCTTGGGCTCTCCACAGGGGAACTCCCCCAACTCTCTGTCCCTGGACTGAACTCTCTTACTGGACCACTGTCCCACATTTATATATCACAGGATAATTCAGCTTGGTGGGAGCTTTGTCCCTCCCTCCTGCTCCCAGCTATCAGCTCAAGCCGACATGGGGACAGGCGCTCTACTGCGCATGTGCCTGTAGGCAGGTGCAGTCTTGCTTTCTCCACTGTAAGTGGTGCTCTTCTGCAGCAGTACCGCAGCTAGAGAGGAAGTTGAGAGCAACACAGTTCTTCTATGGTTTCCTGGGTCACTGGGAAAGCACCCAATTGGATGCTGCTGCCCCATGTCACTCTGGCAGCGATCTTGGATCAAGCAGAGCCTATTATAGGCTCGACATGCATTTTGCGAGTGGGCAGAGTAGGGAAATGTACCCCATTTGTTAGGGACTGTATTGCATTAGGGAAAGGTTCCTGATGAGAAGAGAAAGTGTAGGGTCGCATCTCTCCTGGACACCTTCCTGACTGGGCACTAGATGGCTAGGCCACATTCTGTCCCCTCTCAACAGATGCTGTTAGTCTGGCTGTAATCTGCTTCTTCTACATGGCTGAATACTGAGTGCACCGAGCTGGGTAGCCCCCCCCCCCCCCGTTTGTTTTGAACTGTTACTGCATTACTTTATTACTTTATTATAAGTCTTTTTAATTATTGCCACCACACCTACACTTGACGGCATATGGTTTATGGGCATATGTTTCTTGCAGTGCAGTGCAGAAGGATTACTGGGCTCCAGCATGCCTCCGCTAGAATCGGCCTTAGCCCTGATACTGAAGTTTAATGGCTCTATTATGGCTCTATTAAACGCAAGAAGGAGCGCAAGGTCTCTATCATCCACCAGCTCCATGATGTCGTAATGGAGGGATGGAAGAGGACTCTAGTGGCAACCTGTGAAGCTCTGGTGAACCTCATGCCCAAGAGGGTTAAGGCAGTGCTGGTAAATAATGGTGGCCACACAAAATATTGACACTTTGGGCCCAATTTGGACATTTTCACTTAGGGGTGTACTCACTTTTGTTGCCAGCGGTTTAGACACCAATTTCTGTGTGCTGAGGTATTTTGAGGGGACAGCAATTTTACACTGTTATAAACTCACACTCATTGTAGAAAAGTGTCATTTCTTCAGTGTTGTCACATGAAAAGATAAAATATTTACAAAAATATTTTTTTAGAATCATTCCATGAGGTATGCTCCTGATGAGCGGTTGTTATATCGCAAAACGCATAGAGCTTTGAATATTACCAATCTTCCACTATCATGGAATATCAAGAATTCAATGATTCCACCTACCTCCATAAGTATCTGTTATGGCATTAAGTCTCTTATTATTTGAATTTTTTGTCTTTATTTTTTATGGCTCTTTTTGGGTCCAATCATAGTCCAACATGGGTCCAACATGTATATTGATTGTTATCTTTGCTCTCTGTGTGTGACAACGACTCATGATTTATTGTGTAATTTATGTATAATTAATCCATGGTTTATTATATAGAGGCTTGATGCCCACAGCATTTTAGAGGTTGGATGCCCAAAATGTTTTTTACTCACTGGATTATACCAAATAAATGTATTTTGGTCACTTGACCTGCTTTTGTGCTGCTGTGTGCTTCATTTAAAGTCCCACTTCTCTTTTTCTTTTTTAAACCAATGACGGGGATGGAGGCGAGCATCCCTTTGGTGCCAGCCTCATTTAAAGTCCCAAATTTACTTTTCCTGTTTTGAATATATAACCCGGGATGGAAGCACACAGCAGCAGTCACACAATTACTCCCTCTATCCATATAGGCCATTGGTATCAGCGGTCCTACAATCAATTTTCCATACTGATTGGTTGTTGCATCCTGCCGAGTTTGCATCTGCGATCCCTTTGACAGCGTTTTTGCTTTCGCTGATCTGTCTGCATTTGCTCGCTTCCGCTAGCTGCGGTGTCTCATGTGGGTCTCCTACCCCTCTCCCCGCCCGTTCGTTGTTGTGGAGGGGGCGGATGCACGGTCCCTCCCTCTCTGCGTCATGCCACATGCTCCGGTCACCAGGCGTCCTTGTGGCGCAGTGTTTCCGGCAGTGTGTCATTGTTCGGCGGACACACTGGGGAGATGGATAGGCGCTAATCGCCTGACGGCTGAGCCGCCCAGGTGAAAGTGCTCCACTCTCAGGTGTTGTTTGTCGACCTGACGTTGGGGGTTGGGCCATGATGGAACACCTATATAGGCATCTCCAAGGCTGGCTTCACACACTTTACCTTCCTTTCTGTTCAGCATCACACTCATGTGTATGGAATTGGCCACTCTGTGAACACCAGGTATTGTCTCCTTTTTTCCTCATCTCATCTTTTTCACCAGTCTTTATTGTTTATGGTTTTTCTTGGCTTCATTTCATCCTCTGTTTTTCCACCCTTTTTTCACTCCATCCTATAACATCCTCTCTCTTTATTTCCCTGTTTTTCACTACATCACTCCTTTTTTACATTTTCCCACACTTACACATCATCACACATCACTGCGATTTTTTTCCATCTAGGTTTCCCACATGGAGGTCCGCATCCTACACTCACCAGCTATGGTTTTGCCTATGGCAGTTGTTCTCATTCCCGCAGATCACCCTGGCGTCCGGCGGCATTGCTTTGCAGCTCTCTGCGATTCTGGATGCAGTTTTACTGGATCGCTGATGCAGATGTGAGTTTGGACGCACAACCCCTAATTAATTCTATACAATTAAACTATTCTTATATAAAAAAAACCTTTTCATCTCCTGCTTATTGAATATATTTTTTTTTTTTTTTTAAATAAAAAAATATTTTTTAGAATCATTCCATGATGTACGCTCCTGATGAGCGGTTGTTATACCACGAAACGCATAGAGCTTTGAATATTACCAATCTTCCCTTATCATGGAATATCAAGAATTCAATGATTCCACTTACCTCCCTAAATATCTGTTATGGCATTAAGTCTCTTATTATTTGAATTTTCTGTCTTTATTTTTTATGGCTCTTTTTGGGTCCAATCATAGTAACAAATGTACACATGTATATTGATTGTTATCTTTGCTCTCTGTGTGTGACAACGACTCATGATTTATTGTGTAATTTATGTATAATTAATCCATGGTTTATTATATAGAGGCTTGATGCCCACAGCATTTTAGAGGTTGGATGCCCAAAATGTTTTTTACATACCATGGATTATACCAAATAAATGTATTTTGGTCACTTGACCTGCTTTTGTGCTGCTGTGTGCTTCATTTAAAGTCCCACTTCTCTTTTTCTTTTTCAAACTGGGATATGTTTGCGACCTACCCATCACCTACTGACGGGTAGCTCATGATCGACTGGTTAATGACCCCAGCTCTACCTGATCCAAGGTGGCTGCCAGAGTCTCATGGGGTGGCAGTATCCAAGTGGGTGCTTCCCCAATGACCCAGGAAACCAAAGAGCAGGATTAGGTAACTTTTGAGAGTTAAAGCTCTACCCTGACTACCAAATAAATGTATTTTGGTCACTTGACCTGCTTTTATGCTGCTGTGTGCTTCATTTTTTTTTTTTTTTTTTTTTAACTGACAATTTTTTATTATTTTTCCAAGAAAATATACAAATCTGTAGTAAAGGGTACAGAAAATACAGTTTGTAGTATTACAGGCGTTTCTGACAAGTAATCAACTGACATTTGATCGATGGGACATTTCAAGGTAAACATATGTAGCACTAACTCACGGTGGAGCTGCTAGTTTAAGCGGGTCTGTTACCTTCACTTTGCTTCCCTCTGTTTCACCGGCACCGGGTCTAGGGGTTCCGTTGAGTTTACCTCTGGAGGACACACACACCAACACTGGAGTACGTTTTCAATGCTTTATTGAACAAACTTTAGGAAGTAGCAGGAAAGAGGCGGAAAAGGAAACTCTCAGGAGAAACTCAAATATCTTCTTGCAAAATCTTAGCAACAAATGTCCCGGTAGAATTTAGATAATTATGTGGAATGCGCTCCCCTCATGGGACACACTCTTTGCTCGTCTGGATAGGCCTCTCTCACCGGTCTAGCAGCCAGTACTCAGCACGAATTTAAAGTCTCTGCCACAGACTAATTTGGGGGGTAAATCTGCACACTCCTCTGCCACAGGATGTATCAGATTCTCTGCAGTGAACAGTCAGTCACAGTGCCTGAACCTTTAAGCCAAACCGGCAACACTATGCTGTATGTTTTCTTCTTTTTGGGATACGTCCTCCAGCCGAGTCACCAGGCCCCTCTATAGACCAGCACGCTGCGTGATCTCTCCAAGACGGGTCCCCCCTGGGATCTCCTCAGCCGTCCAGCTTCGTCACACAGGACCGACAGCTCAGGACCATTCCTCGGCCACGGTGGTAGGCCCCAGACAAGCCTCTGGACCCACCCCTGTGCCGCAGCATCGTGGTCCTCCTGATCGGAGGACCACGAGGTAGCTTCTTAACGCATACCTGTCGGCCAGGAGGGCCAGCAGGTGGCTGTAAAAACGAACCCTTAGAACATGGCGTCTGTCCCATAAATACCCTCTTCCCAGAATGCAACTCGGAGGACCATCTCCACCAAGCTTGCCTCTGAGACAGAGGAGCATCTATACACTTCGACACGTTGCCTTTCCAACACTGACCAGTGGTAATAGCGACACCCACGGAAGCACACACAACGTCAGCGAACCTGGAACAGAGGCGAACTTTCAACCTACTTAACACACAATTTACTAAATTTACCTAATCTGCGGTAGATTGTAAATCTACCAGCGCTACACATATATAGTGATTGTCCAAAAGGAGTATGCAGGATCTTCATACATCTCTGATAGTACATCCAATATTACCCTTTACATAGGTGCACAAACATATAAAAAAGGGAAGAAAATTATAATGAAGAGGTGGAGAAAGTAAAAGAGTAGATAAGAAAAGAGAGAAAGAGAGGACAACCATCCTCCTCCAGAGCCCAGGACAGCCCGAGAGGAAGCCAGCCAAAGGTACTCAAGAAATGCAGAGCATTAGGTCGCAGGAGTCTCCAACAGGACCAAAGGTTCCCATATACGATTATGTTTATCAAGAGTATCATTTAATGTGGCCGTGAAATATTCCATTCTTTTAACATCTCTGATCCTGGAGTGCAGTTCAGACAGTGAGGGAGACTCCCTCTTTTTCTAACTTAGGGCCACCAGACATCGTGCTGCAGTAAGCACATGGGCTAAGAGTTTTTTTTTATATTTTAGAGAAGGTGGCAGGTGGGAGGCCTAAAAGAAAGATCTTCGGATCGAGGAGCACCCCAGTACCAAAGATGGATTGGATCAGGGATTGCACCATACACCAATAGGGGATGATTAGAAGGCAGGTCCAATAGACATGAAATAACGTCCCCCTATCTTTATAACATCGCCAACATCCGGGATCCGCTGAAGGGTATATGGAGTGGAGCAGGTCAGGGGTCTGATACCAGTGGAATAGGATCTTATATTGATTCTCTTTATAGAGCGTGCATATGTGTGTGCTTCATTTAAAGTCCCACTTCTCTTTTTCTACTTTAAACCAATGACCGGGATGGAGGCGAGCATCCCTTGTGTGCCAGCCTCATTTAAAGTCCCAAATGTACTTTTCCTTTTTTAAACATATCCCGGTGTTGCGACCCAGTGCTGCTCTGAGAGCTCTAGTGCGGCGCAGGCTCACCCTATCCTAGCCGTAAGAGGCAGCCCCTGCCCTTGCATACGTACGGCTGTAGGGCAAGGAAAGCCCCCTGAATAGCTTGGGCGAACATGCCCAAGCTCTTCCTCCTCTGCGCTCTTCCCCACCGGCCCTCCTCCCTGATCCAAGGGGCTTGTGGGTGATGTCAGGTGGAAAAGCGACATAGTATTGCCACCAGGGATCAGAGCCAGGACATGTGGGTTTGCCACTGCACCTTCCCTGCGCCACTCTGCATTAAAAAACAACATATGCACCCTTTTAACACCCCAGCCCTCCTTACCTTCAGAGCCACGCCTTTCTTACCCTCACTGCCATGCCCTCCTGCCCCTCAGCGCTATGCCTCCTGACCCCCCCCAGCGCCATGCCCTCCTGACCCCCCAGCGCCATGCCCTCCTGACCCCCAGTGCTATTCCCTCCTTACTCCCAGCACCATTCCCTCCTGACCTCTGTAAGCTGCCCTACTTACTACTGAATTCTGTACACTGCCCTACCTACTACTGACCTCTGTGTGCTGCACTACATACTACTGATCATTGTACGCTGCCCTACATATTACTGACCTCTGTACTGTATTGTATAGCCTGCAGTTTTTAATGTCTTGATAGACATAATATGAAACTAGGCTTCCTCTCCCCCTCTCTCTTCCTGTTCATTGATATTTAAATACATCAGATTGGTTTTTAGAGCTGAGAAGACAGGAAGTTCTTTGCAGGTATGCAACAGGAAGTTGGTGGGAGGAGCTTGGGGTCTTTTGACTCGTGTTTGGAAGGACGAAATTAATTCCAGTTGTTTTTTCTAAGTTTTATACTGTAATACAGTTTTGGGTAGAGAGCAAACAGGAGGCATCCACGTTATTGTTGTAATATCTAGGTACAGAGAGAAGCCACATTGTTCTGTAGAGAAAGCATGCGTAAGTGCTCTGTACAGTTTAGTCTGGCGACGCAGTGTATGGTTGTACAGCGCAATGTGCTTGTGTATGCATACACTGTGAGGGGTAGAGACATAACTCGGGGGTTGATCTGTGGTTGTTGACAAATCATTTAGCATAGTTAATAGTTGGTTCTTAAAAGAGTGGTACTCTGTAGCTCTGTGCCAAAAGTGTTGGGACAACAAGCCATAGAGTTGAGGCCTCGGTTACTGTTTCTAGTTGGGGGACTGGACCAGATATAATGGTTGTAGTCTGTTGATCCACCATAAAAGAAGGCACCGGGCGGTGCTCTCCTAAATGGGTGCAATGGTTTCCCTGGACGCAGGGGTAAGACGATAAGCTGATTCGAATCGCCATGGGCAATGGCAATCCGTGCAAGGGAAGGAATGAGAGGTTTCCCACAGTCAGACGGTTGCACAGTACATGAACTCTAGTTTTGGGGAAAAGGCCATTAAACCCTTTAAAGATAGGCATATATGGTCAGAGTCTACAGTAGGGTGTTTTCCTTTGGAAGGTACTTTTGATGTCTGGAGGTATGAAACCCCAGAACAAAAAGACCTTGGAAGTAGATCGGCTGTGACTTCAGAAATCTGTAATCAGTGAGTTGATGAATGTGTAGTATATGTTTGTGTGTTTAAAAATTCTCATGCCTGTTTTTGGACTTTGTGTTGCTGGTCCATGCAAAGATGTCGAGTTGCTCTCGTGTCTCTCCAACTGAATTTTTTTCTATCGCTAAAAGAGTGAAGGTAGCATTCCATCTGGTTGTTTTGTTTTTTATTTTTGTTTTGGGAACTATGAAATATCCCCCCCACATTTGTATCTAAATGTTTGTCTCATGTTTGTATGTGGTAACAAGAATATGTTTGAACCTATCGCGGCAGCCCTCTTACGTGCCACGGGTGTTGTATTTTAGTAAGAACCTGAAAGTAAGGGTTACAGACAGTTTAGTTATTGTGGGTTTTGAGGAATGTTAGTGACAATTTACACGAATGTTATATTGTCTACCATTCTTTGCAGGTTAAATATGAAAGATAGAGTAATAACTTTTGTTTATAAGTATCTTTTCAGGTCCAAGGAGTTTCTGGAAGTGTATGTACATAGAAAGCAGGTGTATGAGAAGGTAAAAGTATCATAGGCTATTTCACTGTTTCATTGTTTTTTTTCTGCGCCATGTCTTTCTCCAGTTTGTAATGAGGAGGAAAAGTGGGGATGATAATGGTGAGAATCACAATTTTTAAACCAATAATACTAACCGCTCTAATTCTAGCCAAGTTTGTGACAGGTGACTGGGCCATTGTAAAGAAGCTTGAGGGACGGGACAACTGGCTCCACGCCAGCCACTGCAAGAAGCTGCTCAACTACAGCAAAGGATGAGGAGTATCTTTGTTTATTTATATTTTTAAAGTGTATTTTCCAACTAGCTAAGAAAGCTAACAGGACACATTGTTGGGTCTACTAGTACCCCAGCAATGACAGTGGTACATGATATATAGGATGTTCATATTGGTATGAGGAGTTTTGACAAATTAGTAAAATCCAGACACTTGTCAAAAGAATTTAGCGATTCATTCTGGTTCTTGCCAGCTTTGGTATCAGGACAACTAGGTAGCCCACAAGTGTGCTTCAACTTTAGTTGGGTATTAATGCGGATCTACAGCTTATAAGGTAATTCCCCTAATGCAAGAGGTTCATGTGTGCTGGTGAAACTTGTCCAAGCATCTTATGTCACGGACGATCGTGAGGATCTGATGGCGCGAGAGAAGGTAAGAATGGCAGGGACAGCTAGAAGGGAATTGCTTGTACACGGTGGGGGCTTGAGCTTATGAAACGATTGAACAATTTCTCATCCATTTAGGATATGATGTTTAATGTAACTGTTGAAGCTACAAGGAAGTTCCCACAGTCCAAGGGGAGTTTCTGTGAATTCATAGGAAAAGATTGTTATACCTGGATCGGGGATACTAGTGACAAAGTTCAGGCCCATATGGATATGGTTTAGATCCCTGCAAGGCAAAGCCAGAGCTATAGCTAGTGAAGGTTGAAGTCCTTCTAAGGGTCTGTGAATCTTTGGGGATTTAATTTTTTATTTTGCAGCAGGTCATAGTTGAAGGAAGTAGGGGTATACATACTCATGTTATTTTTGTTTCTATTCCTTCTATATGCCGTGATGAGGTGCTACTGTTGCCTGATTGGACGAGTGAACAGAGCCCGAGCAGATGACGATGCCCTGAAGCCCAACCCAAGTACAAGACACAGAGGATCCCAGACCAACCGGCCTTCATGTCCTCTTCTAAGTCATCCCTCCTGAAGAACAGAGTCTACATGTCAAGCCGTGTTTTCCTTTTTATGGACTCATATGGACTGTAAGGACTGATTCATTTCCAAGTGTAAGAAGAAGATCAAGATTCATCGAGGGACACATGGGAGCATATGACAAGAGGAAGGACTGTTGTGGAAATTTTATGAAAATGTATTTTAATATGTATTGTCACAGTGTCTCCCAGTGTTAGTTCTCCCGCAGCCCGCTCTAAAGAGCTGACTGGGGCAGACTGACGCTGGTTGAAATCCGTTTGGTAGTGAAAAGCTCCTTGGGGATGTAGAGAAGTGTTTGTGGAGTGGGGATATGGTCAACAGCGAAGGGCCCCTGTGCAATACACAGAACGATCGTCGGGGGGGGGGGGTTGTGTTTGCTCTACAGACACATTATCGGTTTAGCGGATGTGCGTTCGTGTCACCCCTGTATGCCTGATCAACATATTTATGGTGCCATGAGCATACACCTGCAGATAATCTCTCATCAGCAGGAATTGTAGCCATTGTTTCATTGGTTGTTGTATAAATTCATTTTTCCTGTGTTGTTACATCCTGTGTTGTTATCACATCCTTATTTGGTCATATCCTGTGTTGACATTCACATCCTCCGTTGTTAACAGCAAAAATAAAAGTGTAGCGCTATATATTATACAAACATATTAATCAAAAAAATCCATAAGTGTATACAGACAGTAAGTGGAACCTTATCACACCTTGTATGACCAAAAATGTGAGATGCATAGTAAAGTAACACTGTATTAATCAGTGAAACAGTTAAGGTGAAACATTAACTAGTAGAAGTATTTAACAATTATGAGCAATAACTTAAATTTGAAAAACCGTAAAGGTTCGGCAAATCAGCCACCTAATTTACACAAAAAAAGAAGTCCACAATAGAGTTTTGTAGAAAAAATTGTGAAAGAAAAAAATTGTGAAAGAAAAAAACCACCACCAAAAGTCTATGGGGGTTGCACGCTGAGGTGGTAGAAATATAACTCCCAAGTTCATACGTAGATAAAATTCATCGAATCTGGCAGATAGGTAGACACTGAAGGAACCACAGGTGAACAGAGGATCTAGATTGGTGTCAGGTCCATCACCGGAAACATCAAGAGGCTTACTGGAGCTTAATGACTTGAAAAGACATACGTCCTACAAGTCAAAAAGGCAAGTTGACCAACCGGTCTGAATGGTATATCTTGTCAGGTATCCTCAGCATACAGTGGGAAGGGGGATATCAGCACAGCTTCCACATCCATATACAATCCGACATAGGCCAAACGGATATTCATATGCCATGTGAGGAGTAAAAAAACTCACATAGCGTGATAACGTTTAAACACATATCGCACAGGCCTGATATTATCCTCCGTTGTTACATCCTGTGTTGTCACATCCTTACTTGGTCATATCTTGTGAGGTCACATCCTGTGTAGGAGGCGATTGGCTGTTGGAGCCAGGACCTCCTATTTGTAATTTCTTTTGTTGTCTTTGAATAAAAGAACCAGTGACCTGCTCGGTGGCAGTGATGCTGAGATGAGGACGTAAGTATGGTCATGTCTGTTTACTGGGGAAAGGGGGAGACATGGGTTATTTAAAGATGCATTATACCATTATAGTGGAAGGGTGCTTATTAGTGCAAGAGTATAGTGGAATATCCACGACACACTCTGCATTAAAAAACAACATATGCACCCTTCTAACACCCCAAGCCCTCCTTACCTCCAGAGCAACACCTTCCTTACCCTCAGTGCCATGCCCTCCTGACCCCCAGTGCCACACCCTCCTTACCTCCCAGCGCCACGCGCTCTCGACCTCCAGCGTCATGCCTCCTGACCCCCCCCAGCGCCATGCCCTCCTGACCCCCCAGCGCCATGCCCTCCTGACCCCCCAGCGCCATGCCCTCCTGACCACCAAAGCCATTCCCTCCTTACTCCCAGCACCAAGCCCTCCTGACCTCTGTAAGCTGCCCTACCTACTACTGACCTCTGTACACTGCCCTACCCACTACTGACCTCTGTGCACTGCCCTACATACTACTGACTTCTGTACGCTGCCCTAAATACTACTGATCATTGTACGCTGCCCTACATATTACTGACCTCTGTACACAGTCCTACACACTACTGACCTCTGTACACTGCCCAACATACTAACTGACCTTTGAACACTGCTCTATCTACTACTGACCTCCTTACACTGCCCTACATCCCTACATACTACTGAGCCCTGGATGCTGCCCTACATCCTTCTTACACCAGAAGTCACAGCAGATAGCTAGACCCTGAAACTAATCAGCCTGCAGTACCAGATGTTCTGCCTTCATGATGGACTCCAGCATCAGACTTGTGGGGGTAACCAATTACTCCCCAGATATGAAAAAAAAAATGTGATTTAAAGTGAATGCTGAGTTGCTCACTGAAGCTAACTTTTAAGGTAGGTTAAGTCTATATTTTTACAGTGACATTAGTTTCAGTAGTTTTTTCAAGGTTTTCTTCATGCATGCTTTATTTTTTTATAGGGGGGTTTACTAGTTAATTTTTTATTTTTTTGTTAAATGGGGAGCTGCACCCTGGTGATATTTGATCTCTTCAATGTTGTTCAGGTAGATCTCTCAAAGGTTGCCTACCCCTGCTCTAGACGATCTTCAGGGTAGTTCAACTGGAGGACTGGCTCCTGTCCATCGACCTCAAAGATGCATACTTTCACATTCCCATTCGTGTAAGTTTTCAGAAATATCTTTACTTTGCTGTGTCTTGGCTACACTTCCAGTTTGTAGGCCTGCCGTTCAGCCTCAGAACATCACCCAAAGTGCTCACAAAAGTGTTACCATCCCTCATAGCCCTGCTAAGGAAAAAGGTGATTAGAATCTTCCACTAACTGGATGACATCCTGCTCCTTCACCAGGACAGGGAGACGCTCATACAATACTGGGACATAGTGTTCTCAACACCGCAGACATTCGGCTGGTTGTTCAACTGGGGAAAAAGTAATTTGACACCCACTCAAAACCTAACCTATCTTGAGGCAAGCTTTGATACACTCAATAATTTGGTCTCTCTCCTTTCGGTCAAGATCTTGAATAATGTGCACAAGATGCTCCTTGCCCTATTAGCATGTGAGTGTCTACAATTACTGGGATGAATGACACGCTGAATCCCAATGATCAAATGGGCGCAGTGGAACACCTACTCTATCCAGTTTGGTTTTCTCAGCCAGTTCGGAATACCTAGATCAGTTGATCACTCCATACGTGCGTCTTTCTTGGAGGTCGAGCAGGTAGAATCTCAGCCACTGTCATTTGTTGCTTCCGATCTTCTGGGTAATGATCTTGGCGGACACCAGCACCAAAGATTGGGACGTAATCTGTCACAGCAGTTCTGCTCAAGGTCAATGGAACTTTCAAGCATCGAAGATAGTTCTGAAGTTGCGGGTGGCTTGCCAGCCCTGCAAGCCTTTTGTCATCTAATGCAAGGTCACTCAGTGCTCTTAAAGATGGAAAATACCATGGCAGTGGCCTATGTAAAAAAGCAAGGGGGCACCGAGAGCCGTATGCTACTCAGCTTAGTAGCCCCAATTCTCAATTGGGCCCAAGACAATCTCCTGCACCTCTCAGCAGTATAAAATCCAGGGAGGTCCAATCTTCAGGCGGACTACCTTTCTCGTGCATGTGTTGACGAGTGGTCACTTCTGACTCAAA
Organism: Aquarana catesbeiana; assembly: GCF_042186555.1. NCBI lineage: Eukaryota > Metazoa > Chordata > Amphibia > Anura > Ranidae > Aquarana > Aquarana catesbeiana. The sequence continues at coordinate 33,942,411 of NC_133336.1, forward strand.
TATTCTAGAAGCTGATGAACTGGGCGTTCCTGCTGGAAGTGGATAGTCCTCTCAACACCTAATTTCCCAGGTTCTACTCTGGGTCCCATGGCCCTCAGGCAATCCAGATGGATGCCTTAGTGTCGTACTGGTCCTTCTGGAGAGAATACACTTTTCTTTCAGTGCCCCTAATTCTTATTGTTTCTAGCAGACTCCTTAGTGAGATCCTCAAGATTCTGGCAGTCATTCCCGATTGGCCAAGGAGAACATGGTACCCACTTCTCCTTCAGCTGAGCTACATTGATCTTCTGGTGATACCATTAGTACCAGGATTGCTATCTCAGGGTCCTATCCTCCACCTCCTGGATCTTGAAAGGCAGAAGCTGAAAACTGGATAGGGAAAGAATCTTGTAAAAAAGCCCCCCTAATATTTACACTGCTTTGTGCTATTATTGAAACCTAAGGCTAGAATACTCCTTTAAATATATTATTGCTTCTGCAGTCTGTAGTGAAAGAGTGTTATAGAACATTGCAGCAGTAAGCTTGTTTTTTAATTGTGAAACTTAATATGGGGAACTTATAAGTGAACATATGTATCGGACAAATGTCTCGGCTGTTAGACATAGTAAATCGCTGGAGTTTTTTATAACCTCGTCTAAGTAACAGTATAATTTGCCTAGATACTAATAATTAATATGTTCTAAATATGTGTATCTCTATGATTGGTTAAATAAATATGGAGGTCTTCTCCCTTTGGTATAAAGGAAATACATCTGTAGCAAAGTCCCGGGGCCCCTGAGGCCTAATGGTGACCTCCAGAGTTAGAGACAGCTGACATCCTTCAGTGTAGAGTGGGTTGCAAGGCATGGTGTGTGTAATACAAGATGAAATGGTGGGCGCCAGACAGTTTTTGAGTGCAAAGAGATTTATAGTCTCTTAAACAGAACTGTGGGAGTGAGGATTAGGGCCAGGACACCCTTAGATAGATGCTATGTTAATTGGCAGACTCCAAGACTTCTATAGGTAGAAAGCTATACAGGTGAACGCCTCCACCTGGACACTACTTCTGTATAGGTAGGACCGCTGTCTCCTATGGCAACAATCTTGTAGCTGTTACGAACGGTAAAGGTATTCAACTATCTGCAACATGAACAGTTCTCTTTACCCCACACTCACTCACTGTGGGTCTTCACTCAATGAGCTCCCAGTCTCTCTCTCTAGACTTCAGATCCACTAGCCACTGCATCCCCCTAGCTCTTTTACTGTAGCACTCAGTATCTTCCTAAAGCATCACCCCTGCTTCGCTGCTGGGTCTCTGGCTTGGCACTCACAGATACTCTTCAAGCTTCACCCCTGCTGACACGTTAGGTCCCTGGCTTGGCACCTTACAAGCGTCACTTCTGCTGTCCCGCTGGGTCCTTCCCTGACTTGGAACTTGCTGAAGTTTTCCCACTTCTTCGCCGTCCCCGGCTGGCGAGAAGTCTGCTCTGGTACTGGCCTCAGCTTACTCACAATGGTCTCGGGTAGCAAGGTGGACGGTCCCTTTGTGGCGAAACAGCTTCCCCTCTAACCCTGGCCATGACTGGTTCCCCGGCCAGCAGAACCATTATTTCTGGTTGGACTACAAGACCACAGTTCCAACCCTGCGCTATTTCTGGATAGGTTCTCTGCTAGCCTAGCAGCCAGATGCCCCCGAGAAAGGCCTCAGGCTTCTGGCCTAGCAGTCCGGGGCAATACGACACTCTTCCACCCAGACAGCCATCCAGGTGACACCGAACGCCGATCACCTGACTCCAACCAAATACATAGGCTCTCCCAGCAGGACCTAAGAAAATCCCTGCCCATTGGCTGAAACACCCCATTCATTCCTAATGTGTCCTTGCAATGCCCTTGTCCTATCTAATGTCACCAGATACCCGGCCATCTAGTGACAGAAGAGAGAAGTGCAACAATTTAAGAAATAGTGCGAAATCAATTGACCTAACAATTGACCAAGGCAACTATCACTTGATAAATAAATTTAATAGCAACCCTGCCTAAACATCAGGGTGTGCACGTCATTCAAACATGTACCCCTTATTGGTGGAAAATAACTAATAACACCCATCTCCTCCTGTGTACTTAAGTTCTTGTACAGGCCAAAATAAACTAAACAATGTATGAAAGGAATTCTGATCGCTGTTGGGTCATATATATATATATATATATATATATATATATATATATTGCAAATGAGGTGAAACACAAATAATTCGACAGTAGAGCACTAATTAATCTACAAATCTCCTATATATTAGCATTGTGAAATTATCAACATAAAACTCCCATACATAATAAAAGTATCCATATGGCATATCCAAATAATATATATGCTCCAACATATGCAAATCAATATGGTAATACAGTCCAACTTAGTGATGAAAAGAGAGTGAAACAAAATCTAGTTGATCCACCAAAATCCTTCATCAAATTGATGTGTGCCAATTCCACTCCCTTAAGAATAAAGCTCACCAGATGCTGTTGCCATTCACTCTCGTGTCTGGCAAATATCGCCTTATTAGATGTTATTGAAGAGCCACGCCAATCTCCAACCAGATTAATAAAGACACTCTCCACATGTGGGGACAGAAATTGAGACAGAGCCTCCAAAAGTGTAAAAACACCTTATGCCCCGTACACATGGTCGGATTTTCCAATGGAAAATGTCCGATCAGAGCGTGTTGTCGGAAATTCCGACCGTGTGTGGGCTCCATCGGACATTTTCCATCGGATTTTCCGACACACAAAGTTGGAGAGCAGGAGATAAAATTTTCCGACAACAAAATCCGTTGTCGGAAATTCCGATCATGTGTACACAAATCTGATGGACAAAGTGCCACGCATGCTCAGAATAAATAAAGAGATGAAAGCTATTGGCCACTGGCCCGTTTATAGTCCCGACGTACGTGTTTTACCTCACCGCGTTCAGAACGATCGCATTTTCCGACAACTTTGTGTGACCGTGTGTATGCAAGACAAGTTTGAGCCAACATCCGTCGGAAAAAATCCATGGATTTTGTTGTCGGAATGTCCGAACAAAGTCCGACCGTGTGTACACCCTATAAATGTAATCAGTTTATTAAAAGTAATAAACTTACATCATAAAAGATTTAAAATCGCCTTGTTAAACTTCCAAACATGCCAGGTGACTCAGTGTTGCGATCTCCTCATAGCTTCCTTCGTACACGTGAAGTCACCGTCCCAGAGTGGCCATGTAGCACACCCCGATGCGTTTTGTCACTTTGGACTTCGTTACAGGGGGTGGCGACACAGCAACGAAGCTTAAGTATGCCCCTCCTCATCACTTTAACTCTTAGTGAGCAAATTTGGTGGACTTTTAACCACTTAAGGACCGCAAGGATTTGTCCGCTTAATGACCAGGTCAGTTTTGGCGATACGGCACTGCGTCGCTTTAACTGACAATTGTGCCGTCGTGTGATGATACCCAAACAAAATTAACATCCTTTTTTTCCCCACAAATAGAGCTTTCTTTTGGTGGTATTTGATCACCTCTGTGTTTATTTATTTATTAGTGCTATAAACAAAAAAATGAGCAACAATTTTGAAAAAAAAAACTATATTTTTTATTTTTTGCTATAATAAATATCCCCCCCCCCCCCCCCCCAAAAAAAAAACAAAAACGAATTTCTTCATCAGTTTGGGCCTATATGTATTCTTCTACATATTTTTGTTAAAAAAAAAAAAAAAAAAAAATCGCAAAAAAGCATATATTGATTGGTTTGTACAAAAGTTATAGCGTCTACAAAAAAAAATAGATTTATGGCATTTTTATTATTATTATTTTTTTACTAGTAATGTTGGCGATCTGCGATTTTTAATGGGACTGCGACATTGCGGCGGACAGATTGGACACTTTTGACACTTTTTTTGGGACCATTGACATTTATACAGTGATCAGTGCTATAAAAATGCACTAATTACTGTGTAAATGTCACTGGCAGGTAAGGGGTTAACACTAGGGGGTGATCAAGGGTTTAACTGTGTTTCCTCATGTGTGTTTCTAACTGTGTGGGGAATGGACTGACTGGAGGAGGAGAGAGATCGCTGTTCCTAATCACTAGGAACATCAGATCTGTCTCTCCTCCCCTGTCAGAACGGGATTTGTGTGTTTACATACACAGATCCTCATTCTGGCTCTCGTGCCCGCGATCGCGGGTGGCAGGTGGACATCGCGCCCGCCAGCCATGCGCATAGGATCCCCCGCCGTGCAGCAGGCACACACGTGTGCGCCTGCTATGGCTCTTAAAGGAGCCAATGAACAGGTTTGGCGATTCGCGGGAATGAACCGACCTGTCACCGTATAATCACGACATCTGGTTGGCAGGTGGTTAAGTCAATGGACATGGACCACCGCAGTATTGTCCATCTGTCCAATTAACCCGCCTTCTGCCAGTTAAAATTGTAATTATAAATGATAAAATATTCACAACCGGCTAGATGATTAACAGATAAATGAAATAGTGGTAAATACCAAATCTCAGATTAATTACCACTACCAATTTAAGGTTTGGAGCAGTGATACTGTTGCTTTTACAAACTTGATTATAATTTTAATTCATAGTCTATAAAAAATATCCCTAAATCTCAAATATATTAATATATATATATATAAAATCTTTATCAAAAAAATAAAGAATAAAAACTAAAATAAGTTACATAGTTACATAGTTAGTCAGGTTGAAAAAAGACACAAGTCCATCCAGTCCAACCATAAAAAAACAAAAAAAACAAAAAAACAATATACCCAATACTATACCCACAGTTGATCCAGAGGAAGGCAAAAAACCCCAGCAGAGCATGCTCCAATTTGCTACAGCAGGGGAAAAAATTCCTTCCTGATCCCAGAGAGGCAATCGGATTATCCCTGGATCAACTTTACCTATAAATGTCAGTACCCAGTTATATTATGTACATTTAGGAAAGTATCCAGGCCTTTCTTAAAGCAATCTACTGAGCTGGCCAGAACCACCTCTGGAGGGAGTCTATTCCACATTTTCACAGCTCTTACTGTGAAGAAACCTTTCCGTATTTGGAGATGAAATCTCTTTTCCTCCAGTCGTAAAGAGTGCCCCCTTGTCCTCTGTGTTGACCGTAAAGTGAATAACTCAACACCAAGTTCACTATATGGACCCCTTATATATTTAAACATGTTGATCATATCCCCCCTTATTCTCCTCTTCTCAAGAGTGAACAAATTCAGTTCCTCTAATCTTTCCTCATAGCTGAGCTCCCCCATGCCTCTTATCAGTTTGGTTGCCCTTCTCTGCACTTTCTCCAGTTCCCCGATATCCTTTTTGAGAACTGGTGCCCAAAACTGAACGGCATATTCCAGATGAGGTCTTACTAATGATTTGAACAGGGGCAAAATGATATCTCTCTCTCTGGAGTCCATACCTCTCTTAATACAAGAAAGAACTTTGCTCGCTTTGGAAACCGCAGCTTGGCATTGCATGCTATTATTGAGCTTATGATCTACCAAAACCCCCAGATCCTTCTCCACTACGGATTCCCCCAGTTGTACTCCCCCTAGAATGTATGATGCATGCATATTCTTAGCCCCCAAGTGCATAACTTTACATTTCTCAACATTAAACCTCATCTGCCACATAGTCGCCCAATTAGACAGTGCATTGAGGTCGGCTTGTAAATTGGAGACATCCTGTAAGGACGTTATTCCACTGCATAGCTTGGTGTCATCTGCAGAAATGTTACTTATGATCCCAGACCCAATATCATTTATAAAGATATTAAAGAGTAAGGGTCCCAGCACTGAACCTTGGGGTACACCACTAATAACCTTAGACCATTCAGAGTAAGAATCATTAACCACTACTCTCTGAATTCTGTCTTTTAGCCAGTTTTCTATCCATTTACAAACTGATATTTCCAACCCTGTAGACTTTAGCTTACACATGAGCCGTGTGTGCGGAACTGTATCGAACGCTTTTGCAAAATCCAAGTAAACCACGTCCACAGCCACCCCTCTGTCCAAGGTTTTACTTACCTCTTCATAAAAAGAAATCAGGTTTGTCTGACAACTTCTGTCTTTCATGAATCCATGCTGTCTGTTGCTTAAAATGTTTTTTTCCAGCAAGAACTCGTCTATGTGGTCTTTTATTAAACGCTCCAGTATCTTCCCGACTATAGAAGTTAAACTAACAGGTCTATAGTTACTTGGTAAAGACTTTGATCCCTTTTTAAATATAGGCACCACGTTCGCCCTGCGCCAATCCAGTGGTACCATTCCTGTCATTAATGAGTCCCTAAAAATTAGATACAATGGCTTTGAAATTACAGAGCTCAATTCTTTTAGGATCCGTGGGTGGATGCCATCAGGTCCAGGTGCTTTATCCACTTTTATTCTGTCTAAATATTTCTGGACCATATCCCTTTTGAGCCATTGTGGATCATTGGGGGCTGTGTCACTACCACCCCCATTATGGACATGAGCTTCCCCATGCTCTTTTGTATACACAGAGCTGAAGAAAGTATTTAATAAATTAGCCTTCTCCTTGTCCCCAGTCACCCACTCTAGATTATTTTGTAAAGGGCCTACATGCTCAGACCCGACCTTTTTACTATTAATATATTTGAAGAATTTTTTGGGGTTTGTCCTACTATTTTTACTATTAAGGTATAATTTTTTGAGGATATACCTTATTTTAGTTTTTATTCTTTATTTTTTGGAGCTGAGATAAATATTATATATATAATATAGTATAATATAGCATAATGTGTATATGATTTAGGGATATTTTATATAGACACTAAATAAAAATTATAATCAAGTTTGAAAAAGCAACAGTATCACTCCTCCAAACCTTAAATTGGTAGTGGCAATTAATCTGAGATTTGGTATTCACTATTATTTAATTCAATTCTATATATTGCGTGCTGAAGATTTTAGAATTGGAGAGACTATTAGTCTCCTCCTGCAGGATTGAATGGTTATTTCAAATTCTCTTAGTCAATGTGGGGTTAATGGAACAGTTGGACGATCAGGTCAGACCATTTTAATTCCCACATGAGTATTGTGTTATATTGGTAGTATATTGGTGAGACACAGTAATGTATATGCCGCTGTTAACCATCTAGCCGGTTGTGAATATTTTTAAATTTATAATTACAATTTTAACTGGCAGAAGGCAGGTTAATTGAACACATGGACAATATTGCGGTGGTCCATGTCCATTGACTTAAAAGTCCACCAAATTTGCTCACTATGAGTTAAAGTGGTGTTCCACCCTAAAAAAAAAAAAAATCCATGACTGTGCCTGAAAAAAAAAATTAAAAAAAACATTTGGAAATTTTTTTTTTTTACTTACCTCTAAATGCCTGTTGCTAAGGGGTCCCTCGTAGTCTACCTCTTTCAGTGCCTGGGCTGGTGACATCACTTTCCCCTCGGCACAGGAAGGACTCGGCTCTGCTCCCTCCCTCCTGTCAATCATCTGGGACCCATTACAGGTCCCAGGTGACTAAGCGGCCAATCACGGTGCGCGGCGCCGCTCGCGCATGCGCAGTGGGTGCCAGGCTGTGAAGCCACAGCCCGGCGCCCACAGTTGCAATGCTGGCACCGCTGAACGGGGGGGGGGGGACGAGCGGGGCTTTGATCACTCGCATCGCTGGACCCTGGGACAGGTAAGTGTCCAATTAAAAGTCAGCAGCTGCAGTATTTGTAGCTGCTGACTTTTAATTTTTTTTTTTCATGGGCTTTCATGGGTGATGAGGAGGAGGATACTTAAGCTTCGTTGCCGTGCCGTGTCGCCACCCCCTGTGACAAAGTCCGAAGTGACGAAGCGCGTTGGGACGTGGCTACACGGCAACGCTGAGACGGTGACTTCGCATCTACAAAGGAAACTATGAGGAGATTGCAACACTGAGTCAGGTGCCATGTTTGGAATATTAACAAGGTGATTTTGAATCTGTTATGATGTAAGTGCATTACTTTTAATAAACCGATTACCTTAAGGTGTTTTTACACTATTGGAGGCTCTGTCCCAATTTATATCCCCACATGTGGAGAGTGTATTTATTAATCTGGTTGGAGATTGGCGTGTATAAGTGGCTCTTCAATAACATCTAATAAGGCGATATTTGCCAGACACGAGAGTGAATGGCAACAGCATCTGGTGAGCTTTATTCTTAAGGGAGTGGAATTGGCACACATCAATTTGGTGAAGGATTTTGGTGGATCAATTAGATTTCGTTTCATTATCTTTTCATCACTTTAAGTTGGACTGTATTACCATATTGATTTGCTTATGTTGGAGCATATGTATTTTTTGGATATGCCATATGGATACTTTTCATTATGTATGGGTGCTTTATGTTGATCATTTCACAATGCTAATATTTAGGAGATTTGTAGATTAATTAGTGCACTACTTTGGAATTATTTGTCTTTTTTTTTACATTGACATTTGTTTTACCTCATTTGCATGTTTATTGAATATTAAGTGGCAGCACAAATAGGTGTTTTTCATTAGCGCAGTGCGTGTGAAAAACAAACCATAAGCATTGTAAAATCGCATGCGTTTTCGGTGTCTTTATAGGGACCCTTTTCTCTTATTGGCAAAATGGCAATAACACCATTTTCAGCTGCTGAAATTTCAGTGCATCTCTAATAATAACGGTTGTAACTGCACTTGTATTTGCTTTCAACCAAACTGTCAAGTGATCAGATGGCTGGTGTCCTAACTGATCACATGTACAGCACCATGACAACTGCAGATGAAACAGGCAAAGATGGCAGCTTCTTTTGGCTGTAAAGTAAGTGAGGGTTTAGTTCTGATTTTATTGAGAAAATTGGGGTGCATATATCAGCATTTACTTTAAAAGCTGCAAATTGTGTGTGTGTGTATATATATATATATATATATATATATATATATATATATATATATATATTGCTCCCTGAGCAAGTCTAAGTGTGGTAAAATGGAGAATGGTGTTCTGTTGAATAGTGCCCTCCGTCGAAAAGTGCCAGCGCAGGCGCAGTACGGAAGGCCACTCCAGCTGATTTTCTGATCAGCTGGCGTGACATCACCATAGCGCATGCGCACAATGTAGGAGGCATTTTTCAATGGGAGATACATTTTGACGGCCAGAATTGAAAGGTATGCAAACAGCGGAGGGAGGCTGTAGTTTTCAGATTGTGCCTCGATGTTGCAGGGCGGGTTGTGACTGTGTTGCAGGGCGGAATTTGTCTGTGTTGCAACCCACCCATTCAACACACCAAACCCACCCTGATCACACTGTAAACTTGCCCCGCAACAACAAGGCACAATCTGACAACTACGGTCTCCCGCTGCTGTTTGCATAGGTCTAAATTCTGCCCATCAAATGGTATCTCCCATCGAAAAATGGCTCCTACTATGTGGGCATGCGCTATGATGACATCACGCCAGCTGATCGGGAAATCAGCTGGAGCTACCTTCCGTACTGTGCATGCGCGGGCACTTTTCGACAGAGGGCCCTATGCGATAGAACACCGGCACATTAGGGAATGTAATTAGACAGTAATAAAGGTGATAGCTAGTATCAGAGGTAAAGGAGGACAGAGGGTCCTTCAGGATAGTGTTATAAACGCCCTGCTAAATTTGAGGAAAGACAGCACTATGACGCTTCCTACAGAAGGGCTTGGAGTTACTGTACATCTGAGCGTGAGTACGCTCAAGGGGCATATCTCAGCAGTTTCGGCCTTTACAGGAACCCAGCGGTCGTCGATCCAGTTCTTTAAAGCAGCAATAAAACTGAAACCACCAAGATCACCCTTATTCCAATCTGCCATTGGTCTTAGAATACCTAGTTTCAGAAGCCTTTGGAGGAAATGTGTCATTGTGGCACCTGACATTAAAATTCGCCTTCTTGGTCGTGGTAGCTTCTGTCTAGCTTACAAACACAAGGGTTTGGCAGCTCTGAAGGGCTTGATGGCTCATTCATCCAGGAGCATCTCAACATCATGGGCAGCAGCATGTAGAGTCTTATTGGAGAGAATTTGTAATACAACCAGTTATACCTTTCTGTCACATTATTGCAAAGAACCGGGAGCCTTAACCACCACCATTGATTTTGGTAGCATAATTAGGTCTTTGGCCTCAGGCCATAATTAAAGTTTCTGGCATTCATCCCTCCTATTTGTGGCGAGTTATATTCCAGGTGTACTGACATGGAGCTGTGAGGGAAAACAGAAAATTGTCAACAGATACTTAGCGCAATTTTCCTTTCCTGATGAGCTCCGTGGCAGCACAGTTTCCCTCTTAGTCTAAGGAGTCTAGTTACGGAACACTGGCCTTTAGCTAAAATTTATAGCTATGATCCTGTCAGTGTAGGGGTGAGTAGAGACTACCCTGGGTGTGCTGACATGGAGCTCGTCAGGAAAGGAAAATTGCGGAAAGTATTTGACAATTTTCTGTTTTTCCCATGGGGCTCTGAAAGGCACAGTCAATGGAAGAGAAGATCAGTGCTGCCTCTAATGGAAAACACATAAAAAAGGAAAAGAAAGGCGCCTCTAAGTGCAGTATGTAAAATTTAATAGAGTGCACAAAGGGTTAAAAGCACTTACAAGATTGTTGAGTGTTAAAAGACATGATAAAATCAGGAGTCCTCATCTGTGGCATGTGTCCATCCTCAGCACGGTGGTAGAGAGCCGTGTAGAGCCGTCCAGCAGCTGTAAAGCGTTCTCATGCGTGTTGAAAAGAGGAGGCAGCAGGGAAGCCTGTATTCACCGCGGGACACACAAGGCTGATGGTGTCAGTGTAGAGAAGGGGGTGGTAACGCGAGGTCTGACGAAGGAGCCGCACATGCTCCGAAACGCGTTACCACCCCCTTCTCTACACTGACACCATCAGCCTTGTGTGTCCCGCAGTGAATACAGGCTTCCCTGCTGCCTCCTCTTTTCAACACGCATGAGAACGCTTTACAGCTGCTGGACGGCTCTACACGGCTCTCTACCACCGTGCTGAGGATGGACACATGCCACAGATGAGGACTCCTGATTTTATCATGTCTTTTAACACTCAACAATCTTGTAAGTGCTTTTAACCCTTTGTGCACTCTATTAAATTTTACATACTGCACTTAGAGGCGCCTTTCTTTTCCTTTTTTATATCTTCAGAGTTGCTTCTCCTCTAACCAAAGTGCTGCCAGAAGTGCCATCTCATCACTATCATCCCTCTGACCAGCTACCCACCTCCACCAGAGCGCCCTTATCACCTCTCTGTCTAATGGAAAACACAACTGCTGCCAGATAAAACAGAACAAAAAATTTCAATTCTACTGCATGATTAAAAAAAAAATTGAAATTGGTCACTTTGACATTTTCTTACTCTTTTTCATAATTCAACCTATTCAAGTAAATACTTGTTCAAGGGTGGAACTCAGTCCAATCCATTTCAAGCCTTTAGGTCTACAATTTTAGATTCTATCGATATCAGTTATTTATTGTATAAAAGTTTTCAAGACTAACACGTCACCATGGAAACTGTCGGAGTCTGCGTTTTTTAAGTGTCTTGGTCCTTAAATTTGGTTTCAACTCCCTTTTACAAAGGCCCCTATATCATAAATTAGTCCTGAACTCCTTGGCCATGGAAGGGCAAAGAGTTTGAGGCTGAAAACACAATTTTGTGCTCCTGCCTAATGAAGGACTAGTTCAGACCAGCTGCTTTAGGTATTGTTGTCCAACGCACATTGTGTGCACATTGATGTGCACTGTTTGGTGTGACTGAGCCCTAAAACACATCAAAATGCAAGTCAATACACCTTCTAATGTGTTAACCTCTTGAGGCTGACCTCACACAAATATTTGGCCCCACTAGACTAGGCTTTATTCCATGGGGCTGCATATTTGTGCATCTCCCTTTGTGCTGGGAGCTCACCGTGCAACATGCTCCCACCACGCTGTGCTCCCTGAGGGCCCCGGGCCGCGTACTAACGATCGGGACTCGGAACAACCAATTCCGGGTCACCTGATCGCTGTTATAGGGTTAAAGGTCAGGTTTAAAGGTCAATGTTTTTTTGGACAGGATTTTTTATTTTATTTTTTTAATGAGTATTAGTGCCAGTTAGTGTCAGTGTGCTTTAGGTAGGATTAAAAAAAAAAGCAAAATGCACACTATTGCTGTACTACGGGTAAAAACAACAACTAACATACACATATGTGGTATCGTTGTGATTGTCAGGAGCAGAAGAATTATTTTTTTGAGTTGTTCTCTGGTGGAAGGTCATGGTAGTAGTAAGAAATACAGTGCCTTGAAAAAATATTCATACCCATTTTCAATTTTCCACATTTTGTCATGTTACAACCAAACACGTAAATGGATTTTATGTGATAGACCAACACAAAGTGGCACATAATTGTGAAGTGGAAGGAAAATGATAAATGGTTTCCAAATTTTTTACAAATAAATCTGTGGAAAGTGTGGTGTGCATTTGTATTCAGCCCCCCTGACTCAATACTTTGTAGAACCGCCTTTCGCTGCAATTGCAGCTGCAAGTCTTTTTGGGGATGTCTCTACCAGCATTGTACATCTAGAGAATGACATGTTTGCCCATTCTTCTTTGCAAAATAGCTCAAGCTCTGCCAGTGTGGATGGAGAGCGTCTGTGAACAGCAATTTTCAAATCTTGCCACAGATTCTCAATTGGATTTAAATCTGAACTTTGACTGGGCCATTCCAACACATGAATATGCTTTGATCTAAACCATTCCATTGTAGCTCTGGCTGTATGTTTAGGGTCGTTGTCCTGCTGGAAGGCGAACCTCTGCCCGAGTCTCAAATCTTTTGCAGACTCTAACCATTTTTTTTTAAGATTGCCCTGTATTTGGCTCCATCCATCTTCCCATCAACTCTGACCAGCTTCCCTGTCCCCGCTGAAGAAAAACATCCCCACAGCATGATGCTCCCACCACCATGTTTCACAGTGGGGATGGTGTGTTCAGGGTGATGTGCAGTGTTCATTTTCGGCTACACATAGCATTTTGCTTTTAGGCCAAAAAGTTAAATTTTGGTCTCATCTGACCAGAGCACCTTCTTCCACATGTTTGCTGTGTCCCCCACATGGCTTCTCGCAGACTGCAAACGGGACTTCTTATGGCTTTCTCTCAATGGCTTTTTTCTTGCCACTCTTCCATAAAGGCCAGATTTGTGGAGTGCACAACTAAGTCCTCATGCACACGGACGTTTTTACAGCTGCTTTTTTTAGCTTTTTTTGCAGCTTAAAAAGGCCTGTCTATGTTAGTCTATGGCTTCATGCCCACCTAGGCGTTTTTGAGCTGCAAGTGGCATAGGCGTTTTTAAGCTGTAAAAAAACCCAGGACCAGTGGGTTCTGAAAGACGTTTTTCAGCTGTAAAAACGCTCTAACGCTGAAAAACGCTGAAAAACACTCAAAAAGTCATTCACCAACGTTTTTTAACGTTTTTGATCCATTGAAAAAAAAAAAAAAAAATTTTGAAAAAAAAAAAAAAAAAAACGATAATAAACGCTAACGCGGAAAAACGCTAAAAAACGCTAAAAACGCTCAAAAACGCTAAAAACCGCTATTGCAAAAACGCTGAAAAAAGCTGAAAAAAGTTTTAAAAAATCACTGCAAAGATACTGGCGTTTTCATAACGTTATTTTAACAGCCTGTGTGCATGAGGGTAGTTGTCCTATGGACAGATTCTCCCACCTGAGCTGTGGATCTCTGCAGCTCCTCCAGAGTTACCATGGGCCTCTTGGCTGCTTCTTTGATGAATGCTCTCCATGCCCGGCCTGTCAGTTTAGGTTGAAGGCCATGTCTTGGTAGGTTTGCAGTTGTACCATACTCTTTTTCCATTTTCGGATGATGGATTGAACAGTGCTCCGTAAGATGTTCAAACCTTGGGATTATAATACAGACGAACATACCGTGTATCAAAAACAGTAGGGGAGACATTCTCACAAACCCAGTGGACATTATGGACACTTTTGTGGAGTATTACAAAACCCTGTATACCCCTATCCCAGTGTATGACAAGCAACAGCTGGACACATTGTTATCATCCCTAAACATCCCGGTCCTGTCTGTTTCGGATAGGGATGTTCTTGAGGCGGACATAACGGAAAAAGAAATTGAAACAGCTATCAGGGCCTTTCCTCCGCACAAGTCACCGGGTGCAGACGGTTTCTGTGTAGAATGGTATAGGTTGCATATTGAGGACTTGGTTCCAAGACTGAAAGCTTTATTTCACTTTTGTTTGAAACACAACTGCTTGCCGAATTCCATGCTAGAGGCACAAATAATTCTTTTACCGAAGCCAGGCAAGGACCCGTTGTCTTGTTCTTCGTACAGACCTATAGAGCTTTTAAATCAAGATCTTAAAATTCTCACGAAAATATTGGCTACAAGACTGTCACAGGTTATCGCTCCGCTAGTGGACAAAGACCAGACTGGTTTCATGCCTCAAAAATCTACGGACACTAACTTACGCAGATTGTTCGCTCATTTGCAGATTGATCATGACAATGCGGGGACTAGGGTGGTAGTGTCCCTTGACATTTGACTCAGTCGACTGGCATTACATGTTAGCAGTACTGCGTCATATGGGATTTGGGGAAGTGTTCATGACCTGGATCTCACTTTTATATAGTGCACCTCAGGCTGCCATAAAATGGGGCACCTCAGTGTCACATCAGTTCTCAGTGGGTAGGGCACAGGTCAGGGATGCCCGCTATCTTCATCCTTATTTGCACTAGTTATAGAACCTCTGAGAGCATTGGAAGTAGGAGGTATACTGGAATGTACGGCTCTTTACGCTGATGACATGCTCCTGTTTTTGCAAGACGCCAGTTCATCCCTGGAAGCAGTGTTTCAGATACTAGACAAATTTGCCACGGTCTCCGGGCTGCGGGTAAATTGGGAAAAATCCAATGTGATGGCCATTGACAGCGACGCCCAGACTTTGGCAACCAAAAGGGTTCCCATTCTCTGGGTGTCGGAAATCAAACATTTAGGTATACGTATATCACCTAGGATGGGGGAATTTATGTCCTTAAACTTGTTGCCTTTATTGAACAAGGTTAAGCTGCAGTTTAAGGCATGGAGACATCTGCCGTTGTCCTTGATTGGCAGGGTTAACCTATTGAAAATGAAAATTCTTCCAGTTTTTCTGTATTTTTTAAGGAACTCTCCAATATGGATCCCCTGTTCTTTTTTTAGGAGGGTGAACAGCTTATTCAGTTCCTTTCTCTGGTCCGATACACATCCTAGAATCAGCCTTCGTACTTTACAGGAGCCGTTGGGGCAGGCTGGACTGGCGCTGCCTGATTTATTCAAATATTTCATAGCTGGACAAATGGTGTTTGCTAGACGTTGGCTGACTAGAGATGAGGGGGACTCAGCGACAGTACTGGAGGCTGCCCTTATGGGTTCATATGAGAGTCTGTTTTACTTGGTATATAGAGGACCTCAGTTATCTCCGTCTTTGACTCCCTCGATGCGCGTTACTATTCGTGCATGGGATAGGGCGCAGAAGTTGATGAAATCTCCAGAAGGGAGTTGGTCACAGGACACTCTCTTGTGGTTTAATCCCAGGTTACCGCACTTTAGTGCAATCCCTGACCCAATAATTTGGGCTAGAGTCGGTATTAAGCAACTCAAGCACTTAGTGGGAGGACAGAAACTGCTAACCTTTGACCAAATTAAGGAAAAATATAACCTACCCAACTGGTATTTTTTCAGATACATCCAGCTAAGGCATGTTTTTTTAACCCAATTCGATTCAGATAAGCTGGAGTTGGGCCTATCACCATTAGAGAATATGCTGGGGGCAGAAGACTAACCAAAAACGCTATCAGCAGTATACAAAGAATTATTTGTTGTAAGACCAAAAATGCTTGCCAAATGTAAGGATACCTGGAGGGCACTAGTAACAGACTTTGGGGGAGAAGATTGAAATGATATGTGGGATCACCCCTTCCGGACCTTAGTGTAGGCCAGAGATAGGCTCATCCAATTTAAATTATTGCACTGGGTCTACTATACCCCTGCAAGGATAGCTGGGATATTTGGTATGAGTGCAGCTGAGTGCTGGAGTTGCACAGCTGATAATGCTGATTTTGACCATATATTCTGGCAGTGCCAGCTGATACGGGAATTCTGGAAGGGGGTGACACACACTATACGGAAAGTGCTTTCGGTGCAGGTTCCTGAAACAGTGGCAGTCTGTCTGCTGGGCCTGGTGGAGGAGTTAACGCCGCATAGGGCACAAAGAACCATGATTTCACTCTCCCTTTTTTATGCACGTAAAGCTATCTTATTATGCTGGAAAAAACCTAACCCACCTACTATATCCTTCTGGAAAGAGTTAATCAATAAAGCCCTCCCTTTCTATAAAGCAACCTACCTGAGAAGGGGATGTCCAAAAAAATTTGAGAAAGTGTGGCAATGCTGGCTGGATGCCAAGTACACTGTGAATTGATCTGTTGAGGAGGAGAGATACACACTGGTATATTTTGTCTCTAGATGGGTAGACAGTTTTTATATTCCTAACTAGTTGGAAGCTGGGATGCGTGGCTGACACACTGCAATACTTGATACAAACAGGGGTTTCCTCTCCTCTTGCCTCAGTATATTGCTCTTGTCTGTACGCGCCCGGGAGGGACGGGGGTTGGTGAGATTTTATGTCCCAGTTAAGGGCATTTCCAACAAATAATACCAACTAGTGATAATCATGATGTCCCTATGATAACAACTATACCAGCAATAATGTCCAATGCTATTCCAATTCGGAAGTTTTAAAGTAATTCAACAAAACATATTAGAAACGAAGTGCTCTTTTTTGCTACATCCCTGAAGAAGGACAAAAATAGTATTTACTCCGAAACGCGTTGGGTGTGAACAAGAGCCCTCGTACAATGAATTGTTTGGTAACAATACTGTCATTTATTGTTCCTGTAATATGTTCCGTGAATGTATGATATAATATGTTTTTAATGTATGTTATAATAAAAATCTTTTTACTCTTTACACTTTGCTATATGTACTCACTATTCAATATTTGTTAGCAAGTGCCGGTAAAGTCCACCCAGGGGAATTGTCTTTTCTCATATATATGTAATTATTGGATGTGGCACTGCTCTCCTTTGGGCTAGGGAAGCTAATCACCCTATTTAGCTAGATTTTAGTTAGAGGTATCCGAGTACAGGGGGCTGAATACAAATGGATGCCACACTTTTCAGATATTTATTTGTAAAAAAAATTGAAAACCATTTATTATTTTCCTTCCACTTCACAATTATGTGCCACTTTGTGTTGGTCTATCACATAAAATCCCAATAAAATACTTTTATGTTTTTGGTTGTAACATGACAAAATGTGGAAAATTTCAAGGGGTATGAATACTTTTTGAAGACACTGTATACCGTTAAATTTTTAGTATTTTGGGCTAGTTTTCCTTTCATAATAAAAAAAAAAAAAAAAAGCAGGAGAAATCCATTACCATTTACCACCAAATGAAAGCCCAATTTGTCCTGAAAAATCAACGTATAATCCACCTGGATGCACAAAGTAGTTGTGATGATATGTACGGTTTTACTAACACATGTCCAAGTTGCAGAATTGTGCTTAGGCATTAAGATTTGTTTTACCTTTAGGTGCAGAGGGGTTAAAACACACATGGTGATGCATGTCGACATGCATTGACATGCGTTTAGATGCATTTCAATTAATTTTCACAGAAAATGTATCAGGGAAAAAAACAGAAAGGAATGTTAGGGCTTGTTTACACTAGGGGTTGAGGGGTGAGGGGCATCAAAATCTTACGGTTAAGCCATGCTTTTGTGATCCTTCCCAAATCCATCCAAAACTAAAACAAAAAAATGCCTGGATTTGGACTGTAAGAACTACAAAAGGAGATTTTAGGGAGGTTGATTAATTTGTGCTGTGTACAAGCAATAACATGGCTAAGGCCCCAAACTCTCCCTTTGCCGACGATTGCCGCATAGAGAAAGATATCCGGCTCAGGTGCTTCTACAGCCTCCTATTCTTTCTGTGCAATATTATTCTGGAAACTCACCGCCTGCTGACGAGGAGAACCCATTGCACCGCTATTCCATCTGCTTCTTCTCATGACAAGCTTCATCTATTTATATGGCATCTCTGGAAATGGATACCACCCACACAAATACCTGCCTGGAGTTTGCATGTTCTCCCTGTGCCTTCGTGAGTTTCCTCTGGGTACTCCAGTTTCCTCCCACACTCCAAAGGCATATTGGTAGGTTAATTGGCTCCAGTATGTGTATATATGAATGTTATGGACATTAGTTTGTGAGTTCATTGAAAGCAGGGACTGATGTGAACGTATAATATATATGTGCACTATATAAGTACCTGTAATAAATAATAAATGAGGATTTATAATGTACATATAATTATCTTTATAGATAACTTTTTACTCTACTATTGGATACAATCAATGTGCTCTTTACTTCATATGGAATACCTCACAACCCCATTTGTGAAGACACCTACTACTATAGATGTTGATTGGTGGGTTACTTATAGTCTTTTTTTGTCAATTTTACAATTTTTGTTATATCTCGATATCAATACACCTCTCCTCACGTGTTGGCATTCAGGGGACCTTAGTGACTGTTCGGTGGGCCACAGGTGAGCAGGACCTTATAGATGTGCGGACAAAGGAATGGTTGCAAATTGCTTCGTTTTTAGCATACGGCTGTTTTTTCATTTTCTCTACTCTTGTTGAATACAGTGTATTATACACTCATACAAATATAATAGGATACAGTACATTTATAGTATGTGGTCTAAAGAAATGTCATTTCAGTTGTGTAGATTATATCAATCCTCTTGAAGAGCCACCCATGAAGGAGCTATTTGACTCTAAAATGCGTGTTCTATATAATAAACTCTGCATTTCAAGTTTCCATGTAACAACTATATATGCTTGTACATGCTCACCTGGACTGTCCTGTGCTTTGTATTTGATCCGTCATTAACAGCGATACTCACCTGCTGAGCTCTTGCAACTATGGTCCCATCTGCTCAGCCCACCTTAGACATTGAATCTATACTGTGACATCACTCGTCAAGCCGATCAGAAATACATCCACCGTGCATCCCAACATGGATCCCGACCAACCAGTGGCGGCTGATGCTTCATTGGTCGAGTGGGGTGGTGACAGACAGACCTGACCCCTCATCACTCCAGCCCGCCAGCCTACACTAACCCCCCCATCGCTCCAGCCCGCCACCACACACCTTTGATAACACCGCCCACCCCACCTGGTCACCGGCTTACCCACCAGGTCTCCGTAAGCCCCGTACTTACCCCGTGCAGGTCACGGCTGCGATGGTGACTCCCCAACTCCGTCTCCTCCATGTCCTGGCCGTCACTTCTACTCCCAGCCAATGGGGTCTCAGGACCCTCTTCCTGATTGGCTGGGAGGAGAAACAGAAAGACATTAGTGAATATTAATTTGCTAATGTCACAAAACAGGGTGGGCTCAGGCCGCAGTGCTCGGCGCCCTGGGCCCACCCTTTTTGAAGCCAGTTAGAGCCTCCAGCTCTGATCATGTGCTTCTAAAAAAAAAAAAAATCCATAGAAATTCATATGTCCGGCGCCCTGTATGTAGATTAGGGGGCTGGGTGCCATGCTGATCCCAACAGAGCTCCCATATCGACAATTCCAACCCCAATCACTCCATCTGGCATCAACTCGTCGTCCTTTGACCCCTGAGGGTAAAAAAAATCAAAATGCCACCAAGTCTGAAGCGATGGGGGTGAGTATACTGCAGTCCATCCTTTCACCACTTCAAGCGAGCTTTAAACTAAAATGGACAAATTCCACGCTGAAATATTTAGGAACATTCATCCACCCTAAATTCTTACAATTGTTCGACCTGAATTTTCCCCCACTTTTGAAAAAAGTCCAAGCGCTCCTAAACACATTGCATACTGTACTACATTTGTGGTTTGGTCGTTGCAGTATACTTAAAATGAGTATCCTTCCCAAATTTCTACACCTCTTTACCTCTTTCAAGCCCTACCAATTTTTATCCCAACCCCAAAGCGACATACCTCTTTGTAGAGCACCCTGGTGATACCAATCGCTGTCAAAAATGATGAAACACCACCACTCTATTGGCCTGACTAAATGACTCTGCTCACATCTTTTCACCGAAGCCTCTCTCCTTTCCCCAAACTCACCACTTTTCCCAATATTGGGGTACCCACTCTTTACACCGCGATATCAAGATGCACCCTTTCAAAATCTGTTAAACCCCGGCCGCTTTCCGGCCTTTCATTTCCTGATAGCAGGGCACTGGACA
The DNA here is from genome assembly GCF_042186555.1 of Aquarana catesbeiana. Classification (NCBI taxonomy): domain Eukaryota; kingdom Metazoa; phylum Chordata; class Amphibia; order Anura; family Ranidae; genus Aquarana; species Aquarana catesbeiana. The sequence goes on from NC_133336.1 coordinate 33,962,759, forward strand.
TCGATATCTGACCTTACGAACCCCTCAGGTTCATTCCAGCTAGACTTCTGGAGAGCTCTCCAACTTAGTCATTTCTTAAAATCCATACTGCCCCCCAGCAATTTTGTCAACCTCTTACTACTCTTGAGGAATACTGTTCGGAAGAGGGCATTTTTTCGCATGTACTCTCCACTACTTATAAACTGTTGATTACACCCCAGAAAATCACCAACCACCCTGCCTATCTTGGAGCAAGACCTAAACCGTAAACTAAGTCTGAACCAAAGACAACATATCCTTCGGTTTACATACAAATCCTCCATCTGCACAAAAATACAAGAAACCAATTTTAAAATTCTGACGAGGTAGTATAGTACGCCAGCAAGGTTGCACGGGTTCTTTCTCTCAACCTCAGACCGTTGTTGGAGATGCCAGGAGGAATGAGGAACACTCTTGCGTATCTTCTGGTCATGCCCCAAGTTCGAACAATTTTGCAAAGGTGTCCGTCACACTGCCAAAAAATTTACGTAACATCCAATCCCTGACGACCCAGCTTTCTTTCTTCTCCATGCCTCCAATATTCCAGGAAAAATTTACAAGAAATCGGTTATCCGCCATCTACTTGACGCTGCCAAAGCATGTATCCCTCTCAAATGGAAATCCCCACAGCCACCGACCATTGGTCTTTAATATATAAAATGGAAGATCTTATCCTTTCGGCATGACACCAACATGAGTGCTACACCAAAACTTGGACATTATGGAAAATGTTTGCCTTCTCTGGTGAGGGACAGACCCTCTTTGAAAGCGATACCGTCGACTGAATTAATTTCAGCCCACTAGTGGGTGACATATGAATTCCAGCAGTAATAACTAAACAATTCACATGTTACTCTTGCACCCTGTGAGCTCACATCCTTCCATCTCCCCCCATTTTTTCCCATTCCCTCTCCCCCTTTACCTAAATACCTACCTAAATCTAAAGGCCTATATCTACCCTCCTATGCAAAAGCATTGGAATTTGAGCTTCATCATCCTATTCCCCCTTCTGACTGGTTGAAATGCTTCACATTAACCCATAAACTTTCATTAGCAACTAAACACCAGGAAACAGGATTTAAGGTTACCACTAGATGATATAAGTGCCCTTTGGTCATGCACAAATTTAATCGCTGTACACCTGATACTGATACCGGTTGCTCTGGTGCCTCCAAAGGTACTATGATACACATATGGTGGGAATGCCCCCCCATCCGATTCTTCTGGCAACATATCTTTATCCTTTACTTGAAATTGATGGTGACCTCAGTTCAACCCTCATCAGAGATAGCTGTCTTGTCAATACTTCCTGGATCCTTCAAATTCATTAAAAAAAGACACCCTTCGACATTTCTTATCCGCAGCTAAAATAGTCATACCTCGACATTGAAAAACGATCGACATACCTTCACTCGGGAAGTGGTCCATATAAGTTGACTCAATTAGAGACATTGAGCGGCTGTTGGCACAGGAAGCTGATAGGGAAGAACAGTTTTCGCTAACCTGGACCTCCGCTATTCTTACGAATCTATCATCTGGGCCTCAGGTGATCCCCCGCCTACCGCCTCTGGACCTTGATGGAGTTTACAGTACTCTTATTTCTGGATTCTAGCATATACCATGTACTCTTGTGCTACCTAACTTTCTCTCTCTGACTCTTTACCCCTTTATTTTGCCATAAAAAGAAGTATCAAAACATGCACTTCATCTTGGTGCTCCCCACAACTTATATGGCATTATAATCAATAATCATTATAATCAAATCCTACAGGTCAATTGTTCTCAATGTTCTCTTGTTGCACTATTATACTTTGTATACTGTTGCTTTAGAAGTTGAAGATCTTTGTAAAAGATTATATTACACCTTATACTCATTTTTGTATTACTCTATTGTTTGTACTCTTATTTTTCTTGATACAATAAACTAAGATTGAACTAAAAAAAAAAACTATCCAAAATATACTGACCCTGACCTTTGACTCTTACTTGACCCAAACACTAACCCTGGCACTGACCTAGATCAAACAACATTTTTGCTTGCACATGATTGGATAACAGAAATCAGCAGAGCTTCCCCTCATTTCAGATCTTCCCCTCATATCTACAGCAACTGCACTTCCAAGTGCACTTGTAGTGCACGGTAGGTTTGCCTTTAGTAAATCAGCCTTCTGCTCCATTCACAGAAAGAAAAAACACAGGAGCGGGCTTCACAATGACTGATCACTGTGGTAGCCAATCAGAGGCTACCACAGCGATCAGGTGACCCGGAATCCCGATCGTTAGTATGGGCCTCTCAGTGAGACCAGGGGTGGCCCGTCCATTAACCACTTGCCGACCGCCTAACGTAGATATACGTCGGCAGAATGGCACGGGCAGGCAGAATCACGTACCTGTACGTGATCTGCCTCCCGCGGGCAGGGGGTCCGATCGGACACCCCCCCCGGTGCCAGCGGCGGTCGGCATTTGACTGGGAGCGTTGGGAGGCGAGAGGGAGACCATCCGATCGTGGCCCCCCCCTCGCGATCGCTCCCAGTCAATCGGAATCCTCCCCTGCCTGTGTGTAGTTTCACACAGGCAGAGGATGTGATGTCATCTCTCCTCGGCTCGGCAGTTTCCGTCCAGCGCCGAGGAGAGAAGACATGTAAGTGCACAACACACACACACACAGTAGAACATGCCAGGCATACTTTACACCCCCGATCCCCCCCCAATCACCCCCCCTGTCACAAACTGACACCAAGCAGTATTTTTTTTTTTTTTTCTGATTACTGCATGGTGTCAGTTTGTGACAGTTACAGTGTTAGGGCAGTGAGTGGTAGCCCCCTTTAGGTCTAGGGTACCCCCCTAACCCCCCCTAATAAAGTTTTAACCCCTTGATCACCCCCTGTCACCAGTGTCACTAAGCGATCATTTTTCTGATCGCTGTATTAGTGTCGCTGGTGACGCTAGTTAGGGAGGTAAATATTTAGGTTCACCGTCAGCGTTTTATAGCGTCAGGGACCCCCATATACTACCTAATAAAGGTTTTAACTCCTTGATTGCCCCCTAGTTAACCCTTTCACCACTGATCACCGTATAAGTGTTACGGGTAACGCTGGTTAGTTCGTTTATTTTTTATAGTGTCAGGGCACCCGCCGTTTATTACCGAATAAAGGTTTAGCCCCCTGATCGCCCGGCGGTGATATGCGTCGCCCCAGGCAGCGTCAGATTAGCGCCAGTACCGCTAACACCCACGCACGCAGCATACGCCTCCCTTAGTGGTATAGTATCTGTACGGATCAATATCTGATCCGATCAGATCTATACTAGCGTCCCCAGCAGTTTAGGGTTCCCAAAAACGCAGTGTTAGCGGGATCAGCCCAGATACCCGCTAGCACCTGCGTTTTTCCCCTCCGCCCGGCCCAGCCCAGCCCACCCAAGTGCATTATCGATCGATCACTGTCACTTACAAAACACTAAACAAATAACTGCAGCGTTCGCAGAGTCAGGCCTGATCCCTGCGATCGCTAACAGTTTTCTTGGTAGCATTTTGGTGAACTGGCAAGCACCAGCCCCAGGCAGCGTCAGGTTAGCGCCAGTACCGCTAACACCCAAGCACGCACCGTACAGCTGCCTTAGTGGTATAGTATCTGAACGGATCAATATCTGATCCGATCAGATCTATACTAGCGTCCCCAGCAGTTTAGGGTTCCCAAACACGCAGTGTTAGCGGGATCAGCCCAGATACCTGCTAGCACCTGCGTTTTGCCCCTCCGCCCGGCCCAGCCCAGCCCACCCAAGTGCAGTATCAATCGATCACTGTCACTTACAAAACACTAAACGCATAACTGCAGCGTTCGCAGAGTCAGGCCTGATCCCTGCGATCGCTAACAGTTTTTTTGGTAGCGTTTTGGTGAACTGACAAGCACCAGCCCCAGGCAGCGTCAGGTTAGCGCCAGTACCGCTAACACCCACGCACGCACCGTACACCTCCCTTGGTGGTATAGTATCTGATCGGATCAATATCTGATCTGATCAGATCTATACTAGCGTCCCCAGCAGTTTAGGGTTCCCACAAACGCAGTGTTAGCGGGATCAGCCCAGATACCTGCTAGCACCTGCGTTTTTCCCCTCCGCCCGGCCCAGCCCACCCAATTGCAGTATCGATCGATCACTGTCACTTACAAAACACTAAACAAATAACTGCAGCGTTCGCAGAGCCAGGCCTGATCCCTGCGATCGCTAACAGTTTTCTTGGTAGCGTTTTGGTGAACTGGCAAGCACCAGCCCCAGGCAGCGTCAGGTTAGCACCAGTACCGCTAACACCCACGCACCGTACACCTCCCTTAGTGGTATAGTATCTGAACGGATCAATATGTGATCCGATCAGATCTATACTAGCGTCCCCAGCAGTTTAGGGTTCCCACAAACGCAGTGTTAGCGGGATCAGCCCAGATACCTGCTAGCACCTGCGTTTTGCCCCTCCACCCGGCCCAGCCCAGCCCACCCAAGTGCAGTATCGATCGATCACTGACACAAAACACTAAACGCATAACTGCAGCGTTCGCAGAGTCAGGCCTGATCCCTGCGATCGCTAACAGTTTTTTTTGTAGCGTTTTGGTGAACTGGCAAGCACCAGCGGCCTAGTACACCCCGGTCGTAGTCAAACCCGCACTGCAGTAACACTTGGTGACGTGGCGAGTCCCATAAGTGCAGTTCAAGCTGGTGAGGTGGCAAGCACAAGTAGTGTCCCGCTGCCACCAAAAAGACAAACACAGGCCCGTCGTGCCCATAGTGCCCTTCCTGCTGCATTCGCCAATCCTAATTGGGAACCCACCGCTTCTGCAGCGCCCGTACTTCCCCCATTCACATCCCAAACCAAATGCAGTCGGCTGCATGAGAGGCATTTTCTTTATGTCCTCCCGAGTACCCCTACCCAACGAACCCCCAAAAAAGATGTCGTGTCTGCAGCAAGCGCGAATATAGGCGTGACACCCACTATTATTGGCTCTCCTGTCCTGACAATCCTGGTCTTTGCATTGGTGAATGTTTTGAACGCTACCATTCACTAGTTGAGTATTAGCGTAGGGTACAGCATTGCACAGACTAGGCACACTTTCACAGGGTCTCCCAAGATGCCATCGCATTTTGAGAGACCCGAACCTGGAACCGGTTACAGTTATAAAAGTTAGTTACAAAAAAAAGTGTAAAAAAAAAAAAAAAAAAACACAAACAAAAATATAAAATAAAAAATAATAGTTGTCGTTTTATTGTTCTTTCTCTCTCTATTCTCCTGCTCTTTTTTACTGTATTCTATTCTGCAATGTTTTATTGTTATTATGTTTTATCATGTTTGCTTTTCAGGTATGCAATTTTTTATACTTTACCGTTTACTGTGCTTTATTGTTAACCATTTTTTTGTCTTCAGGTACGCCATTCACGACTTTGAGTGGTTATACCAGAAAGATGCCTGCAGGTTTAGGTATCATCTTGGTATCATTCTTTTCAGCCAGTGGTTGGCTTTCATGTAAAAGCAATCCTAGCGGCTAATTAGCCTCTAGACTGCTTTTACAAGCAGTGGGAGGGAATGCCCCCCCCCCCCAACGTCTTCCGTGTTTTTCTCTGGCTCTCCTGTCTCAACAGGGAACCTGAGAATGCAGCCGGTGATTCAGCCAGCTGACCATAGAGCTGATCAGAGACCAGAGTGACTCCAATCATCTCTATGGCCTAAGAAACCGGAAGCTACGAGCATTTTATGACTTAGATTTCGCCGGATGTAAACAGCGCCATTGGGAAATTGGGAAAGCATTTTATCACACCGATCTTGGTGTGGTCAGATGCTTTGAGGGCAGAGGAGAAATCTAGGGTCTAATAGACCCCAATTTTTTCAAAAAAGAGTACCTGTCACTACCTATTGCTATGATAGGGGATATTTACATTCCCTGAGATAACAATAAAAATGATTTAAAAAAAAAAAATGAAAGGAACAGTTTTAAAATAAGATAAAAAAAATAATAATAATAAAGAAAAAAAAAAAAAAAAAAGCACCCCTGTCCCCCCTGCTCTCGCGCTAAGGCGAACGCAAGCGTCGGTCTGGCGTCAAATGTAAACAGCAATTGCACCATGCATGTGAGGTATCACCGCGAACGTCAGATCGAGGGCAGTAATTTTAGCAGTAGACCTCCTCTGTAAATCTAAAGTGGTAACCTGTAAAGGCTTTTAAAGGCTTTTAAAAATGTATTTAGTTTGTCGCCACTGCACGTTTGTGCGCAATTTTAAAGCATGTCATGTTTGGTATCCATGTACTCGGCCTAAGATCATCTTTTTTATTTCATCAAACATTTGGGCAATATAGTGTGTTTTAGTGCATTAAAATTTAAAAAAGTGTGTTTTTTCCCCAAAAAATGCGTTTGAAAAATCGCTGCGCAAATACTGTGTGAAAAAAAAAATGAAACACCCACCATTTTAATCTGTAGGGCATTTGCTTTAAAAAAATATATAATGTTTGGGGGTTCAAAGTAATTTTCTTGCAAAAAAAAAATTATTTTTTTATGTAATCAAAAAGTGTCAGAAAGGGCTTTGTCTTCAAGTGGTTAGAAGAGTGGGTGATGTGTGACATAAGCTTCTAAATGTTGTGCATAAAATGCCAGGACAGTTCAAAACCCCCCCAAATGACCCCATTTTGGAAAGTAGACACCCCAAGCTATTTGCTGAGAGGCATGTCGAGTCCATGGAATATTTTATATTGTGACACAAGTTGCGGGAAAGAGACAATTTTTTATTTTTTTTATTTTTTTTTGCGCAAAGTTGTCACTAAATGATATATTGCTCAAACATGCCATGGGAATATGTGAAATTACACCCCAAAATGCATTCTGTTGCTTCTCCTGAGTACGGCGATACCACATGTGTGAGACTTTTTGGGAGCCTAGCCGCGTACGGGACCCCAAAAACCAAGCACCGCCTTCAGGCTTTCTAAGGCCGTAAATTTTTGATTTCACTCTTCACTGCCTATCACAGTTTCGGAGGCCATGGAATGCCCAGGTGGCACAAAACCCCCCCAAATGACCCCATTTTGGAAAGTAGACACCCCAAGCTATTTGATGAGAGGTATAGTGAGTATTTTGCAGACCTCACTTTTTGTCACAAAGTTTTGAAAATTGAAAAAAGAAAAAAAAAATGTTTTTTCTCGTCTTTCTTTATTTTCAAAAACAAATGAGAGCTGCAAAATACTCACCATGCCTCTCAGCAAATAGCTTGGGGTGTCTACTTTCCAAAATGGGGTCATTTGGGGGGGTTTGTGCCACCTGGGCATTCCATGGCCTCCGAAACTGTGATAGGCAGTGAAGAGTGAAATCAAAAATTTACACCCTTAGAAATCCTGAAGGCGGTGATTGGTTTTCGGGGCCCCGTACGCGGCTAGGCTCCCAAAAAGTCCCACACATGTGGTATCCCTATACTCAGGAGAAGTAGCTAAATGTATTTTGGGGTGCAATTCCACATATGCCCATGGCCTGTGTGAGCAATATATCATTTAGTGACAACTTTGTGCAAAAAAAAAAAAAAAAATGTGTCACTTTCCCGCAACTTGTGTCAAAATATAAAACATTCCATGGACTCAATATGCCTCTCAGCAAATAGCTTGGGGTGTCTACTTTCCAAAATGGGGTCATTTGGGGGGGTTTATGCCATCTGGGCATTTTATGGCCTTCAAAACTGTGATAGGTAGTGAGGAGTAAAATCAAAAATTTATGCCCTTAGAAATCCTGAAGGCAGTGATTGGTTTTCGGGGCCCCGTACGCGGCTAGGCTCCCAAAAAGTCCCACACATGTGGTATCCCCATACTCAGGAGAAGCAGCTAAATGTATTTTGGGGTGCAATTCCACATATGCCCATGGCCTGTGTGAGCAATATATCATTTAGTGACAACTTTTTGTAATTTTTTTTTTTTTGTCATTATTTAATCACTTGGGACAAAAAAAATGAATATTCAATGGGCTCAACATGCCTCTCAGCAATTTCCTTGGGGTGTCTACTTTCCAAAATGGGGTCATTTGGGGGGGTTTTGTACTGCCCTGCCATTTTAGCACCTCAAGAAACGACATAGGCAGTCATAAATTAAAGGCTGTGTAAATTCCAGAAAATGTACCCTAGTTTGTGGGCGCTATAACTTTTGAGCAAACCAATAAATATACACTTATTGACATTTTTTTTACCAAAGACATGTGGCCGAATACATTTTGGCCTAAATGTATGACTAAAATTGAGTTTATTGGATTTTTTTTAGAACAAAAAGTAGAAAATATCTTTTTCAAAATTTTCGGTCTTTTTCCGTGTATAGCGCAAAAAATAAAAACGGCAGAGGTGATCAAATACCATCAAAAGAAAGCTCTATTTGTGGGAAGAAAAGGACGCAAATTTTGTTTGGGTACAGCATTGCATGACCGTGCAATTAGCAGTTAAAGCGACGCAGTGCCGAATTGTAAAAAGTGCTCTGGTCAAGAAGGGGGTAAAACCTTCTGGGGGTGAAGTGGTTAAGGGCGCATGGGCACCGCCCCCCATATCCATGCGTCCTGCCCCTTGCAGGATGCCGGATCCATGAATTCCAATACAGGGTGTGTTTTTTTGAAGCACTGATTAGAGCCAGAGGCTCTAATAGGCTTCAAAATAGGGTGGACTCGGGGTGCAAAGAATGTGCTTGAAGCCAACACAGGTGTGTCATAATAGCGAATGAATATTCACTATAGTAACACTGATCCTCCTCCCAACTAATCAGGAAGCGGGTCCCGTCACCCGATTGGTTTAAAGGACAGGCGATCCTATTGGACGCCTAGGGGGAGGGGAGAAGACGCATGGTCGATGAAGGAAAGGACACAGGAGCCGCTGCACTATGCCCGCTGCCTGCTGCCCGATGCCTGCTGCCTAGATGGGGTGAGTGCCAGCTCAGCAGACAGCATTGCAAACCATACTCTGACTTCATTGCTTTGATTTTCTAAATTAATGGTTTTGTAATGTTTATTTTATTTAATTTTTGTTGCTCTGTTATCTTTGTAAGGTGATCTTGGGGGTTCTGAAAGGAGCCTATAAATAAAATGTATTATTATTCTGGAGGTGCAATATTTATAAGAAGAAAGAGCTGACAGCTATGAAACAGCTGACAGATATGTTTTATAATTATAGCTTTTTATTGTTGTGGATATAAATAAAGATTGAAGTAGCTTTTTAACAGTTGGAGTATCTCTGCCATTAAAGTCCCAAACAATTGGGGGGCAATCATTTTAGCTTGTCAATATGTATAAGGGACGTTGGCAGGTACCAGAGTGAACCCTTGCTGTCTGATAAATGCGGATTCTGGTCAAAAGAATATCCTAGAACACAGGATTAAAGATAGGGGAGCCTGTGCTGAAAAAAAAAATCCAGACAATACCTTTGCAGAAGTCTTTCAGAAGTACTGGTTGTCTATCAGATACAGATCTTTTAGGCCCGGTTCACACCTATGCGAATTGGATGCGGGTTACACCGCATCCAATTCGCATGACATTTTTAAATATGTTAATTTGAATGAGGCTGGTTCACATATGTGCGTTGCATTCGCACTCCGCATTGCCCAAAAAACGTGTGCGTTTTCTGGGCACTGCGGTGCGAATTGCAAGCACATTATCTTCTATGGGAACGCATCTGATTCGCAGATGCATTCTGTTGTGAACAGGATAAAATCCTTACCTGATACTGATGCAATCCTGACCAGATCAAAAACTGACGTGAAACGCTGAACAACTACTTTGTCAATTAGCTGTGAAAACGGAGCATCAATTCGCACCGCACATGTGTAAACCCAGCCTTATCTTTTGAGACCCTGACCTGAACTAAGCATAAAGCCTAGGCACACCTGATCTACAGTCCCATGAAAAAGTATAAGTACCCCTTGAAATTTTCCACATGTTCTCATGTTAAAACCAAAAACGAAAATGTATTTTATTGGGATTTTATGTGATAGATCAACACAAAGTGGCACATAATTGTGAAGTCAATACTTTGTAGAACCACCTTTCGCTGCAATTACAGCTTCAAGTCTTTTTGGGGATGTCGCTACCAGCTTTGCACATCTAGAGAGTGAACTTTTTGCCCAATCTTCTTTGCAAAATAGCTCAAGCTCTGTCAGATTGGATGGAGAGCATCTGTGAACAGCAATTTTCAAGTCTTGCCACAGATTCTCAATTGGATTTAGGTCAGGACTTTGACTGGGCCATTCTAACACATGAATATGCTTTGGTCTAAACCATTCCATTGTAGCTCTGGCTGTATGTTTAGGGTCGTTGTCCTGCTCGAAGGTGAACCTCGGCCCCAGTCTTAAGTCTTTTGCAGACTAACAGGTTTTCTTCTAAGATTTCCCTGTATTTGGCTCCATCCATCTTCCCATCAACTCTGACCAGCTTCCCTGTCCCTGGTGAAGAAAAGCACCCCCACAACATGATGCTGCCACCACCATGTTTTACAGTAGGGATGGTGTGTTCAGGGTGATGTGCTGTGTTAGTTTTCAGCCACACATAGCATTTTGATTTTAGGCCAAAATATTCCATTTTGGTCTCGTCTGACCAGAGCATCTTCTTCCACAGGTTTGGATCCCCCACATGGCTTCTCGCAAACAGGACTTCTTATGGCTTTTTTTCAACAATGGCTTTCTTCTTGCCACTCTTCCATAAAAGCCAGATTTGTGTGCATGACTAATAGTTGTCCTGTGGACAGATTCTCCCACCTGAGCTGTGGTTCTCTGCAGCTCCTCCAGAGTTACCATGGGCCTCTTGGCTGCTTCTCTGATTAATGCTCTCCTTGCCCGGCCCGTCAGTTTAGGTGGACGGCCATGTCTTGGTAGGTTGGCAGTTGTGCCATACTCTCCATTTTTGGATGATGGATTGAACAGAGCTCCGTGAGATGTTCAAAGCTTGGGATATTTATTTATAACCGAACCCTGCTTTAAACTTCTCCACAACTTTATCCCTGACCTGTCTGGTGTGTTCCTTTGCCTTCATGATGCGGTTTGTTCACTAAGGTTCTCTAACAAACCTCTGAGGGCTTAACAGAACAGCTGTATTTATACTGAGATGAAATTACACACAGGTGGACTCTATTTACTAAGTAGGTGACTTCTGAAGGCAATTGGTTCCACTAGATTTTAGTTAGCAGCGTCAAGAGTAAAGGGGGCTGAATATAAATGCACACATATTTATTAGTAAAAAACGTTGAAAAGCATTTATCATTTTCCTTCCACTTCACAATTATGTGCCACTTTGTGTTGGTCTATCACATAAAATACATTCAGGTGTTTGGTTGTAACATGATAAAATTTGGAAAAATTGAAAAGGGGTGTGAATACTTTTTCAAGGCATTGTACAGGTATATCACTACATGTACGTGTGTTCCGACTCAGTTATTCAGGAAAAGGTCAGTAACTGCCACCTCTGTATGTGTATCATGACAGGTTTCCTTGGCTTTACATAGGAACAGGGAAAACTCTAGCTGCAGCATCATAGCACCATTTTGTCACGAGGGACCCAGAGAGGGAACAAAGGAGTAGAGATTACTCACTTGCTTTTAACGTTTTTGGATACATGCCTGTAAGCTTTGTCTATGTTCATGAGCCAAGAACCCACCAAATCCACCCCTATATTTAGCTAAACGCACCCCCTCTGCTCTTGCAAAAACTAAATTCCATCCATTCCCCCATAGCTAACTCATTCCCTCTGTTGATGGCCAACATCAACAGGGATCACCATCCCCACCCCATGCCTAGTCCAATGCACCCTCTATACTTGAGTCAAAGAACCTGCCTAACTCAATGCATCAATGCATAACTTTGCCTAACTCAATGCATCCTCATCACCCTACACCTAACCCAATGCACCACTCCCTCCTCAAGCTATTTCAATGTGCCCCCCTGTCCCTAGTTCAAATCACACTCTTTATCCACGCCTAGCCCAATGTACCCCCTCCTTCCCATGGCTTACCGAATGTATAATCTCCCCCCATGACTACCTCAATGCATCGCTTTCCCCCATGCCTAGCCAAAAGTATACTCCCAACCCATGTTTAGCCCAATGCGCCTTCTCGCCCTATAGCTAACTCAATACTCCCTCCCATGTCTAGCCCAATACAGCCCCTCCCTCCTTGCAAATTATACCCTCCACCAATGCATTGCACCCCATACCTATCCCAAAGTATACCCCTCCTCCTATTCCTAGCCCAATGTACCCTCTTTCCTCGTGCCTAACCCAAAGTATACTCTCCACCCATGCCTAGCCCAATACAACCACTCTCTCCCACGCATAGTCAAAAGAATACTTTCCGCGTTCTCCTCCTATACCAAACCTGATCCCCTCTACTGTTTAGTCCAATGCACCCCTCTAAACCCCCTTCCCTCTGGACGCTACAGACTTGCCAACTTATGCTGGTGACTAAGGCAACTGCAAATCAGGAACAGAGACAGGCAAGTCATCAGCAGTCCCAGTCCTAGCAACTGCAGATTCTCCTTCAATTTCACAGCTGCTACTATTTGCAAATTTTTCACCCAGGACAGAGTGATGCTGCTGGCTCAGAAAGGAATATACAGAAAAGAAGCAAACCCCACCCCTGGGTCCTCCAGCAAGCTTGTGTACAATGACTAATTGCGGGGCCATCCTGAAGAGCTTCTAAATTTGGCTGGGCTTTGTCCATAAGAGATCCAGGAAAGAAAGGAAGGAGAGTTTCTCATGAGAGGGGAACAGAGAGCCAGTGGCCACCTCTTCAAGAATTCGCTCTTTATTGCTCCAGGCTCACTGAACAGTTAGACATTTAACAAAAACAACAACACTTTGTGATCATAACTTTTTCAGAAAATTCTAATCCAACACAAAAACTGGGGCAAATTATTGAAACCTGGAAGTGATTTAACTTTCTGCTGGAAAATGCAGCAAAACTCTGAATTCCATCCATTGATGTATTTTCTTTAAAGTCTGCTGCACATGAGGATACGACTCAATTGGTAAATGAAGTCCCCCAAATCTAATATTTTGGGTTAGTGTGGTTGCAGGTGTGCTGAATCCAATGCTGGTATCTGCAATTTCTCAGTGCTCATCATAGATCTCTCATTATGCCAACTCCTGCACACATTGCAAAGGCAAATGGCGGCATCAACCTAGAAGGATAAATTCTCCATAATGCCAACCCCCCCCCCCCCCCCGCTGCAAAGGCTACTACTAGGGGGGGGGGGGGTTTCACGTGTCATGTTTGGCCAGCAATAGTGCTATTTGCTATGCACGCGGTTGTGGCATGGTGCTGTGGGTTGCTGTCCAGAGGGCATTTGACAGATGTTAAAGGGGACAATTTGTTACCTCCTCACCACCTGTCAAATGACCTCTGAATAGTGATTCACAGCAAGGATACAAAAAACACAGTCACTTTCAGAGCTAATGGGTCTTTCAAGGTGAGGAGTAACAGATGTCAGATAAAATGGTGGTGTGAAAACATATATATGGTATCCCAAAACTAGGTGGATGCTGCCTTCCTCAGATGGGGTAATTTAAAGTGGTGTTCCGGCCGAAATTATACTTTTTAAATAAAAAATACCCCTATAATACACAAGCTTAATGTATTCTAGTAAAGTTAGTCTGTAAACTAAGGTCTGTTTTGTTAGTGTATAGCAGTAGTTTGTTATTTTATAAACTTACAGCAGGCCGTGGCCATCTTACGTGTGGGCATCTGAAGCCAGACTGTATTTCTTCCTGGATCTCATCCTTGCAGATCTCGCACATGCTCGGTGCAGCACAAGCAGTGTAATAGGTTTCAGGTCAGGTTTCCATAGCAACGGCAGTGTCAGAGGAAGTTGCCGCCCCTTCACAGAAGGCATTGCAAACAGGAAATGATGTGATGGGCCAGGGAGGAGGAAGTGAAAAATGAATACAGCAGATATACAGTAGGTGCTGAGAAATTTTTTTAAAATATCCAATTCGTTTACAGTGCACAGTTTAGTGAGGGATGCTGAAGAGTTGTAAAAGTGGGTGGAATTCCACTTTAATAAGACATTTTTGTAAAAAAAAAGTGGGTACTCACGAAGTGCAACTGACAAAAGGCCATGTCCTGTGACATGTGGGGCCTTTTATTACCTCAGATGGGTGTTTTTTTCCACCACCTGGAGGTAACTGTCTGCGGTTTTTGTCCTGTTATAGCCAGGTCCTTTGCTCCAGATGTCATCTGGAATTAGGTCTGGAATAGTTAGTTTCCCTAGGAATACCAAAGCTGTGCCACATCCAAATATTATTTAGAAGAGAGAAAATTCCCCTGGGTGGACTTTATCGGCACTTTGCTGAGGATAATAGTGTATATAATAGTTATATTTTGTTACACACAATTATTATGTAACTATTATATACACTATTATCCTCAGCAAAGTGCCGATAAAGTCCACCCAGGGGAATTTTCTCTCTTCCTCATCTGGAATTAGGGGGCCTTTGGCCCTCTGGTTGCGTCACATGTTTGTGACGTTTCCCTTTGCGTCCTCGCGCCTTTTTTCTGTGGGTCTGTCCAACATGGACGTCGGTCCTGGTCTCCCGGATGTTTGCATCCGAGACACAGGAAATGCTGGGGGTTCCGGCCCTGCACTATGTCCTGGCCGAGATAGTTGCGGTCGGACATACAGCGTCACTTAGACCACATGATGTATCATTGATGACACGGCACGCTTTTGCGGGCTGCGTCGTCATGACTACATGGCGCGGCCGGATACAATTTGTTATCCTGATTGCGCAGTGTGTCATTGATGGCGTGGCGCGCAATGACGTCCCGTCACCCAATTGGCATCAAGATCACATGGTGCGTTAGGACAACACACGGAACAACATAAGGCTGGGTTCACACTGCTGCGAATTCTATTGCGAATTTGAGCCGTTGCGATCGCTCAAATTCGCAAGTCATTTAAATTACATAGATTAACATTAGTGCCGTTCACATCGACGCGTTGCGAATATAACCTGCGTGAAAAAAAGGTCCTGTGCGAGTTTACTGCGTTGCGTTGCGAATTTAGTCTCCATAGACATCAATGTAAATCGTTCTTGAATCGCATTGATTGGTTCACATATGTGCGAATTCCACCACACTACTCTCCACAAAAACCAGGAAGTACACAGGAAGTTAAGACCCTTTTTTTTTTTACATTATGATTCCATTGGCTAGACTATCAATCGCAGCTATATCCAACTCCTGAAATTCGCGGTAAAATCGCGGTAAATTCGCACTGCAGCAGTGTGAACCCAGCCTACAAGAGGACGGCGTTTTGCGCCATTCCCTTCCTCAGCTAGACAGCTGAAGGAGGTAAGCCACCATCTGAATGCCTGTGCAAGACGTCTCAGTGACAGAGAGCTGGAATTTGGTTCTATCTGCAGAGTAAGTGTCTCGTTTTTGCCCATGGTAATTAAGGACAACTTCTGCTTTGCCCTGATTTTTTTCTTTGTATTTGCACAGCACCTGTAGTGCTTTTTAAGCGCCAAACAATTTTTGGATATTATATCCGGTCGTCCTGTAGAGAACTGGGGTTCATGATGTGATCTTGGGACCTCCTGTGGCTGATATCATGGGGAATGCATCTGCTATTTGATCTATCATGTCTTTTTAAAGTAAGTTGTTATTTTTTGTATACCTATGGATTACATGTATAGGTATTGTATGTGATCCCTACATGCTATCCTAAAATATTGTATTTTTGATCTCCTGTAGATAGTGATACAATATCCCTGATGAAGATTCTAATTATCATGACCTATTGAAACGCGTTGGATTAAAGTATCACTGTATCTCTCTCTTTAATATACAATGCTTTAAATATTTGTATGGAATATGTTTGAGATTTTTATGGGAATGTCTCTATTTACAAAATAAATCAATTTTTTCACAAATATTGTTTATTGCCTTAAAAATCCCACAAATAGGAGGCTTTTTCATACTTTTTCAAGGCCAAAAAAAACACAGTGCATGGACATGCACAGAACACGGGGTACAGCCAACGCGTTTTTCGGGGGTGCACCCCCTTGCTCAGAGCAGTGAGCCACAGCAAATTTCTATCAGTGCCGGTTCGCACTAGTGCGATGCGAGAACCCTGCTAACCCAGTGCGGGTTCCCGCATCGCACCTGAATCGCACAGTTGTTCACACAGATCTGCGAACCGCTGCGTGTGTCAATGTAAAGTTAACGACACCTCCAGGATTGGTCAGCAGATCGCAGTACGAACTGTCAAATGGTGCAGGAATCAAATCACATAAGTGTGAGCATCCATGCGATCTGATTCCAGTGCGGACCAAAAAAAAAGGGTCCTGCACCATTTTGGTGCGAATGTGATGCGATATCAGCCATACAAATTTGGATGGCTGAAATCGCATCGCACAGACATTGCATGTGATCTGAACAGCAATGCGGTGCGAATCAAATGCAATGTCTGACATCGCACTAGTGTGAACCGGGCCTTAAGAGGGCTAATGCAAATGAGCCTTAAAAGCGAGGGACCTTCATTAGTGATATGGAGAGGTGGAAAAAAAACGACTGCAGGAAAATCTCATTATTGTGAGGGGCAGAGACAAAATATTGGGGGAAATCTCACCATTGTGGGAGGAGCAGAGACAACCTATTGGGGGAATCTCACCATTGTGGGAGAGACAAAATATTGGGGGGAATCTCATTGTGGAAGGGGCAGAGACAAAATTTTGGGGGGAATCTCACTGCTAGAATCTTGGCTATAAGGGTTCAAAAGCTGCAAAAATTCCATCGCTCTCTACATCTATCCATCTCCCTTTATCCATCTCTCTCTCTCCATGTGGTGAAAATTGTGTTTTTTTACACATTTTACAAATTTCACTTTAAAAACGCTTATAAACGAAAACGTTCATAAATGGAGGTTACCACATTTACAAATGCTTGAAATGCCGAGTGAACAAAAGTCCTGAACATGATTTTTATGCTGTAAAAAAAAAAAAATGGCAGTAAACTTAACTGCAACTAAAAGACTATAAACGATTCACTTAGGCTGCTTTCACACTGGGGCGGTAGGGGGCGTCGGAGGTAAAACAGCGCTATTTTACCGCGGTATTCGGCCTCTAGCGGTGCGGTTTTAACCCCCCACTGGCGGCCGAAAAAGGGTTAAAATCACTCGTACAGCGCGGCTATAGCCCTCGGGATATATATATATATATATATATATATATATAAAAAATCAACTATGTTGTAAGGTGTGGGCTTTGATAAATAAAACCACTATCATATTTAACATTAGATTTGATTAGGAACATCACCTGGATTGCATCCTGATCAGCATGTCAGAGAAGGCTCCACTGCTGATAAGCAACTTGCAGGGAGCTCAACTGTTTATAACGATTAGAAATGGGCTTGGGCGTGTTCGAAATCCCACACGGGGGAGTTTGAACATATCCAAGGCCATCTCTAACAACCAATTGTGCTGACCCTCCTGTGCATGCACCCATCAGCCCTATAAAGTAACCAGCACTGGGTCCTAATGCACTGCTGCCGCTCTAATGGGGACAGAGACCAGCGCTGTCAATAGCCGGGACAGGACAGCAACCCTGATAGTTCAGCCACTGATGCACAGTGGGAGGATTCCCCCATCCACGTAGAATGAGTAGATGGGGGAATTGGATGATTTGTTTCCATTCAACCTAATAGTTGAATGAAAAAAGGGATCAATGTATGGGCTGCCTAAGTGCTAAGACCAGCCATAAACAATTTAAATCTTGGCTGGCTCAACAGGAACTGGCTGAGATTTGAACCATTAATGAGCAGGCTGAATGTACCAAGTTGATCGATCACATTGGGTACAACCAGCCTGCTGGATACTCTCTTATAATTATTGTTAGTGGTTGCTATAGCTGCTAGTGCTAATCACTGTTTGTCGGGAGAATACAATTGCAACAGGAGGTATTCCCCTATCACCACTGTCTGTGTTGATGAGGGAATCATGCAAATTTGTTTCCTGCAATCTGTGGCTGCAGGAAAGAAATGTGCACAGTCTATTACCAGCCTAACTGGGATGACAGACAGGGAGATAGATGGGGGAGATAGGGACAGTTCAGTGATCAGAGTGTACTGCAGTGTGCACTCACCCATGGGTCGAGGCTCTAAGCGGGCATCATTGACATGCAGAGGAATCCGCCAGCTGCTCATTTTCATATTTCCCACCCACACATCCCCTTTCTTCACATACAGCTGCACGCCGGGGATAGTGTGGGCAGGACAGGCAGACACAGGAGGAACAGAGGCGGGAGGAGGAGCTGTATTCCTCTCTGCTCTCCTGTCCGTGAGGGGGGTGGGTGTGTTCGCTGGGCTGTGTAAGAGTGTCACAGACACTCGGCTCAGCTGCAATCACCAGTCGCAGAATTTACAGGCGGATTCTCCTGTCCTATGGATGGGAGAAATGAGTCGGTTTTCTTCACTGTCACTGAGATAAATGGGAGGCTTGGTAGTGGCCTTCCTGCAACTCTCTCTCCTCCCTGCCAATGAGGATCCAGGGTGAGGGAGCAGATCAGGCGGCCGTGGCTATGAGAGCGCTGCTCGTGCTATGAGAGCGCTGCTCGTATTATGCATTGCACAGCGTCACTGTCAGAAACCATGAAAATCAGACCGAGACAGAAGTACAGTTAAATCACACTTGTTTAATAATAAAAAGTAAAATAGAATAAAACGTAGTCAAAACATAGCCAGAGTTCAGGAACCGGAATGGAGAGTCAGACAAGCCAAATGTCAGGGAGCCGGAGATGAGCGTAGTAAAACAGCAAGGAGGATCTGGAGCCAGAAGGGATGTTAGCCAAGCAAGTCTTAACAGGAATGCAGGAGAGCGTCTCTGATGTTGACTAAGGTGAAGGCAAAGATCCTCTTGGTTGGACGGCTTAAGTAGGCAGGACTGGTGAGCAGGATATCAACAGCTGAGTAACTGTGGAGAGATAGGAGCTGGCAATTAGCCGACAGCTGAGCAGCCAGTTCAGAGAAGGAAGGGCTGAGCCCAGCCCTGACAGTCAGTCAGTGAGCAGAGGGAGGGGGAAAAATCCTCTGCAGGAGCTGACAAGGACGCTCTGCCTCTCAGGAGAGCTTGCGTCACCTCGGTGGCTGCCCCAGCAAGATGAGGGACACCCGCTACAAATATAAAAAAATGTGTTTTAATTGGGGGGGCACATTATAATGTTGGGGGGTCATGGCCCCCTCTGCCCCCCTAGTGATGCCACTGCAGATAGCCTTTTAAAAATCGGCAGTACTTTATCTCTTCCTGCTAGGTACTGCACTGTAGGGGGAGACAGAGCACAGCACACACTATGCTTTCACTTTAGATGTAATCAGTGTGACGAGCTCCCCACACAGTGCCGATTACAGGGGCCCTCAAGGGCACCCTGCAGCATAGGGCCCGGTCGCCATGCCGACCTCAGCGACCACTATACTTCCACCACTGCTACAAACAAATTTCAGGTGGGAGTAATTCTTGTCAGTTTCTCAGAAGATGGATTTTCTGCTTTACCAAAAACATAACTGTTCATTAATCACTTTACAAAACAGAAAACAAAATTTTGCACTTACTACAAAATCTTTCTCAGCATCCATTGAAGCACAAAGGATTCTCAAGACAACTGGATTATACTGCCGCCTATAGGAGGATTGGAAACTAGACGACAAAGAAATCTGTAGACCAGCCCCATAATATAACCCCTCCAACATTCAGCATGCTTACCTTGTAGCAAGCAGTACCAAGAGCATTTGCATTACAGTGAGAAAAAAAAAAAAGTATTTGATCCCCTGCTGATTTTGTACGTTTACCCACTGACAAATAAATGATCAGTTTATAATTTTAATAGTAGGATTATTTTAATAGTGAGACAGAATGACAACAAAAATATCCAGAAAAACGCATTTCAAAAAAGTTATAAATTGATTTGCAATATGAGTGAAATAAGTATTTGATCCCTTATCAATAAGCAAGATTTGTGGCTCCTAGGTGTCTTCTATATAGGTAACAAACTGAGATTAGGAGCACTCTCAAAGGAAGTTAATCTCAGTTTGTTAATCTCAATCTCAGCTTGTTACCTGTATAAAAGACACCTGTCCACAGAAGTAATCAGATTCCAATCTCTCCACCATGGCCAAGATCAAAGAGCTGTCCAAGGATGTCAGGGACAAGATTGCAGAACTACACCATGCTAGAATGGGCTACAAGACCATGGGCAAGTAGCTTGGTGAGAGGGTGACAGCAGTTGGTGCGATTAGTCACAAATGGAAGAAAACACAAAATAACTGTCAATCTCCCTCGGTCTGGGGCTCCATGCAAGATATCACCTCGTGGAGTTTCAATGATCATGAGAATGATGAGCCATCAGCCCAGAGAATCTTGTCAATGATCTCAAGACAGCTGGGACCATAGTCACCAAGAAAACCATTGGTAACACTACACTGCGAAGGGCTGAAATCCTGCAGCGCCCGTAAAATCCCCCTGCTCAAGAAAGCACATGTACAGGCTCGTCTGAAGTTTGCTAACATCTGAAGGATTCAAAAGGAGAACTGGCTGAGAAAGTGTTGTGTTCAGATGAGACCAAAAATCGAGCTCTTTGGCATCAACTCAACTCACCGTGTTTGGAGGAGGAGGAGGCATGCTGCCTATGACCCCAAGAACACCATCCCCACCGTCAAACAAGGAGATGGAAACATTATGCTTTGAGGGTGTTTTTCTGCTAAGGAGACAGGACAACTTCACCGCATCAAAGGCATGATGGACGGAGCCATGTACCATCAAATCTTGGGTGAGAACTTCCTTCCCTCAGCCAGGGCATTGAAAATGGGTTGTGGATGGGTATTCCAGCATGACAATGACCCAAAACACACGGCCAAGACAACCAAGGAGTGCCTCAAGAAGAAGCACATTAAGGTTCTGGAGTGGCCTAGCCAGTCTCCAGACCTTAATCCCATGGAAAATATGTGGAGGGAGCTGAAGGTTCGAGTTACCCAACGTCAGCCTCAAAACCTTAATGACTTGGACAGGATCTGCAAGGAGTGGGACAAAATCCCTCTTGAGATGTGTGCAAACCTGGTGGCCAACTACAAGAAACGTCTGACCAATGTGATTGCCAATAAGGGTTTTGCCACCAAGTACTAAGTCATGTTTTGTGAAGGAGTCAAATCCTTTTTTTCACTCATTACATTGCAAATCAATGTATAACTTTTTTGAAATGCATTTTTCTGGATATTTTTTTGTTGTTCTGTCTCTCACTGTTAAAATAAACCTACCATTAACATTATAGACTGATCATTTCTTTGTCAGTGGGCAAACATACAAAATCAACCAGAGATCAAATACTTTTTTTCCCTCACTGTAAGCACAGAGGAGTGGGACCTGTGCCCCTCAGTGGACTCTGAGAAAAGGGACCTTACGGTTGAGTACAAAAATCCAGTTTTTTCATCATTCATTAATGGATAAAGGAAGCTTAAGACAACAGGGACATCCAAAAGCAGTCCAACAAAAAGGGCAGGTGACAATGGCCAACAGGAAAAACAAGGAGCTGTGGTAACCAGGGCTGACTACAGCACTTTGGGTCGCAAACTGGCAAAGGCTCAACATCCACCTGGTCAAACTACAGGAAATGTGTAAGGAGAGGACAAGGTGGCATCCTTAAAGCAGAACTTCACCCAAAAGGGGAGGTCCTGCTTGTTTGCATCCTCTCAACCCTCTGCTGCCAGGGGAGTAGGTACCTGGTTTTGACAGGTACCGGCTCCTACCTCTGGTCAGATCACCATGGCAATCAGAGCGGACATTTGCCCCCTCCCTCCCCCACAGCTTTCTGTAAAACATCACAGGTCCCAGAAGATTGTGGGACCATTCACAAAGTGCAGCATGCCGGTTTTCCTTACCCCAAGATGCCGGTGCCTGGCCCGGAAGTCTACTAAAGAAGCGGCTCGGTCGTGAACATCGCAGGATCCCTGGACGTACGAGTGTCCTTTTATTCAAAGTCAGCTGACTTAATTTTTGGGGGGGGGGGGGACTGGAGCTCTGCTTTAAGACCTGGAAACAGAGGCCTGATGCCCTAGTGAGGTGAGCTTTCACATAAAACAGGGGACCCCTATACTTTGGATCATAGGCTTAAACAATGGTTTGTTTGGTCCATGTGGAATGGGCAGCACAAGAACCTGGAATTCCCTACCTGGAATCAATTTTTTGAAAGAAGCCAGAGCTCAGACATAATCTAAGCAAATCGAGGAAATTCTACTTCTGGTGAACTGGAGCTCCACACAAAAATGTTACGACAATATCCTCATTGCAGTGAATGGCTGCAGAAAAAAAGGTTTCAAAGCAACCTTGTCCCTGTGCAGAACCAAAAAAAGGTTCTTTGCAAGACAAGGCCATTAGTTAAAAAACCACCCTGGCCAAGTTAATGAAGAAAAACCTTGTTGGGCAAGGAAGTTAGAGCAATGTATCTGATCTGCTGGAAAAGAAGCCTTCAAGGGGTAGACAGGACCATGTTCAAATCTCAAGGAGGCAGAAAGGATATGAGGGTGAACCACACGAGTACAACTCTGAACTGTGGTCTCTGAGGATGGGACACCGGTGGTCTCTGGAATAGGTTAGCCAATGCAGAGACCCGATCCCTGATGGTACTAAAGGCCCAAACACTGGTCCCATGCCCAGCTGATTAAGAGAGACCTTTACAGAAAAAAAAAAAAAAAAAACTCTTGAGGTAAAATTCCTTGGATGCACATGAACTAAAAGGCACCAAGTCTAAAGAAGTGGACTTCTACACCTTAAAGTGGGAAAAAACCCTCCTATCGTTTTCAACCAAGGAAGCTGCCATCTTGGCCACTGTTTGATCTTCAACTGCCACGATGCTGCACATGTGATCAGTTATAAAAAAAAATTTGACGGTTTGACAAGTGGTTGAGGGCACAAGCAAATGTGACAGTTAGCATTTCTGTCAAGTGCCAGGAATGAAACATGTTAAAGTGGAGTTCCACCCACTTTTACATCTCTTCAGCATCCCTCACTAAACTGTGCACTGTAAACAAATTGGATATTTTTTTCTCAGCACCTACTGTATATCTGCTGTATTCATTTTTCACTTCCTCCTCCCTGGCCGCAGCCCATCGCATCATTTCCTGTTTGCAATGCCTTCTGGGAAGGGGCGGCAACTTCCTCTGAAACTGCCGTTGCTATGGAAACCTGACCTGAAACCTGTTACACTGCTTGTGCTGCACTGAGCATGTGTGAGATCTGCAAGGATGAGATCCAGGAAAAAATACAGTCTGGCTTCAGATGCCCACACTTAAGATGGCAACGGCCTGCTGTAAGTTTATAAAATAACAAACTACTGCTATAAACTAACAAAACAGACCTTAGTTTACAGACTAACTTTACTAGAATACATTAAGCTTGTGTATTATAGGGGTATTTTTATTTAAAAAGTATAATTTTGGCCGGAACACCACTTTAAGCTGAGTTTAGTTCCACTTTTTAAAGTGGAACATTACTCACAACAGCTTGATAAAAAATAATGTTCTTTATCAAGGAATTACATATTTCCATATTAATGGGCCCATTCCATAATAATTATGCTGCCAAAAGGAGTGTGCGCTGTAAATTGCCTCCTACATTGCTCCCATTTCTTCATGCTGGAGGCTGCCATTCTGCTGAAGCCCAGAGCAGAAGTGAACCATAAAGCGGAACAAAACCCATTGATTTAACAGTTTCAAAAGAACAGGTACATTCATGGAATGCCAGGAATGGAAGATTTTTAATCAAGAAAAATGGGCAGATTCACCACAGAAAAAAAATCAAGTGCCTCATTCAAAACAGATTACAAGCGGTCATTGATTGTAAAGGGTGCTAGTCACTCCACGGCAGCAGCACCGTTTTTAGTTCTCATGCTGCTCTCTACATTTCTTCATGAAACCGTTCATCACAACAGACACAACCACGTTTTTAAAATAACTTTAATTAAAGGTTTTTGCAAAGGTAAAATATTAAAACATAAAAGATCAAAAAAGTTGTCTAATCAGAGTTGTCTAAAGCGTGGCATTTAAAAACAGAAGACAAAAAAAAAAAAAAAAGCAATCTCCGTCTGCCATTGTACAGAATTTTACAGACATAATAAATAGCTTTGCCCCCCCCCCCCCCCCCCAATTCCACAGAACTGTATGTACAACAGCAGTTGACATTAGTAAGTTTAAAAAAAAAAATCCCCCCCGTGTCAGTCCCCTATAAAAATCCAATCTAAGAACCCCCATGTCACACAGGAGCGGGCCAACGTACAAAGAAATTCACATTTAACAAACCTTAACCTGCGTCTTCTCAGCTCCCCGTCGATTGCGTTTTTCTTTTTTGGAAAGCAGAAGATAGGTATTCGAAGAGGGCCTCCAAAAACCGCGTGAGAACAGGAAGATTAGGGTGTCTTGTGCTGGCGGAAACTGACGCGCCGAGCGCTTCCCCCAAACCACCAGCCATGCCCGGCCTTAAAGTTCTGAAAGTCCATATAAAAACCAGAAGGTAAGGTGAGCACTGGCCATTAGGGGGCAGCTCTGAGACCGCAACAATCCTCACCCCCCCCTCTCAAGCAGCCAAAAATGGGGCTCCGCTTCTAATATGCAAGCCGGGCTTTGGTCAACCGTAGCCTCCATCTCTTTAGCATAGGCACTAGTCACAAGGCAATAAAATGTCCCCCCCCCCGCATACATCTCCTCTAGCCCCCCCCTCTGGTGATGTGTCATGTACAGGCAGTAAAGCACTGCATAAGGCAACCACTGCTCTGCGAGCCCTGCTGCAACTTCCGCTAACCAGGAATGGCCTGTGGGGGGGGGTTGGGTATGCAAGGTTCCAAAAGGAAGTCACAGCAGTCTAGTCCCTTCCCTCACAGTGCAACCCAGATTACCTTCCCCAGGGGATTGCTACATCCACTAGAAGGCGAAGAGATCAGCCAACCCCCCGGAAACTACACACAGATGTCAGGGGGTCAAGACCGGAGGGGATTGGACACCTTGGAGAAGAACATATCAGCTTTGGGAGACAGGAAGGATAAAAGTGAACTGCTGGGAGACGAGAGAGGCCTGTACAATACATTGGGACACCAGTGACTGGCTGGGGAAAGAAGAATACTTCCAATAAAAGCACTTATATATGTCTTTGGGGGCGGGGTTAGGGGTGGGAGATAAAATCATGTGATCAGATCAGTCAAAATATACAGGACAGAGAGGATCAGGCAAAGAGAACAGTAAAAGAATCTTCTCGGGAAAATGCTCCGGAGCCATATTTATGAAGCCTGAGGAAGGGGCGGGGACTGTAATGTATAGGTAGGGGTGGTGGGCAGCGATCCCGCAACAGTCTCTTCCTGCAGTGCAGCCCATCCACCAATCCCACAGGGACATGCCACTTCAGTTTCTTGTCATTGGTACCAGGGAAAGGGGCGTTTCCCACGCTGTCAGGATTGGTTTTAGTTTAACCAGTTTTCAGTTTCGTCACCCCACTCCAAACGCCCTTCATTGGGATGGCTGTGGGGTGGGGGGGAGGTTTTCACCATTCTGCATCACCGATGGCTTTAGAGAAAACAAAATCACGACCGTTCAGGTTCATAATCCCATCCTTGAGGTGAAACTTCCACTTGTTTTTACTCCGGTGGATCTGGGGGGGGAAAAAAAAAAAAATAGAATAAAATCAGAAAATGCATTTCATAGGTTTTGGTTAAAGCTGAAGTTTGCTTACATTTTGCATTCCTTGGTTCCTCACTCATCAACATGCTAATTAAATATTTAAAATAGTAAAACCGGATTTCATGATGTACCATATTTTAGATCCAGTGATGTCATCACTGAGTCTCCCAAAGCAGGCAGATCATGGCTGGTGGGTGGACCTGCAGGGTGCTGTACATACAGTGCCTTGAAAAAGTATTTATACCCCTTGAAATTTTCCACATTTTGTCATGTTACATCCAAAAACATAAATGTATTTTACTGGGATTTTATGTGATAGACCAACACAAAGTGGCACATAATTGTGAAGTGGAAGGAAAATGATTGTTTTCAACATTTTTTACAAATAAATATCTGAAAAGTATGGCGTACATTTGTATTCAGCCCCCTTTACTCTGATATCCCTAACTAAAATCTAGTGGAACCAATTGCCTTCAGAAGTCACCTAATTAGTAAATAGAGTCCACCTGTGTGTAATTTCATTATAACGCCAGCTGTTCTGTGCAACCTTCAGAGGTTTGTTGGAGGACCGTAGTGAAGAAACAGCATCATGAAGGCCAAGGAACACACCAGACAGGTCAGGGATAATACATATATAGTGTCATATATAGGATGCGCGCTTGTCACTATATATGTACTGTATTAGGGTCTTTTGTATTTTTTTGACTAACAGTAGCAGCTGCACCTAATATTTTATAATATTTTATTTTATTTGTTTGGTTAGCGCAAAAGTTCTTTTTCTTTTATTTTTTGTGAGGTCAGGGATAAAGTTGTGGAGAAGTTTAAAGCAGGGTTAGGTTATAAAAAAATATCCCAAGCTTTGAACATCTCACAGAGCTCTGTTCAATCCATCATCTGAAAATGGAAAGAGTATGGCACAACTGCAAACCTACCAAGACATGGCCGTCCACCTAAACTGACAGGCTGGGCAAGGTGAGCATTAATCAGAGAAGCAGCCAAGAGGCCCATGGTAACTCTGGGGGAGCTGCAGAGATCCACAGCTCAGGTGGGAGAATCTGTCCACAGGACAACTATTAGTCGTGCTCTCCACAAATCTGACCTTTATGGAAGAGTGATAAGAAGAAAGTCATTGTTGAAAGAAAGCCATAAGAAGTCCTGTTTGCAGTTTGCAAGAAGCCATGTGGGGGACACAGAAAACATGTGAAAGAAGGTGCTCTGGTCAGATGAGAACAAAATTGAACTTTTTGGCTTAAAGCAAAATGCTATTTGTGGTGAAAAACTAACACTGCACATCACCCTGAACACACCATCCCCACCGTGAAACATGGTGGTGGCAGCATCATGTTGTGGGGATGCTTTTCTTCAGCAGGGACAGGGAAGCTGGTCAGAGTTGATGGAGCCAAATACAGGGCAATCTTGGAAGAAAACCTGTTAGAATCTACAAAAGACTTGAGACTGGGGCGGAGGTTCACCTTCCAGCAGGACAACGACCCTAAACATACAGCCAGAGCCACAATTTAATGGTTTAGATCAAAGCATATTCATGTGTTAAAATGTCCCAAAGCCCAGACCTAAATCCAATTGAGAATCTGTGGCAAGACTTGAAAATTGTTCACAGACGATCTCCATCCAATCTGACAGATCTTGAGCTATTTTGCAAAGAAAAATGGGCAAAAATGTCACTAAAGCTGGTAGAGACAACCCCCAAAAAGACTTGCAGCTGTAATTGCAGCGAAAGGCGGGGCTGACTACAAAAGCACGCCGCGCTTTTCACAGATTTGTAAAAAAATATTTATTATTTTCCTTCCACTTCACAATTATGTGCCACTTTGTGTCGGTTCATCACATAAAATCCCAATAAAATACATTTACATTTTTGGTTGTAACATGACAAAATGTGGAAAATATCAAGGGGCGTGAATACTTTTTCAAGGCACTGTAGCTTCCTGAAAACATCACAGCACCCGGCCTCAAGAGCCCTCAGTCCTTATACAAGCAGTAGGTTGGCTCTTGGGAGGAGGTATGTAAATATGAAGATGCCTTGATATGCGGGTGTCAGTCTGGAGGAGTGGGTGTTTCTAGGCAGGCTATATTTGCATAGGTAACATCCACATGTGATGCTGAGCCTCCATAATTGAAAGAAATGAACTCCAATGAATAAAAAGGGGCAGGCCAAGGACTGTCAGACTGGGGAGGAAAGAGATGTTACTGGACATCCTCCAGCCATGAAATGAAGTGGGTTCTGTCTTGCTGCAGCTTTTAATGCACATTGTGAGAAGCTCACAGTGTGCAGTGAAATCAGAGTAAGCCATTTTAGTCCAGGGGGGCCTGTACAACTGTGCAAGACTGAAGGGAAGGCTGGGAGGGCAGATTCAACTGAAGTCTAGCTGGTTGCTCGGGGGTTACAGCCCTGAACGTGTCATTGCTCTCTGGACTGCTTCACTGACACAAGCAACTTGTGATCACAAGACGGTCACAGCTGACTGTTCCCGGAAGAGACACAAAAGACTCTACATCAGCCACTCTACCTGCAAAATGAAGAAAGAAAGGTGGGGGGGCAAGGTGGCCTCTATAGTAGAAGGTCAGCACACCGCAGTGCGAATGGGCACAAATATTTTTATTTGCAATGTGGGCAGCCCAATTAAAACTATTTACTTTACTCTGATTTCTAAGGGGGGAAATTTGAAACCTAGGATGTAGATGTAAACCCAATCAGTAAAAACTCATAGAAACTTTAACATGCTAATGTCATTTCAACAGTAATTTTAAATATTTATAAATCTGCAACTTTCATTAAATTAATCCCTGGTGATCCTGCCATGAAGGTCCTTGTTCAGGCACTTCCTGTTCTAGGGTGACAACTCTCCTAATTGTGCTCCTAGCATTGTCAGACTGCCACAAAGGCTTCCAATAGAGACTACACCACACATTAAGAGACAATGAGGGTCACAGGAGGGGGCAGGTCAAATGTAACTAAAAAGGTATACACTTTATTTCACAAAGTTTAATGCGATGATGGGTTTACCTTCTCTGCTGGGTGAAGATGGCGAGTAGCCATCAGTGAATTAGCTGATCCAAGTCGGATCAATTCACTAACCTCCAGCTGGAGATCACAATAGAAGATTTCCAGTTTCTCATTCTCTAGTTTAGAATGCCGTTTCAAATAAGAACTCTTCTGCCATCTGCTGGTGAAATGTTATAACTACCGGCGACACCAACATGGCATGGAATCGCCATCTGCATCCAAGCAGACTTTTTTTTATTTATTTTTTTAACAATTATTATATTATATATGTCCACTGGTCCAAATCATTTGGTAGAGGGGTGATTATGGTGTGGGGTTGTTTTTCAGGGGTTGGGCTTGGCCCATTAGTTCTAGTGAAGGGAACTCCTAAGGCATCAGCATACCAAGACATTTTGGACAATTTCATGCTCCCAACTTTGTGGTTGGGGATGTCCCCTTCCTGTTCCAACATGACTGCGCACCATTGCACAAAGCAAGGTCCATAAAAGACATGGATGAGTTTGGGGTGGAGGAACTTGACTGGCCTGCACAGAGTCCTGACCTCAACCCGATAGAACACCTTTGGGATGAATTAGAGCGGAGACTGCGAGCCAGGCCTTCTCATCCATCAGTGCCAAATGCGCTTCTGGAAGAATGGTCAAACATTCCCATAGACACACTCCTAAACCTTGTGGACAGCCTTCCTAGAAGAGTTGAAGCTGTTATAGCTGCAATTGGGTGGGCCAACTCAATATTGAACCCTACATATTATATCTATATCTTGGACCCTATCTATATCTATCTCTCCATCTATCCCTCCATCTATCCCTCCATCTATCCCTCCATCTATCCCTCCATCTATCCCTCCATCTATCCCTCCATCTATCCCTCCATCTATCCCTCCATCTATCCCTCCATCTATCCCTCCATCTATCCCTCCATCTATCCCTCCATCTATCCCTCCATCTATCCCTCCATCTATCCCTCCATCTAATTATATGTATCTCGATCGATAGATATATCTATTTTACACACACATGTAGAGAGATCAGTTTAGGGATAAAATACTGAATTATACAGTATGTAAATAATTTCAGGTGGGGCAACACACATACTCATAGAATTGCTTTTGAATCTTTCAAAAACCTATCCCTGTCAGACACTAAAGGGATATTGGCAAACATTACATGCATGAGATAATACCCGACTGGCACCCTGTGCTCCATCTTTGCTGGGATCGGGCCGCCCACCCTGCCATGGATCAGGCCATTCCACCCAATGAAAAGCGGTTATACCACAACTGATTTAGACTTTAAAAAGAAGGACACAAGTTTTGCTATGAGCAGCAGTTGCACTTTACAGAATCCCCCCCCCCCCCCCCCACTCCACCCACCTTGTCATATTGGCACACAACGACATTCTCTGTATCGAACAGCTCCTGACCCTCCTCATCACTGACGTCATCTTCGCTGTTCAGGGGTTCCTGGGGTAGAACAGGGGAGGATTTAAAAATCAAAAACAAAAAGGCTAAGCAAACTGCAAGTTATCTTAGATAAAAGTTCAGACAAAAAAACTTGGTCACTATGCCTTCCATACTATGAGATACATACACTCACCAGCCCACTTTATTATTAGGTACACCCAGGGGCGGACTGACCATTCAGGCACTCGGGCATTGCCCGAGGGCCCCATGCCATTAGGGGCCCCATCAGAGTTGCCATCCTCAAAACCGAAACAAGTATGTAAAAATCTGTCTTTTTAAAAATCCCAAGATTATAGCTGCCCCGCCTCTCCGGTACTTTTCCAGTGTGTGTATGTGTATTCTGTGTGTGTATATTGTGTGTCTGTGTACACTGTGTGGCCCCATAATCTATTGCCTGGGGGCCCCATAATTTCCTATTGCCCGGGGGCCCCATGAGTTGTCAGTCCACCCTTGGGTACACCTATTCAATTGCTTGGTAACACAAATTGCTAATAAACCAATCACATGGCATCAGCCTCTGTACCAGAGAAGCTTACACTCTAATGTCCCATGACAGTTATACACTAGTATTGTTATTATACATTCATATAGCTCTGACATATATCGTAGTGCTGTACAGAGAACACTGAGCCAGTCACATTTGTCTCTGCACCAGAAAAGCTTACACTTCAATGTCCCCTCCACAGTCACACACTATTATTGTTATACACTCACTGACCACTTTATTTAGGTACACCTGTTCAATCGCTAATCAGCCAATCACATGGCAGCAATTTCATATAGGCATCTAGACGTGGTGAAGACAACTTGCTGAAGTTCAAACCGAGCATCAGAATGGGGAAGAAAGGGGATTTAGGTGACTTTGAACGCGGCATGGTTGTCAGTGCCAGACAGGCTGGTCTGAGTATTTCAAAAACTGCTTATCTACTGGGATTTTCACACCATCTCTCGGGTTTACAGAGAATGGTGGGAAAAAAAGAAAATATCCAGTGAATGGAAGTTGTGTGGAGGAAAATGCCTTGTTGATGTCAGAGGAGAATGGGCAGACTGGTTCCAGATGATAGAAAGGCAACAGTAACTCAAATAACCACTCGTTACTACCAAGGTATGCAGAATACTATCTCTGAACACACATTGAACGTTGAAGCAGATGGGCTACAGAAGCAGAAGACCACACCGGGTGCCACTCCTGTCAGCTAAGAACAGGAAACTGAGGCTACAATTTGCGCAACAAAATTGGACAATAGACGATTGGAAAAAACGTTGGCTGGTCTGATGAGTTTCGATTTCAGCTGCAACATTCAGATGGTCGGGTCAGAATTTGGTGTAAACAACATGAAAGCATGGATCCATCCTGCCTTGTATCACCGGTTCAGGCTGGTGGTGGTGTAATGGTGGTGGTGGGGGGGGGGGGGTATTTTCTTGGCACACTTTGGGCCCCTTAGTACCAATTGATCATTGTTTAATCACCACGGCCTACCTGAGTATTGTTGCTGACCATGTCCATCCCTTTATGACTACAGTGTCCCCATCTTCTGATGGCTCCTTCCAGCAGGATAATGCACCATGTCACAAAGCTCAGATCATCTCACCACTGGACAATGAGGTCTCTGTACTCCAATGGCCTCCACACTCACCACATCTCATCCAATAGAGAACCTTTGGGATGTGGTGGAATGTGAGATTCGCATCATGGATGTGCAGCCGACAACACTGCAGCAACTGCGTGATGCTATCATGTCACTATGGACCAAAGTCTCTGAGGAATGTTTCCAGTACCTTGTTGAGTCTATGCCACCAAAAATTAAGGCAAAAGGGGGTCCAACCCGGTAGTAGCAAGGTGTACCTAATATAGTGGCCGGTGAGTGTATGTATGAGCCTGAAATTCTTATTTAGGTAATATCACTCAAACTGTGAGGACAGGAGGTAGTGGGATTACAGGCGGGCATTTGTGCCATCACATGTCCAGCTCCATATAACTAGATTACAATGTACAGATTTTAGTACAACCTCTGCAAATATGGTAAAGGAATCCCCACACTATCTCTAGCTTTTCCTCCATTGGATACTAATACCTCTTTAACCCTCTCTCTATTTCTAAGTATGATGGGACAAAGCCTGGCCATTTCTTGGAACGGCACGCTTATCAAATGTTGGGGTTCTTACCTCTTCCACTTGTCCATCTTCTCCATCCTTTTCCTTGTCTTCCTCCTCTTCATCATCATAGTCCTCATCCTCGTCTTCATCCTCCTCCGACGAGGTGTCCCCGGCCCCATCCACCTGCAGGACAAGGGGAGCCTGCTGCTGCCCTTGCTGGGGCTGTTGGGGATTGGCTACAGCAAGTTGCCCCTGGCTAGGGGCTTGCGGGGCAGACACAGTGGTTGGGATGACCTGGGTCTTGTTCCCGGTGAAGAGAATCTGCTGCGGCTGGATGATGACCCCCGTCTGCTGGGGCAGTCCACCTGGAAGGGGTGCCAAAACCTGCAGAGGACAGGATGGTTAATGTCACAACGAACAAAAAACAGAAATACTCGACGAATCAGTAATCCACCAGACTTGGAACTAAAAGATGTCCATATCCAGCATGCAATATTGACACTTTAAAAAATAATTGATAATTAATAATTAATATTGATAATTCAAAAAAAATAAAAAAATAAAAAAAGTCCAAAAGATAAAACTTTTTTGTGATGATCCAATAAAAAACGTGTAGGCAGTTCATCCACAGGAGATTCGCCCCTGTTATTGAAAGTGCCGAAATCCTAAATCCGTGAATAGGTACCTCCACCAGCCACCATTAAATGAAATGGCCGCTCACCTTCAGGAATGACCAGAACGGTCAAACAGTGCCTTGTTGCATACAAGAAGGTCTTCAGGTTCTGTGTGTGGTCACGCCCGATATGATCCATCTTACCAGCGGTCCCCCTGTTGGGACATTCTCAATCTACTCCTCTCAGCAGCAATCCCCCTGTTGGGACAATCTGGATTAGGGATGAGCTGAACACCCCCCCGGTTCGGTTCGCACCAGAACTTGCGAACAGGCAAAAAATTTGTTCGAACACGCGAACACCGTTAAAGTCTATGGGACACGAACATGTGTTTGGGGACCTGGGTCCTGCCCCAGGGGACATGGATCAATGCAAAAAAAAGTTTTAAAAACGGCCGTTTTTTTCGGGAGCAGTGATTTTAATAATGCTTAAAGTGAAACAGTAAAAGTGTAATATCCCTTTAAATTTCGTACCTGGGGGGTGTCTATAGTAAGCCTGTAGAAGGGGCGCATGTTTCCCATGTTTAGAACAGTCTGACAGCAAAATGACATTTCAAAGGGAAAAAAGTAATTTAAAATTACTCGCGGCTATTAATGAATTGACCTAAAGGGCCTGGTATGGAATTTAGGGGGACCCCCCTCATCTTTTTTTTTTAATTTTGGTTCGGGATTACCCTGTGGGGAATTCCAATGCCGTTTTTATCAATGAACTTCTATGTGTATTGTCGGACCGGCAATTCATTAATAGCCGCGAGTAGTTTTAAATGACTTTTTTCCTTTGAAATGTCATTTTGCGGTCAGACTGTTTTAAACACGGGAAACATGCGCCCCTTTACAGGCATACTATAGACACCCCCCAGGTACGGAGTTTAAAGGAATATTACACTTTTGTTTCACTTTAAGCATTATTAAAATCACTGCTCCCAAAAAAACGGCTGTTTTTAAAATTTTTTTTTGCATTGATCCTTGTCCCCTGGGGCAGGACCCAGGTCCCCAAACACTTTATGACAATACCATGCATACAAGCCTTTAAAATTAGCACTTTTGATTTCTCCCATAGACTTTTAAAGGGTGTTCTGCGGCTTTCGAATTTGCCGCGAACACCCCAAATTGTTCGCTGTTCGGAGAACTGGCAAACAGCCGATGTTCAAGTCGAACATGAGTTCGACTTGAACTCGAAGCTCATCCCTAATCTGGATCCCCTCCTCACGCCTCCCGTTTGTCTCTGGATATATAAGGAAGAGTTCATACCGCAATATTGCTAAAACCATCCACTTACTATTTTTATTGTATCATTACAAAAAAAGTTTTTTTCTATTTATTTTTTGGACATTTTTTGATGTTTGTTGTTTTTTGAATAAGGTGTTAATATTGCATACTGGATATGGGCATCTTTTAGTTATAAGTCTGGTAGATTACAGATTCATTGAGTATTTCTTCTATATTCATATGTTTATTGGGTTTCTCTTTATATAAGGATTTTGAATAAGCACACTATTTATCTATCTTGATAAATGATAAATATCTTACTTGGTTTGTAGTGTTTGAGCTCACTAATTAATGATTACAGCTGTTCAATAATAAGTTATAGGAGAAGTAGATTTACTTTATTTCTTTATTTACCTACATATTAGCGCATAAGTACTTTTACACAGATTTGTGACAATACGCTGACGAAGTCCCGTAGGACGTAACGCGTACGGGGGAGGAGCTATCTTGCGGACATCACCCACAGCTTTCTCTGGCATACTGCTGCCTTACACTGCCGTTTTTATTGATCGTTGTTTCAGCGTCTTTTATGTCATGTCTATCAGAAATGTTATATTGTGGATCACTTCATTAAATGGATTGTATTTCCATTTTATATCCGATCCGGGATCATCTGGTTTCATTGGTTACATTCACCAACTGCCTTCATCCCATCTGTGGATACAGGCTCACATGACCTGTTAGCTCAGAGGTCCACCGTATCTGGTAAGAGTTTGGATTTGTTGGGGGAGGATTAGTCACACAGAATACTTTCAAACGGATCTGAATTGTGCCTTTCCTCACAAGGTGTCCCTGCCTTCCATTGCTGAAAAACTTTATTATTATTGTAAATATATATTGACTTATATACTGCGCTGCACTAATTTTATCTTGTACAAATACTTGCTGCCTCCCTGGAGTGCATTCTCCATATATTTCTACAGGAAGTCGACTAGAGGGCCAGTGACAACACTACCACAGGTGTCACCGTCCCCCAGAGAGCTCTCCACAGTCAGTCATAGGGGGACAGCAAACATAACTCTGGATGTAAAAACGGGAGGACCCCAAAAGAGGCTCAATGGGGGACCAAAGCGAGCCAAACTCAAACAAAAGTTTGGTTTGAACATTTATGGGTTGACATGCTATAAATTTAGAGGGCAGGGAAAATCATTTCCAGCAAAAAAAAAAAAAGAAAAAAAAAACAAAAAAAACACCACATTTCCTGTCTAGAAACCTTTCAGAAACAAAATGATCTAGACATGGTCTTTCACATCACTTAGAACAGACTGCTAGTAATACACAACAGCCAAAAGGGACAGGCCCTCCAAATAGGAAGACATATATACACAGAAAGAGTCCCCTGCTGCACATGGGTTAACAGGACGTCACCTGCTGTATGACTGGAGCTTGTACCCCTCCAGGCTGCATCTGCGGGATCATTTGCTGCTGTAGGACCATGGGCTGCTGGGGCTGTAGAATATACTGTGCGCCATTAGCTGCTCTCACCACCTGTAGCAGCTGACCTGTGAAGAGGAAGAGAAGAGAGATCATTGGACAAGATCAAATACACAACGAGTCGCTTCAGGTGGCAAGCTCCGTGTCTGGGGGGGGAGGACCCTGGAAGACCGACTGCTGAGAGCAGCATAGGAGTTCAGGGTGAGAAAGACTGCAGTGAAGAGTAGAATTGCTGGAGAAGTTACATGTTAAAGAGGCCCTTCCACCATTAGGTGCTGGATATACACACACACACCATAGGCCAGCGACCACACGTGGCAAGCTCTCTGTCTGGGAGTCTGATGGCTAAGAGTAGGACAGGATCTGGGGGTGAGGAAGACTGCAATGCTGAGTAAATGCAGTAGAAGTCACAGATTAAAGAGAACCTTCCTTGGACACACAAGCCAGTAACCACGCATGGCAAGTTCCCTTTCTAGGGGTAGGATCTTCAAACTATCACCCCTTAGACACACACACAGGCCAGTGACCACATCTAGCAAGTTCCCTGTCTACGGGTAGGCCCCCAGAAGACTAATGGCTGAGAGCAGGACAGGAGCTTGGGAAGAAGACTGCAGAGCTGTGTACAATGATGGAGTAGCCACCTGTTCATGAGAACCCTCCACCAACAGCCCCTGGATGCACATATCATAGGCCAAAGACCACACGTGAAAAGCTACCCATCTAGGAGGTAGGCCCCCAGAAGACTGATGGCAGGACAGGAATTCAAGGTGAGGAAGACTACAGAGCTGAGAACAATGCTGGAAAAGTCACATGCTAAAAAAAGGACCTTCCTTGTACATACATATAGGCTAATGACCACAAATGGCAAGGGGGTAAGAGCTTCCAACCATGTCCTAGACACACACACAGGCCAGTGACCACATGCAGCAAGCTTCTTGTCTGGGGTGAGGCCTCCAGAAGACTGCAGAGCCAAGTACAGTGATAGAGAAGTCAAATGTTAAAGACGACCTTCTACCAACACCCCTTGGACAATCATGGAAGTCACACGTTAACCATCATCCCGTGGACACACACACCATATAGGCCAGTGACTACCAGTCAGTCTATGGATAAACAGAACAGTGATAATAGCACGGTGACTTCTAAGCACTCCACTACTATGTCCAACCTTTACTCCAGCATTGCCAACTTCTATTCCAAATGCAAATCCTCCAAAGGCCACATTATGCTTACCAGAATTGGTGATGAGCTGCTGAACAGGAGTCACGCCGGCAGGTAGCGCCAGGGTGGCCGCTGTAGCTGCTGCACTCTGCAAGAGAGGGAGAACAGAATCTTAGTGAAAGTCTTGTCTCATTTTTTCATATCCTGGACATGTGTGCAAAGCGGTTGAGCATCTGGATCATACCATTCCTTGGGAAGTCATGTGCTGGATCAGCTTGGAATCGTTGCTTGGAATCAGAACTTGTTGTTGAGAAGCTGAAACAGAACAAGAGAGATATTAACAGACCAGGCAAAGCCACTATTCTAAATCAATAAATGTGCAGATCCAACCTGAAATCTAGGCATCCCACTGAGCAAAACAGGGCAGCCATATTTTTTAAGTGTTCCTGTCAAACTAGAAACAGGAGAGCGGTCACTTCCAGCTTGTTTCTAAAGATGCAAGCTGTCATCTTGATCCTAAATTCACTACCTGCATGCTGGTTCCAGATCAGTAGCTCAGGAGGTAGTAAAGCTAGAATCAGGATGAACAGCCAGCAATGACATTTCCTATTATGTCTAGCCTGACCAGTTCCCTTTAAATAAAGCCTTAAAAAAACAACAGACATTATGACATCAATGCAGACCTGGCAGAGATTAACACGTTTCCCAAATTGGAATTTGCTTAGTCAGAATCTCAGGAGATGAATCCAGGTCTGCACTGATGTCACGATGTCTACGATGTTGTCTGATGATTTTTATCTTCCTCAAGTCTTCATTTTTGCTTCAAACCTGTGAGTGCGGTCAAACCTTTTCCTGTTCCAGTGACAAGTCGGATAGAAGTTGCCTTGAAGTAGTACAGGAACCTCTTCTAAAGTCGGAGCGACTTCAGTATTGCTAATTAAGACCGCTCACATTGAAAAATAGGATTTCACATGTCACGCGCCTTGGGGTCTCACAAGTCGGATCCCCAAGCCGCGACAGTGTGAATCGAGCCTCAGTATAGTGCAGGCATTGTCAGGTCTCCACTCCGACCTTTCAGCTAAAAGTCAGATCTTGAGGATGTATCAGCAGATTTGGGGCACCAAGGATTGGGCTAATGGGGTGCTCTGGCAAGAGCTTAAAAAAACTATGTGCTGCCACCTAACATTGCTGCTTTAAAAGTCTTATATTAGTCCTTATTGTTTTTCTATAAGTCAGCAAAGGAGCAAACCGTATATGAAGAATGAGAGCACCACAAGTTCATACCAAGCGCAGTAAAAGTTTATCTTGACAACATGTGAGATATATAAAACAGGTTTTGTGTGTTCAGAACGCGCCCTTCATTAGGGCTTAAGTGCTGGCATTGACAAGGGTATGCTGGGCAGCAATTGATTATAACTTGGCATTAGGACAGACTGGTGATCTGCAATCTTTCTAATTCCACAACTGCTGTCCATTAACATTGCAAGCACTTAGGCCCAGATGAAGAGGGAGTTTTGAGCCCCTTGAAAACGCGTTGGAAGTATCCTCAAATCTGTTCATAAACTTTTAGTAGACTTGGTATATGCTAGTGGTGCTCTAATCCTGGCTCTAACATTTTTTTGACCATTCCAGGGATCCTTGGGGACGCCATGGATGGCAGAAAGACACATTTAAAGTGGTTCTAATGGCGGACTTTTTTTTTTTTTTACCTTAATGCATTCAATGTATTAAAATATAACTAAAAAGGCAACATTTTTTAAAATTTTTTTAGGTTTTGGAGTGCAGAGAGATTAGAATGCTTGTCAGATTTTATTGCTGTCTGTGCCCAATAAGGAGATTCAGGAGGCGCCGGCGTGAAAAGGTTAGCATAAAAAAAAGAAGACCTGTGTACAATCTGATTGCAGCGTATGGACTGACCTTGGTGTGTGGCGGGGATGAGGACTTGCTGTGCTTGAGTTTGGTGTGCCGTGGTCTGATGATGCTGTGGGTGATGCTGGACATGGTGGTGGTGCTGCTGTTGATGATGATGCTGCTGCTGTTGTTGCTGAGACTGCAGTAGAAGCTGTTGCTCTTCTGAATGAAACCCGTCCACTGCCTTTGACTGCATCAATTTATTCTCCCAGAGCTGTAAAAAAACACAAAGCCGTTCATAACAACCAATCGCATGCCCTGTTCAACGCCAGCTTGTTAGGTGGGCTGCAGCTGCTAGATTCCTGGAAGATGGGCAAATATTAAAGGCCAAGTATATCCAAAATATATATGTGTCAGTTTTGGTGCATGCTAGAGAGTAAAGCCAGTATTCACTTTATTCTACTATGAACGCCTTTATAAATCTGACTGCTGTGCGCCCCGTTGTGCAAGACTGTACAGACACCTCTAATGTCTGTATACATTTACTACCTGTACAGCGCCAAATATATTGGTGCATTGTAAACAAAATGGCAAAGATCATAAAGGCCCCCCCATTCATGTACAGATTAAGTTTTTAGATCCGTTTAATGTATTTGGTAAAATTCTGGACTGTTAGTAATTTACATTTAAAAACAGTTCACCAAAGCACATAGAGCATGTGTAGTACACGTTCTGTCCTTCCGCTCAACGCCCTTGTTGTCAATTCCTGACTGTCAAAATGACAGCCAGGAGTTGCTTTCTAAATAGAACAGATGTAGAAGCTGCTACTCCCAAAAAAAAACGACCAGACATAAAATAAAGGAGACCAAGAGATACAAAGTAACATTGTTTAGCTAGGAGACAGATACAAAGTAACATTGTTTCTCTCTGTCTCCTGTCTGAGCAATGTTTATAAACAACGTAACATTGTTTATAAACATTGGACAGGAGATAGAGATACAAAGTAACATTGCTTATAAGCATTGATCAGACATGATAGAGATTCAAAGTAGCATTGTTACTTTTGCATCTACTCTCGTTTCATTCATCTGCAGATCAAAGGGATGAGCTTCCATCTGCAGAAGAGAGCAATTAAAGCAGCCCAACAAGTAAAAATAAAGGGCAAAAAATATACTGTATATTATGGGAACTATAATAAAAAAAAAAAAATAGGATAATGGTAGAGGTCCCCTTTAAGAGATAAACTGACACCGCCCAAGACCCCTTTCACACTGAGGCACTTAAAAAACTGCTCATAAAACGTTGGAGGCTTTTCCATCGCTTTCAAGTGCTTTTGAGGCGTCAGCGGTGCCCTTCCTATTCAAGGAGAGGGGCGTTTTTGAGGTGCTTTTTTAAGCGTTCCAAAAGAAGCTGCTTGCAGGACTTTTTTCACCGCCCGACCAGCGTACCGCCCCAGTGTGAAAGCATCCATTGAAATATCAACAAAAATATTACTTTTGGGTAAACCGGGCATTTAACAAAACCCTGTTGTGTATACTCACTGTCTTGAGCTCCATTAGAACCTGTTCATCGACTCCCTCATCCAGGAAGAGCTCCCGCACATCATTAATCACATCCTCAATCACCGATCTGTACAGTTTAGGCTGTAAGAAGAAAGGTGGCAATTATTACTACTAAGACCTCTTGCAGAGACCATCATGCAGAAAAAACTGAAGAGCCACAACCCCACAGAGGCTCCTAGATCAATTCCTGAATCATAATGTATCCAAACGATCAATTTGATTATTGATTTTGGTACCACTTACTGCAAAGACCCCCTTCCCTATTTTGCTAGTACAAAGGTGAAGTCTTCTTGTCCTCTGCGCAGTTGTTGGGATAAAGAGACAATTTGTCAAATTTTTATATGGACCTTTGGATAGGATTGTGAATATTAAAATGATACCTTATTACTTTGCCTATTTGGGGAGTTCCTTACTAGCCCCTACTCTACCCACCTTTCCATTTGCCCCACCACCTCACTGGAGATATCACAAATGCACTGAGGGAAAAAAAGTATTTAAAACACCTGTTGATTTTGCACGTTTGCCCACTGACAAAGAAACGATCGGTCTATAAGTTTAATGGTAGATTTATTTTAACAGTGAGACAGAACAAAAAAAATACAGAAAAATGCATTTCAAAAAAGTTATAAATTGATTTACATTTTAATGAATGAAATAAGTATTTGATCCCCTATCAATCAGCAAGATTTCTGGCTCCCAGGTGTTTTATATACAGGTAACGAGCTGAAATTAGGAGCACTCTCTTAAAAAGGGAGTGCTCCTAATCCCAGCTTGTTACCTGTATAAGACACACCTGTGCATAGAAGTAATCAGATTCCAATCTCTCCACCATGGCCAAGACCAAAGAGCTGTCCAAGGATGTCAGGGACAAGATTGTAGACCTACACAAGGCTGGAATGGGCTACAAGACCATCACCAAGCAGCTTGGTGAGAAGGCGACAACAGTTGGTGCGATTTATTCGCAAATGGAAGAAACAAAATAACTGTCAGTCTCCCTCGTTCTGGGGCTCCATGCAAGATCTCACCTTGCGGAGTTTCAATGATCATGAGAACGGTGAGGAATCAGCCCAGAACTACACGGGAGAATCTGGTTGATGATCTCAAGGCAGCTGGGACCATAATCACCAACAATTGATAACGCACTACGCCGTGAAGGACTGAAATCCTGCAGCGCCTGCAAGGTCCCCCTGCTCAAGAAAGCACATGTACAGGCCCGTCTGAAGTTTGCGAATGAACATCTGAATGATGCAGAGAACTGGGTGAAAGTGTTGTGGTCAGATGAGACCAAGATAGAGCTCTTTGGCATCAACTCAACGTGGAGGAGGAGGAGGAATGCTGCCTATGATCTCAAGAACACCATCCCCACAGTCAAACAAAGGTGGAAACATTATGTTTTGGGGGTGTTTTTCTGGTAAGGGGACAGCACAACTTCACTGCATCAAAAAGGACGATGGACGGGGCCATGTACCATCAAATCTTAGGCAAGAACCTCCTTCCCTCAGCCAGGACATTGAAAATGGGTCGTGGATGAGTATTCCAGCATGACAATGATCCAAAACACAGGGCCAAGGCAACAAAGGAGTGGCTCAAGAAAAAACACATTAAGGTCCTGGGCCTAGCGAGTCACCAGACCTTAATCCCATAGAAAATATGTGGAGGGAGCTGAAGGTTTGAGTTACTGTCAGGTCACCTGAGACCAGGTGACAGATGCGCACCGCTAAGGTAGTGGACCCTAGGACTGACTGCTGCAGATTGAACCCTGGGAGGTTCAGGAAGCAGGTCTACTGGATCACTAACACAGATCCCGGTGGGAGTTAGAACATAGATTCCCCAGGGCGCAGAGTCTAAGAGCCAGCAAGTGTTCCCCAGAGCCTCCAGTGGTGAGGATGGACTGCGCTTCAGTCTGGCTCCAGGTCGCGGCCCCCAGGGTCTCACAGCTCACGCTAGACTACAGGAGATAGAGGAAGCAGCAGGCTGGAACAACATGGATAGTAAGGGATAAGGCAGAGGTCAGGGCGACTAGCAGACAGGAACAGAGTACACGCCAAAGGTACAGGGTCACAGGCAGACGGGGATAGTCGAGAACACGCCAAGGTCGGTAACAGAGACAAACGTAGAGCATACGGCATGCAGGAAACAGGAAGCCAAACACACAGTGGATACACAATGGTTGATCAGCAAGGTTGGCTTGCAATGCCAGGGTTAATATAGTGTTCCTAATTAGAAGCTGGGGTGGAGCTATGCTGAGGGAATATTATTTAAATTGTCAGGTGAGGGAGGCTGGTCTCTAAAGAAACACATGGAGGAGGTAAGCTGACAGACACACATCACTGCATAACCATGACAGTTACCAAATGTCAGCCTCAAAACCTTAATGACTTGGAGAGGATCTGCATAGAGTACAAAATCCCTCCTGAGATGTGTGCAAACCTGGTGGCCAACTACAAGAAACATCTGACCTCCTCTGATTGCCAACAAGGGTTTCGCCACCAAGTACTAAGTCATGTTTTGTGAAGGGGTTAAATACTTTCACTCATTAAAATGCAAATCAATTTATAACTTTTTTGAAATGTGTTTTTCTGTATATTTTTGTTAGTCTGTCTCTCACTGTTAAAATAAACCTACCATCAAAATTATAGACTGATCATTTCTTTGTCAGTGGGCAAACGTACAAAATCAGCAGAGGATCAAATACTT
Organism: Aquarana catesbeiana; assembly: GCF_042186555.1. Taxonomy (NCBI): domain Eukaryota; kingdom Metazoa; phylum Chordata; class Amphibia; order Anura; family Ranidae; genus Aquarana; species Aquarana catesbeiana. The sequence goes on from NC_133336.1 coordinate 34,005,682, forward strand.
TTTTCCCCTCACTGCAGGTGCCACTTTCAGGTATGGCGACGTACACAACCTCCCCCACGATGCATTGCTCAGATAGTGTGGTAAGTAATCCAACGATATCTACCCTTTGTAATCTCTGATAAACAGGTTACACTATTTTTTTTTCCTGGGAGCACAACAGCAGCAGTGGAGCATGGGTAAGGGAAGCGTAAGGGAGTTGCGGAGTGGGCAAGTTGGGAAAAGTATAAGGGGGTTGGGAGAGAAGGGGGGTTGCTTGAGCTTGGTTAAGGGAAACTACAGGTGGGTGAGTTCAGGAAATGGAAGTATAAGGGAACTGGGAGGCTAGTGAGCTCAGGTAAGTACAGGTGGGTGTGCTTGGGTAAGGAAAGTTTTAAATGGGCGAGTTTAAGAAAGGGAAGTATAAGAGTCGGGGGGTGGCTGAGCTCAGGTAAGGGAAGTATATGTGGAAGAGCTTGGGAAAGGGAAGTATAAAGCATTTGTGGAGTGGGTGAGCTTGGGTAAGGGAGGTATAATGGATTTAGTAAGTGCATGAGCTTGGTAAAGGAAGTCTAGGATCTATAAGAGTCGTGGGGGTGGGTGAGCTCAGGTAAGGGTAATATAGGTGGATGAGTTTGGGAAAAGGGAAGTATTAAGTGAGTCGCAGAGTAGGTGAGCTTGGGAAAAAATATATATATAAGGCTGGCCATATGCGATTCGAATCTCACCTAGTTCAGCAGGAACTTGCCGAGATTTGAACAGTTAAGGGGCAGGCTGACTGTAAGTTGATCAACTTGGGTACACCCAGCCTGCTGGATTTCTCCTGCAATTATAGCAAGCGGCTGCTTCCCCGGTGGGGACGGCTTCCCCCCGTGCCGGGAGAATACAACTGCCGATTTCCCTGGCAATCCAGGGTCACACCGTATACATGGCCAACATAAGGGAGTTAGGGGGTGGGCGAGTTCAGGTAAAGGTAGTATAAGGAATTTAAGAAATGCATGAGCTCAGGTAAGGACTGGGAGCAATCACAGTCTCCTGCATTGCTAAATGCTGCCAATCTAACGTGCCGATAGCGGCAGAGCACACACAGGGATGACCTAATCACTACACTGCTGCTCCTTCACTATCCAATCACAGGCTGTTGAAGCGCCTCGATCAAAGCATTTTCATTGCGAAAGATAAAAATGAGGTCAGTGACCTGGCTGTGCTGTATGGAAGAGGTGAGTGAACCTCAACAGTGACAGAACAACTCTGTTGGCATGTAAAGTTATTTATTCCTTTGAATTCAACTGTAAAAATTGAGGAATGAATATTTCCATAGAGTAATAGATTTAAGAAAATATATACCATATTTCTGGCTTCCTTCTGTGCTTTTCAGCCAAGTCTTACCATTCTCCAGAGTCATTTATTTTTGCAGCTCAGGAAGAAAAAAAAAAAAAAAAAAAAAAGACTCAAAGCTGTTTTGAATATATTACTCCATGTAAAACATCACCATTGAAAGGACTTACAAATTGCAATGGGGATTGTAGCCGATTATGCTCATTTACATGGTCTGCCCGGCAGGCAAATATGGGAGTGACAGACCATAAGTCTCATGGCGTATCAATCATGGTGGGTTGGAGAGACCATGAGTCTATCAAATTTAGCCGTGTTAGTGGGTGGGATCCAAGGTCATCCCACTGCGGCCAGCGTGACGCAATTATGTGGTGGCTGATAAACGGCCCATGGAAGAAGTGGGCATAGCAGCCACGGGGGTAACATGGGACCTGAACAGAAACCTGAATGCACCAAGCATTAACACAACGATATAGAGCTTTCTTTAGTCATGTGGCAGTAATTGCCAAATTTCTTTGGCTGAAAGTAACTGTCACTGAAAAGTATCCCTATCTTGGTGTGTTAGCTTTCTGAATGGAGGGTAGAGGCTCCCATCATTCTCAAAGTGTAAAATGCCACTGTGAAGTGTTACTGTGGCACTGATATCTCATCGTGAGCTCTCCATGCAGTCATGTGACAGCCAGGGAGAAACCTGAGGCAGCGATTAATCTGCTGGCAATGACTGCAGTATGATACAAGAGTCACACGACTGTCACATTCTAGCCTGGTGACACCAAATCCTGTATTATAAACTTCTGATCCAAAAAGACACATCAATACGGAGCAGCAAAACAGCCCCCCCAATCCAATAGACACAGAAATATGACTCAGCAAAACAGACCCCCACATCCAAAAAGACATTGGAATAAGAGGCCACAAAACAGACTCCGCTATAAAAAAACAAAAAAACATACAAGGCAACAAAACCTCTTGATCCAAAAAAAACAGAGCAATACAAGGCAGCAAAACAGACCCCCAATCAATCAAAAAATTCACAGCTAAACAAGGCAGCAAAGCAGGCCTCCTGACCCAAAAAGACACGGCAGTAGGAAACAGTGAAGCACACTTTCTGATCCAAAACCCAGGGCAATAAGAGGCAGCAAAATGTATGACCTGATTGGAAAAAAATAAACACACAACACCACCCCACCACAAAGCAATAGGAGACAGCATCAAATGAAGCAAGGGAAAGGCCTCCCATTTTCTCCAGCAAGAATTAGACGACAAACAGACCTGTTTGGCGCCTGCATAAAAGCACCACAGCAGTCATCCATGGTGATCAACCTATCACTAAGTGTGCTGCGCTCACTCTGGGAGGCCAAGGAAGCGTCCCTTTGCCCAACACCGACCCCAAGGAAGCGTCCCTTTGCCCAACACCGACCCCAAGGAAGCGTCCCTTTGCCCAACACCGACCCCAAGGAAGCGTCCCTTTGCCCAACACCGACCCCAAGGAAGCGGCCCTTTGCCCAACACCGACCCCAAGGAAGCGGCCCTTTGCCCAACACCGACCCCAAGGAAGCGGCCCTTTGCCCAACACCGACCCCAAGGAAGCGGCCCTTTGCCCAACACCGACCCCAAGGAAGCGACCCTTTGCCCAACACCGACCCCAAGGAAGCGACCCTTTGCCCAACACCGACCCCAAGGAAGCGGCCCTTTGCCCAACACCGACCCCAAGGAAGCGGCCCTTTGCCCAACACCGACCCCAAGGAAGCGGCCCTTTGCCCAACACCGACCCCAAGGAAGCGGCCCTTTGCCCAACACCGACCCCAAGGAAGCGGCCCTTTGCCCAACACCGACCCCAAGGAAGCGGCCCTTTGCCCAACACCGACCCCAAGGAAGCGGCCCTTTGCCCAACACCGACCCCAAGGAAGCGGCCCTTTGCCCAACACCGACCCCAAGGAAGCGGCCCTTTGCCCAACACCGACCCCAAGGAAGCGGCCCTTTGCCCAACACCGACCCCAAGGAAGCGGTCCTTTGCCCAACACCGACCCCAAGGAAGCGGCCCTTCCCCAACACCGACCCCAAGGAAGCGGCCCTTCCCCAACACCGACCCTAAGGAAGCAGCCTTTTACCAACTCTGACCCCATGGAAGCGGTCTTTTACCAACACCGACCCCAAGGAAGTGGACTTTCCCCAACACTGACCCCAAGGAAGCGTCCTTTTACCAACTCTGACCCCAAGGAAGCGGCCTTTTACCAGCACTGACCCCAAGGAAGCGGCCTTTTACCAGCACTGACCCCAAGGAAGCTGCCTTTTACCAACAACGACCCCAAGGAGATGGCTTTTCTGCATCAACAGGAGTTTGTTTATTCGGCTTCGCCAGATTTGTAGTTCTTTGGAGGATTATAAAGGGGTTGCAGCTGAATTATGATTATGTTTTAATGAAACATGGTTATATGTATGATATTTTGAAAAGAACCTTCAACATTGCTTCTAAGGATAGACAGGAATTGATGACCGAAAAAACAAAAAAGATAAGATAAAAGGAACAAGGTACCAGGCAACTTGTGTTACCGATTAAAATCTTGATATGAAGATATAAGAAGCTATACAAAAGGTATTTGCCTGTGTTATATTGGGATCCTGTGTATTCTGCAATTTTTAAAAAAATCCTGTTCTTTGGGTCTTCGCCAGAAAAAGTTAATAGTGAACAGTGCAGTCTCAAGTCAGTCTGTTAGCTTTAAGAAGGAGAGGAGAGCCTTGCCATCCATGGCTGTGTGTTTCTATTGATGAACACAGCGTAGGCGACAACTCTAGTCCCTGCATGCAAAGGTGGCTCTATAGGATGCTGCAAGAGAAAGAAGCCACCCTAAAACAGGAAACCTGGAGCAGTGGTCATGGCAGGAGCTTAAACCGGAACACAGGCAAGGATTAAAATATATAAACAAAAAAGTCAGTGCTACTACCCATAGTCATGACTAAGGCCTTATAGGCTGAAACGCGTCAACTGTTCTTATTTGCGTTTGGTCACTGTGGCTTGTCAATAAGTATTATACTTCTTAAGAGCAATCACCGGAGTGTGGATCATCTTTTCCTCAAGGATTAAAATATACAGAAGCTGCATACTCAGTAAGTGATTAAATCAGCTGCTGAAAGTGGTTAAAAAAACTGTGCATGTTAAATATCACTGTATATGGTCCCATGCATACGCTGTCTGCATTGAGGACCGCTCACCCTGTCACATTAGGATTAGCAGCTGCGTCCTAACAGACACCTGCATGCGGCACCTAGAAGTTGAGGTGCGGAAAAAAAAAAAATAGCCCTTTCACACACTGTACGGGCATCATTGCCCCTGTGAATGGGCCCAAGTTTTGAAGCCACACAGTGGGGAAAATAATGATTTGATCCCCAGCAGATTTTGTAGGTTTGCCCACTTACAAAGAAATTAAGGGTCTATCATTTTTTATCATAGGTGTATTTTAAATGAGGGAGACAGAATATCAACCAAAAATCCAGAAGAAAAAAAACACGATGCAAATGTTATAAATGGAGTTGCAGTTCAGTGAGTAAAAAAGGTATTTGATCCCCTACCAACCAACAATAATTCTGTCTCCCACAGGCTGGCTACAGTAGGTGCTCATGTAGTACACAGATTAGTCCTGTCAATGTAAGAAGACGCTCCTAATGACAGCTTGTTCTGTGTATAAAAGACACCTGTCCACAGAATCTCCTTTTCCATTCAAACCTCACCATTAGAGACAAGATAGTAGACCTGCACAAGGCAGGAATTGGCTACAAGACCATCAGTAAGAAGTTTGGTGAGAAGCAGATAACTATTGGAGCGAATATTCGCAAATGGAAAAAAAATACAAAATAACCATCAATCCCCCTTGGTTTGGAGCTCCACGCAAGATTTTGCCTCATGAGGCAAGGATGATCATTAGAAAAGTGAGGGATCAGACAAGAACCACACGGGAGGAGCTTGTGAATGATCTCAAGGAAGTTGGGACCATAGTCACCAATCAAACCATTAGTAACAAAACACGCCGCCATGGATTGAAATCCTGCAGCGCCCGCATGCTCCCCTCCTCAAGAAGGCACATGTACAGGCCCATCTGAAGTTTGCCAATGAACATCTAATTGATTCAGAGAAGGATTGGGAGAAAGTGCTGGGGTCAGAGGAGAGCAAAATTGAGTTATCTGGCATTAATTCAGCTCGCCGTGTTTGGAGGAATAAAAATGCTGACTATGACCCTAATAACACCATCCCCTACAGTCAAGCATGGAGGTGTAAACATTATGCTTTGAGGCTATTTCTCTGCTAAAGGTACAGGCTGACTCTGCCCTATTGAGGGGCCATATATTGTAGAATCTTGAATGAGAACCTTCTTCCCTCAGCCAGACCACTGAAGATGGGCCATGGATGGGTCTTCCAGCATGACAATGACCCAAAACATACTACCAAGGCTACAAGGAAGTGGCTCAAGAAAAAGCACATTAAGCTCATGGAGTAGAGAGGCCAGTCTCCAGACCTTAATCCTATAGAAAATTTATGGAGGGAGCTGAAACTTCGAATTGCCAAGAGACAGCCAAGAAACCTTAAGGGCACTTTCAAACTGAGGCGCGGGGGTGTCGGCAGTAAAGCGCCACTAGTTTTAGCGGCGCTATTTGGCCACTAGCGGGGCGCTTTTAATCCCTGCAAAGCGCGCTGCCGGGGTCGCTTTGCAGGCACTGCCATTGATTTCAATGGGCATGGGCTAAAGTGCCTCAAAGATGCTGCTTGCAGGACTTTTTTTTAACGTCCACAAGCGCACCAGTCCAGTGTAAAAGTCCTCAGGTTTTCAGACTGGAATGAAAGGAGAGGCGCTTTACAGTCGCTATTTTTAGCGCTAAAATGCCTGTAAAGCACCTCAGTGTGAAAGTAGCCTAAGGATTTACAGAGGATTTGTAAAGAAGAGTGGACCAAAATCCCTCCTTATGCCCTGTACACACGGGCAGACTTTTCGGCAACAAAGGTCCGACAGTCTTTCCAATGGACTTTCGAACGAACTGACTTACCTACACACGATCACACCAAAGTCCGACGGATTCGTATGTGATGATGTACGACTGGACTAAAATAAGGAAGTTCATAGCCAATAGTTGCCCAGTGTCGTTTTTTGTCCGTCGGACTAGCATACAGACGAGCGGATTTTTCAATAGGAACTGGGTCCGGTGGAGTTCCGACGTAAAGATTTGAGATATGTTACAAATCTAAAGTCTGTCAGATTTTCGTCAGAAACAGTCCAGTCGAAAAGTCCGCTCGTGTGTACAGGGCATTAGATGTGTGAAAACCTGGTAAACAGACCCCCAGATCCAAAAAGACACCACAATATGAGGCAACAAAACAGACCCTGATCCAAAAAACAAAACAGCTGTACGAGGCAGCAAAACAGACCCCCTATCCCAAAAAAACAGCAATATGAGGCAGCGAAACAGACCCCTGATCCAAAAAGTCACAGCTAAACAAGGCAGCAAAGTAGGCTAGGCCTCCTGACCCAAAAAGACAACACCGACCCCAAGGAAGCAGCCTTTTACTAACACCGACCCCAAGGAAACAGCCTTTTACCAACACCGACCCCAAGGAAGCAGCCTTTTACCAACACCGACCCCAAGGAAGCAGCCTTCTACCAACACCGACCCCAAGGAAGCAGCCTTCTACCAACACCGACCGAAAATTTATGGAGGGAGCCGAAACTTTGAGTTACCAAGAGGTAGCTAAGCAACCTTAAGGATTTAGAGAAGATCTGTAAAAGAGTAGACCAAAATACCTCCTGAGATGTGTGCAAACCTGGTCACCACCTACAAGAAACTGCTTACCTCTGTGCTTGCCAACAAGGGTTTCTCCACCAAGTACGAAGTCATGTTTTGCTTGGGGATCAAATACTTATTTTACTCACTGAACTGCAAGGAGGCGGCTCTTCCCCGACCCCAAAGAGGCGGCTCTTCCCCGACCCCAAAGAGGCGGCTCTTCCCCGACCCCAAAGAGGCGGCTCTTCCCCGACCCCAAAGAGGCGGCTCTTCCCCGACCCCAAAGAGGCGGCTCTTCCCCGACCCCAAAGAGGCGGCTCTTCCCCGACCCCAAAGAGGCGGCTCTTCCCCGACCCCAAAGAGGCGGCTCTTCCCCGACCCCAAAGAGGCGGCTCTTCCCCGACCCCAAAGAGGCGGCTCTTCCCCGACCCCAAAGAGGCGGCTCTTCCCCGACCCCAAAGAGGCGGCTCTTCCCCGACCCCAAAGAGGCGGCTCTTCCCCGACCCCAAAGAGGCGGCTCTTTCCCGACCCCAAAGAGGCGGCTCTTTCCCGACCCCAAAGGAGGAGGCTTTTCCCAACCCCCAAAGGAGGAGGCTTTTCCCAACCCCCAAAGGAGGAGGCTTTTCCCAACCCCCAAAGGAGGAGGCTTTTCCCAACCCCCAAAGGAGGAGGCTTTTCCCAACCCCCAAAGGAGGAGGCTTTTCCCAACCCCCAAAGGAGGAGGCTTTTCCCAACCCCCAAGGAGGAGGCTCTTCCCAACCCCCAAGGAGGAGGCTCTTCCCAAACCCCCAAGGAGGAGGCTCTTCCCAAACCCCCAAGGAGGAGGCTCTTCCCCAACCCCCAAGGAGGAGGCTCTTCCCCAACCCCCAAGGAGGCGGCTCTTCCCCAACCCCCAAGGAGGCGGCTCTTCCCCAACCCCCAAGGAGGCGGCTCTTCCCCAACCTCAAGGAGGCGGCTCTTCCCCAACCTCAAGGAGGCGGCTCTTCCCAAGCACCGATCCCAAGGAGGCGGCTCTTCCCAAACACCGACCCCAAAGAGGCAGCCTTTTGCCAACACCGACCAAGGAAGCAGCCTTCTACCAACACCGACCGAAAATTTATGGAGGGAGCCGAAACTGAGTTGCCAAGAGACAGCTAAGAAACCTTAAGGATTTAGAGAAGATCTGTAAAGAAGAGTGGACCAAAATCCCTCCTGAGATGTGTGCAAACTGGGTCACCACCTACAAGAAACTGCTTACCTCTGTGCTTGCCAACAAGGGTTTCTCCACCAAGTACTAAGTCATGTTTTGCTTGGGGATCAAATACTTATTTTACTCACTGAACTGCAACTCCATTTATAACATTTGTATCGTGTGTTTTTTTTTTTTTCTGGATTTTTGGTTGATATTCTGTCTATCATTTAAAATAGACCCGTGATAAAAAATTATAGATCCTTTGTAAGTGGGCTAATTTACACAATCTGCAGGGGATCAAATACTTATTTTCCCCACTGTATATAAATGTAGCAATAATTGTGATCCTTGTTGTGTACATGGAAGCAGGTAAAGAATGTATGTCTGCATCACGGAATATATCATTCCTCAAATATTTTATTGATGATAACACACAGGATTCCAGCTGGTATGAATTTAGAATAGGATGTTACTTCTTATTATGGGTGAGATTACTCTCTCCTGCACAGCTGGGAATGGAGTACGTATTGAGAAAAACATTTTCATGCTATATTCAAAAGTGCTTCATCAGATCTTGTTTGTATGGAGTTTTTCCCAGACGCTGTGTGGCTTTTTAAAAGAGCACATTTCTACAGGGCTCGTTTATATTCATTTCAATAGGTAGGTTTTGTTTAACAATATGTACTGTAGTGGGCTGTATGTTACCATTTATGCTGCTAGATGGCGTGCTGCAAAACCTTTAAATTGCAATTCTTACATGTTTTTTTTTTCTTTTTATACACACAGTACATATTGTGATGACCATTTACATTGTAAAAATGTTTTTAATGTTTATATTTCTTCCTGCTGGCTATTTTAATAAAAGAAGGTTATTTTACATCTCGGTATGCGGCATTCTGGTCGTTGGTACAACTGACTGCTTCGGTGGAGACAAGCCGGGTCAGCTCCTGAGATGCCTCCGCTGTGTGATGGTTCTGGGGCCCCAATGGAGGTATCACCACTTCCTCGGAGCAGTGCATGGCCTACTTTTCCAAGTCAGCATCCCCCAGGCGAGGAGAGACCACAGGTACCCTGCCAGGAGAAGGTGAAAAGAATTTGCTGCTCCAGGAGAGACAAATGAGCCAGATGGAGTCCTCTGACCAGTGCCAGCCCGCCTCCGTGTGTAGTATCAAAATAAGAAGTAATGGCTGCACATCGAGGAGTTCCAAATGACGTTTAATAAAAACCACCGAAGTCTGTCTGTTGGTGTCCTATGGTGTGACTTTAGTCGTTTTTAATAAACGGCATTCGTAACGTCTCGATGTGCAGCCATTACTTCTTATTTTGACCCTGACAGGAGAAGCCGGAGGTCTCATTTAATGGATCCCCTTGTTAAGGGTGGTCACCTACAATGCAAGCCATCTGACTGGTGAGACTGATGGGTAGTGCAGCCCCCAACATGCCAGTTCTGGCAAAGTCTTTATCCGAAACCCTCAATTCAAATTCCCCCACAACCATCATCCAGGTAGAGGGACTAAAAAGGTACAGAGACACAAGATGCATGTTGTCTATCTAGTGGATCCCTGCAATAAGTGGTCACCTACACAGTCAGGACAAGACATTGAACCAGAGATACTGATGCCGACACTATCCTCATCCAGAACGGGCTGCTTCGGTGGAGACAAGCCAGGTCAGCTCCTGAGATGTTTCAGCCATGTGCTGGTTCTGGGGCCCCAATGCAGGTATCACCACTTCCTTAGAGCAGTGCACAGACTACTTTTCCAAGTCAGCCCCCCCCCCAGGTGAGGAGAGACCACAGGTACCCCGACAGAAGAAGCCAGGGGTCTCATTTAATGTATCCCCTATTAAGGGTGGTCACTTACAATACACGCACAAGCCATCTGAACGGTGAGACTGATGGGCTAGTGAAGTCCCCAACATGCCAGTTCTGGAAAAGTCTTTATCCAAAACTATAAATTCCAATCCCCCCCACAACCATCCTCCAGGTAGAGAGACTAAAAAGGTACAGAGACACAAGATGCCTGTGTCTATCTAGTGGATCCCTGCAATAAGTGGTCACCTACACAGTTGGGGCAAGACATCGGACCAGAGATACTGAAGAATGACTGCAGCCCCCCGACATACTGATTCCGGCACTATCCTCAACCAAAACTCTCAAATCTTTCTCCCCCTTTCCCAGGCTGAGAAAGACTACAGGTACCGGACGCAAGATGCCAGGAATTACATCTAGCAGATCCCCTACTACAATGGTCTGAAGCCATTGACCCTCAGAGACTGATGGGCTACTGTGGCCCCTGACATGCCAGTAAGCAACGTCTTTGTTCTTCCTTCAACAGGGAAATTTGTTCTCTCTGGAATAATAAATTTGGCCACTAGATGGCACTCAGAATAAATGTACTGTTTCACAGAAGCTAGAGCAGGGGTGTCAAACTCAAATTTAATTGCAGGCCACATCAGCAGTATGGTTGCCCTCAAAGGGGCCATCTGGAGTTGGGGTGCACTATGTACAGAATGTAGATTACAGGGGGTGCGTTATGTATAGAGTTCAGGGTACAGGGGGTGCATCACGTACAGAGTGCCAAGTTCAGGAGTACAATATGCACAGAGTTCGGGGTGCGCTGTGTACAGAGTGCAGGGTACACTTCTCACCCACAGGCAGAGAGGGGACTACAGGTACCCAGATATGAGATATTGGGAGGGTCCACCTATTAGATCTACGGGTGGTCAATCATGTCGCAAGCACATGCCTTGGGCTGGCGATACCGACTGACTACTGAAGTCCCCTGATATGCCAGTTCTGGCAATGTGTTCACCCTAAACTCTCCACTCTTTCCCCTCTGGGCAGAGAAGGACTACAGGTACCCAGTTTAGCTGAGCCCCTGCTAGGGGCAGTAACATGACCAGCAACACCGATGGGCTCCTGTAGCCCCTGTCATGCCAGCTCTGGCAACATCTTCATCCAAATATCTTCATTCTCCCCCCCTCTGTGTGGATAGGGGCTAAAGGTACCCATATAAAAGATGACAGGGATTCCATCTAGCCGAGTCCCTGCTATGAGTGGTTACAAGCCACCGCACCAGTAACAATGGACTATTCTAACCCCCAAATGTCGGTTCTAGGACGACGGTCACCCAAAACTCTCCATTCTTTCCTCCGGCAGAGAGGGACTACAGGTATGCAGATACGAGATGGTGGGAGTGCCATCTGGTGGATGCCATCTGTGGTCCCAAGCCATCTAACAGGTCAGACTGATGGGCTGCTGCAACCTTCCACATGCCAGTTATATTAATATCCTCACCAAAAATTCACCATTCCTTCTCCCCCAGGTAGAGAGGGACTCTATATGTACCCAAGGATGAGATACTGGGGAGGTCCATCCACTGGGTCCCCCTGGCTACGGGTGGTCACCTTCACTATAGGTACAAGCCACTGGCCCAGCAAGACTGAATGGCTACTGCAGTCCCAAAAACATGCCAGTTCTGGCAATATCCTCACCAAAAACTAGCCACCCCCCCAGGTAGAGGGACTCTATGGGTACCTAGAGATCAGATGTCCATCTACTGGATCACCTGCTATGAGTGGTCACCTTCACTGTAGAAGCAAGCCACAAGACTGATTGGCTACTGCAGCCCCCCATCATGCCAGTTCTGGTAATACTGTCATCCAAAATTCTGCCCACCCCCCACAGGCTGAAGAAGGCTACAGGCATCCAGATATGAGATGCTGGGGATTCCATCTAGCTAAGCCCCTGCTAGAGGTGATCACCTACAGTGCAGGTACAAGCCATCAAACCGGTGAGCCTGATGGTCTACTATAGCCCCCGACATGCTGCTTACGGCAACATCTTCTCCCAAAACTCTCCATTCACACGACTGTTGTCACGGCACACCGGAGCATACAGGTTTAGAGGGCTTCCACCCCGAGCAGTCATGGCTGCCATTGTTGATCTGACCAGCCCCCCCCCCCCGCCCCCCCCCCCCCCAGATTCTACAGCCAAATAGAGAGATTAGGCCACAGCTGGAGTACAAAGCAGGCAGAGTGTGATCTTTTGGGCTAGCAGACCGCTGACAGGTTCTCAGAAAAGCAACACAGCTCAACCAGTACTACGAAACCCATAGAACACGATCTGTCAGCGATTTCCACCCTCCCGTTCCAGGCACCTTATCCCAGACACCCCCCCCCCCCCGCCCAGCACACAATCATTCCAGCCTCCACACTGCAATCTGAGCGGCCATAATAATGTGAACGCTCTGCAATACAATAATACAATACAGCACTGTACGCCTTTGCCTTTACACCGATTCCCCCCCCAATCCACCAGTCAGCAGGCTGCACAGAACACAGGGGAGGCGACAGTCAGCACACTGCTCCCTCCCAACTGTCACTGCTATATAAAGCCAGCAGAGCCGGTGGGGGGATGGGGCGCTGACATCAGCAGCCAAAACTCCCCCTCCCCACCGCCTGTATATAGAGAGCTGCTATGGCTGTGTGCAGACAGGAGGCTGGGAGAGCGGGGCTGTGTGCTACATACACGGATCACCCTGTGCACATATATTATATACTGCGCCTCCACCCCGACAATGTAGAAACCATACGTTGTATACACCCCCGGCAGTGAGGGGTCCTCATACACACAATATACCCACTTCCCACACCGATATATTGTAGTCGTCATTGTGTCTGCATATAGCAGCTATACCCATACAGAGCAAGCAGACACAGCAACCGAGGGGGGGGGGGGGGGGGGGGGGTCCTCCTACACCCCAGACACAGGAACCGAAGGGGAGGGGGGTCCTCCTACACCCCAGACACAGAAACCGAAGGGGGGTCCTCCTACACCCCAGACACAGGAACCGAAGGGGAGGGGGTCCTCCTACACCCCAGACACAGGAACCGAAGGGGAGGGGGTCCTCCTACACCCCAGACACAGGAACCGAGGGGGAGGGGGGGTCCTCCTACACCCCAGACACAGGAAAGAAGGGGAGGGGGGTCCTCCTACACCCCAGACACAGAAACCGAAGGGGAGGGGGGTCCTCCTACACCCCAGACACAGGAACCGAAGGGGAGGGGGGTCCTCCTACACCCCAGACACAGGAACCGAAGGGGAGGGGGGTCCTCCTACACCCCAGACATAGGAACCGAGGGGGAGGGGGGGTCCTCCTACACCCCAGACACAGGAACCGAAGGGGAGGGGGTCCTCCTACACCCCAGACATAGGAACCGAGGGGGAGGGGGGGTCCTCCTACACCCCAGACATAGGAACCGAGGGGGAGGGGGGGTCCTCCTACACCCCAGACATAGGAACCGAGGGGGAGGGGGGGTCCTCCTACACCCCAGATACAGGAACCGAAGGGGAGGGGGTCCTCCTACACCCCAGACACAGGAACCGAAGGGGAGGGGGGTCCTCCTACACCCCAGACACAGGAACCGAAGGGGGGTCCTCCTACACCCCAGACACAGGAACCGAAGGGGGGGTCCTCCTACACCCCAGACACAGGAACCGAGGGGAGGGGGGTCCTCATACACCCCAGACACAGAAATCAAGGGGGAGGGGGGGTCCTCCTACACCCCAGACACAGGAACCGAGGGGGAGGGGGGTCCTCATACACCCCAGACACAGAAATCGAGGGGGAGGGGGGTCCTCCTACACCCCAGACACAGGAACCGAGGGGGAGGGGGGTCCTCCTACACCCCAGACACAGGAACCGAAGGGGGGGTCCTCCTACACCCCAGACACAGGAACTGAGGGGGAGGGGGGTCCTCCTACACCCCAGACACAGGAACCGAGGGGGAGGGGGGTCCTCCTACACCCCAGACACAGGAACCGAGGGGGAGGGGGGTCCTCCTACACCCCAGACACAGGAACCGAGGGGGAGGGGGGTCCTCCTACACCCCAGACACAGGAACCGAGGGGGAGGGGGGTCCTCCTACACCCCAGACACAGGAACCGAGGGGGAGGGGGGTCCTCCTACACCCCAGACACAGGAACCGAGGGGGAGGGGGGTCCTCCTACACCCCAGACACAGGAACCGAGGGGGAAGGGGGGTCCTCCTACACCCCAGACACAGGAACCGAGGGGGAAGGGGGGTCCTCCTACACCCCAGACACAGGAACCGAAGGGGGGGTCCTCCTACACCCCAGACACAGCAACCGAGGGGGAGGGGGGTCCTCCTACACCCCAGACACAGCAACCGAGGGGGAGGGGGGTCCTCCTACACCCCAGACACAGCAACCGAGGGGGGGTACCTCCTACACCCCAGACACAGCAACCGAGGGGGGGTACCTCCTACACCCCAAAGGAACCGAGGGGGGGGGTCCTCCTACACCCCAAAGGAACCGAGGGGGGGGGGTCCTCCTACACCCCAGACAAAGAAACCGAGGGGGGGGTCCTCCTACACCCCAGACACAGGAACCGAAGGGGGGGGGGATCAGGGTCTTCCTACACCCCAGACACAGGAACCGAAGGGGGAGGGGGGGGGTCCTCCTACACCCCAGACACAGGAACCGAAGGGGGAGGGGTCCACCTACACCCCAGACACAGAAACCGAAGGGAGAGGTGGGTCCTCCTACACCCCAGACACAGAAACCGAAGGGAGAGGTGGGTCCTCCTACACCCGACACAGGAACCGAAGGGGGGGGGATCAGGGTCTTCCTACACCCCAGACACAGGAACCGAAGGGGGGGGATCAGGGTCTTCCTACACCCCAGACACAGGAACCGAAGGGGGGGGGGGTCAGGGTCTTCATACACAGATGATATGGGGGGTCCTTACACCCTATACACAGGTAAGGGCGATATCCCCATACACAGGTGATGGGAGTCCTTACACCCAAGATATAGGAAAAAGGGGGTCCCCATAGACTCTAGATACAGGCTATGGGGAAGCCCCTGCACCTTAGACACAGGCAACAGGGGTCCCCCATACACTCTTAACATCGGTAGCGTGTATGTGTGTGTGTGTGTGTGTGGGGCTCCTGTAATAAAACCATATAAAGGGGGGTGTCTGTTACAGGACAGGTTCTCTTTTATTCACAAAACACCAGAGATGGGGCCCCGAATGTGTACACAGAGGCTAGAGACACGGTGCCCAACACCCAGGGGAACTCACTGAGGGCCTTACTATGGCAAGTCAAGGGGCCCCTAACATGGAAAACTCCTGAGGGCCGCAACAGCAAACATCACTATGATCATCAGGAGAACTCAATACTACTAGGCCCACCAATAAGAAATCTACAGTCCGGGGGGGGCCCACCATTGAGAAATCTACAGTCTGGGGGGGGCCCCACCAATTGAGAATCTACAGTCCAGGGGGGGCCCACCAATTCGGAATCTACAGTCCAGGGGGGGGCCCCACCAATTGGGAATCTACAGTCAGGGGGGGGGCCCCACCAATTGGGAATCTACAGTCAGGGGGGGTGCCCCACCAATTGGGAATCTACAGTCAGGGGGGGGGCCCACCAATTGGGAATCTACAGTCAGGGGGGGGGTGCCCCACCAATTGGGAATCTACAGTCAGGGGGGGGGGCCCACCAATTGGGAATCTACAGTCAGGGGAGGGCCCCACCAATTGGGAATCTACAGTCAGGGGAGGGCCCCACCAATTGGGAATCTACAGTCAGGGGAGGGCCCCACCAATTGGGAATCTACAGTCAGGGGAGGGCCCCACCAATTGGGAATCTACAGTCAGGGGAGGGCCCCACCAATTGGGAATCTACAGTCAGGGGAGGGCCCCACCAATTGGGAATCTACAGTCGGGAGGGCCCCACCAATTGGGAATCTACAGTCGGGGGGGGCCCCACCAATTGGGAATCTACAGTCGGGGGGGCCCACCAATTGGGAATCTACAGTCGGGGGGGGCCCACCAATTGGGAATCTACAGTCCAGGGGCCCCACCAATTGGGAATCTACAGTCAGGGGGGGGCCCCACCAATTGGGAATCTACAGTCAGGGGGGGGCCCCACCAATTGGGAATCTACAGTCAGGGGGGGGCCCCACCATTGGGAATCTACAGTCAGGGGGGGGCCCCACCAATTGGGAATCTACAGTCAGGGGGGGGCCCCCACCAATTGGGAATCTACAGTCAGGGGGGGCCCCACCAATTGGGAATCTACAGTCAGGGGGGGGGCCCCACCAATTGGGAATCTACAGTCAGGGGGGGGCCCCACCAATTGGGAATCTACAGTCAGGGGGGGGCCCACCAATTGGGAATCTACAGTCAGGGGGGGGGGCCCACCAATTGGGAATCTACAGTCAGGGGGGGGGCCCACCAATTGGGAATCTACAGTCAGGGGGGGGGCCCCCACCAATTGGGAATCTACAGTCGGGGGGGGGCCCCACCAATTGGGAATCTACAGTCAGGGGGGGCCCCACCAATTGGGAATCTACAGTCCGGGGGGGGCCCCACCAATTGGGAATCTACAGTCCGGGGGGGGGCCCCACCAATTGGGAATCTACAGTCCGGGGGGGGCCCACCAATTGGGAATCTACAGTCCGGGGCGGGGGGGGGGGGGGCCCACCAATTGGGAATCTACAGTCCGGGGGGGGGGGGCCCACCAATTGGGAATCTACAGTCCGGGGGGGGGGCCCCACCAATTGGAATCTACAGTCCGGGGGGGGGGGGGGGGCCCCACCAATTGGGAATCTACAGTCCGGGGGGGGGGGGCCCCACCAATTGGGAATCTACAGTCCGGGGGGGGGGGCCCCACCAATTGGGAATCTACAGTCCGGGGGGGGGGGCCCCACCAATTGGGAATCTACAGTCCGGGGCCCCATATATCAACCTATACCTGCCAGGGGCCCCTGGTTACAGACATTCAGGGGCTCCAGTTAACCTCATCCACCACTCCACAGGCCCAGGGGCCATCTCTATGGGGCCCCAGACTCCTGACTCCACACTCTGGGGGCCCCTGTGCCATGCTATAGGGTCTTGCTCGTTATCTGTTGGTCTCCGAGTCCAGGGGCCCCTGGACACCCCCCTCTCACATTTCAGGGGCCCTTTGTTTACACATGGCTCCTGGGGACACATCCTCCCCCACCCTATGGATCACTCGGCTCCGGGGCCCCTGTATTCCCCACCACACGATCCAGGGGCCCCTCTATGTTCACTGAAGGGGCCAAAGGTCCCCCAAATTCATTTGTTCAGCCCATCCAGGGGCCCCTCCTCTTCTCTCCCACCCTCCGACTCTCCCGGGCTCCTTACCACGGGGTTGGCGTTGGCGGGGGTCGCCATGTCCCGCAGTGAGCCCGGAGCTCCGACTCTCCGCTCTCCTTTATATACCGATCCGGCCGCCCAGACCAGCCGCGGGATGACTAGGATCTCGCGAGAACTCCGCCTCCGGGGGTGGGGCCTAGAGGAGTGAGGCGGGATGAACAACGGCTGCTAAGGAGGGGGCCACGCCCCTTCCGCGACACCCCGCCCTGCCTGTGTGACCAGCTCCGCCCCCTCCCTGCCCCCACTCTAGACGCCGAGCACAAACAACTCCGCCCCCTACAAGGAGATCACTTGAGTGTGTGAGAGCCCGGGTCACCGGACAGAGGAGGACACCGGGGGAGGGGCGGCGTGTTCTCACCTATTCCATGTCCCAGCAACCCTCACCCCTCCCTTATATAGGGAACTACCCCTCCCCCATACAGG
The DNA here is from genome assembly GCF_042186555.1 of Aquarana catesbeiana. NCBI lineage: Eukaryota > Metazoa > Chordata > Amphibia > Anura > Ranidae > Aquarana > Aquarana catesbeiana. The sequence goes on from NC_133336.1 coordinate 34,023,567, forward strand.
GGACTACATGTCCCCTCCCCCATACAGAGGACTACATGTCCCAGCACCCCCCTCCCCCATACAGAGGACTACATGTCCCAGCAACCCTCCCCCATACAGAGGACTACATGTCCCAGCACCCCCCTCCCCCAGAGGACTACATGTCCCAGCAACCCTCTCCCATACAGAGGACTACATGTCCCTCCCCATACAGAGGACTACATGTCCCCTCCCCCCATACAGAGGACTACATGTCCCCTCCCCCATACAGAGGACTACATGTCCCAGCACCCCCCTCCCCCATACAGAGGACTACATGTCCCAGCACCCCCCTCCCCCATACAGAGGACTACATGTCCCAGCAACCCTCTCCCATACAGAGGACTACATGTCCCAGCACCCCCCTCCCCCATACAGAGGACTA